>NC_051066.1:18013417-18363417 GCF_004664715.2 Peromyscus leucopus
AAACTGCATTCAAATTATAATCTTAAAAACCAAAAGGTAAAGCAAGCACTTTTAGTGAAGACACCCAGCAGTGCTACCCAGAGAACAAGGACACAGTTATCACAAGTGTAAAATTCAGCTGTGGTAGTCACTGAGACAATGAGTCTGAGGGACATGTTGACAGTGGACAAGAGAGTCTCTGGCTGAAAGCCAGAGCTGCACACTATCTTGAGAGCAAACTCATCTTTTAAAACTTGGTTACCCAGGAGGCATGAGACTAGAAAACAATCAAAAGTCAAAGAGCTTGAATTCAACCTGCCTCAGCCCCAGGCTGAAAGAGAGAGAGAGAGAGAGAGAGAGAGAGAGAGAGAGAGAGAGAGAGAGAGAGAGAGAGAGAGAGAGAGAACTGTGAACAGGAGGAGACTAGAAATAGCAAAGTCTGAAAAGTTCCCTTGGCAGGAGCTATAGTGTAACAGTGAAGGAGACCTTAGCCCGGCCTTAACACCCAGAGGTAGACCTTACCAGTTGAGAAAGAGGAATAAATTTAGAATTTGATCAAAGTAATCCTGAAGTCAACGGGTAGCTCAGGCTCTGGAGCAAGCCCTCTGCTCTAAAGTTCATTACCGTAGAGTTTGAACACTGTAAAGGTACAGTGGAAGACTTAATACAAGCATCTGCTTCATCCCTCACAGTGATTTATACTCACTGGGTTTAAGTACAAAGATAGATCATGTATCTGGTATACATCAGCTTGTAGATGCTTCCCCTATGCCCAAAACGTCAGTGAGACATCACAATATGATTAGTCATGGGAGGACTCTGTGGCAGAGGATGAACTACAGGCTACAAAACACTGTGGAGTCAGCAGAGAGAGCTGGTAAGCTGAATAAGGGCACCAGTAAAGGGTTTCAGACAGCAGACACTTATCTAACCCAGATCAGCAATAGCACAGGCACAGTTGACATTGTATGGACCTGGAAGACTACAGTTTTCAATTACAAAAACACTACCTTATTTCTGTTCTGATATGTGTATGTTTCTGCCTTTATTCTTTGAGTTCTGCATTTACTGTTTTTATTTTATCATAGTTTTGGTATTTTAATTTTTATGCCCCTTTATCTACTTATCTAATTTTGTTAATATTTTTCACTATGAATAATCTTTTTCTTTTCAGCTTCTGGTTACCCCCATTTTCTTTATGCTTTATTCTTTTTTATATTTATATATCATTAATCACAAATTTTCTCATAATTTTTTCATTTTTCTTTGTGTATTTTTATGTAAAATATTTTTTTTTACAAATTCTTTGAGAATTTCAAACATGCATACAATGTAATTTTTCAATCCCACTCCTTGCCCCAGTTATTGCCAGATCCATGGTCTATCCTCACCCCTTTACAACTTCTTGTCCTTTTTTTTTTCATACTCTTCCAAGTCTAATTTGTGCTGCCCATATATTCATAATTGTTGGGTCATACATGGGAATGTCATTAACCCCCTAGTAGTCACACTTTTAAATCAAAGTGATTCTTCTCTTCCCTAGAAGCTATCAATTGTCAATAACTCTTCAGCTAGGGCTCCTGAGCCCCTCCTCCATGCCAGACTGTTGGCTGATTTTGTCTTATACAAGTCATATGCAGACAAACATGGCTGCTTTAAGCAATCATATCATGTCCAGAATTGACTGCTTCATTCCAGTCCTCTCTGACCTCTGGCTCTTACAGTGTTTCCTTTGTCTCTTCTATAATGGTTCCTGAGCCTTGAGAGAAGAGGTGTGATAGAGATATCTCATTTGTGGCTCAGCACTCCCCAAATACATTATCACACCCTAACCAGTTAACTGTGATTTTTATGTATTAAACACTGTCTACTGCACAACTTTCCTGAGGTCTGAAAGCTGTACTTATCTTGGGGTATAGAGATATGACTTTAGAGAACAGTTTAGTAGTATGTCCATGTCATAGTCAACTTCATCTCTCAGCTTTAGACTTGTAGCCAGAAGATTTCTCTGGTCTGCCTGGTCCTGCAATTCTGCAGCCACTTATAAAATAATCATTCAGAGGCTTAATATCAGTTATCAACTGTATAGCCTATGGCAGGCTTCTTTTTAGCTAGCTCTTTTAGTTTAACTCAACCCATAACTATTAATCTGTGTATCACCATATGTTCCATGGCTTTATCTGCATCCCATTACATGTTGCCCCTAGGATGGCCATTTGGCATCTACTCTACTCCACCTTTCTCTTTTCTGTCTCTCTCCTTTGATTTCCTGCCTACCTCTAAGCTACCTTGCCATAGGCCAAAGCAATTTTATGTATTAACCAATGGGAATAACTTATTTTCACAGTGTACTGAAAGACATCCCCTAGCAAGACTCAAACCTACAGTCACCTAAAAAGATAGTTCTCAACTGAAGATCTCCATAGATTGGCTAGCAGGCATGTGCAGTTGATAATAATTGCTAATTGAGGGCTCTGCTCACTGTGGGTAGTATCATTTCTAGGACTAAGAAATCTAGCTGAAGAGGCTAAAGTAACGGTTCAGTGGTTAGGACATTGTCTGCTCTTCCAGAGCACCTGGTATCCATCCCCCGTTCCCACATGCATTTCACAGCTATCTATAGCTCCAATCCCAGGGGATTAGCTGATTCTACTTTTGACCTTTTGAGGCACTCCATACACATGGTGCATAGACATACCTGCAGAAAACCATTCACAGAAAATAATAAATTAAAAAAGAAGAAAAAAAATAAATAAAAGCTAGCTGACCAAGCTAAGGGAAGCAAGTAAGGAAAGTGTGTGTGTGTGTGTGTGTGTGTGTGTGTGTGTGTGTGTGTGTGTTTAATGGTTTCTGATTTGACTCCTGCTTGAGCTTCTACTCTGGCTTCCCTTGATGATGGACTATAACTTGTAGGCCAAATACATTTTGACAGCAGGCTGAAGGCCATATAACAACTTCTGGTACTATGAAAGCTAGCCAGTAGGGAATAATCTCCATGGTAAATACCAACTTGAGTTTTACATGTTCTGTGACAAAAATACATGGGAAATTTTGCAATGGGGTCTTACCATCAAGTTCTAGAAAATAAACAAGAACAATCACAATAACCTGTCTTACATTGGAGATCCCAGGAATCCCCTGACCCACAACTCAAGGATAGGCATCTCATACTTAGCACTGGATGTGTTTATTTGATAATTGTACTGAACAGTTTTCTGTAAACTTGACACACTAAAGTCATTTGGAAAAAAGAAACCTCCACTGGAAAAAAATGTCCCTATCAGATAGATTGTCCTGTGGGAAACTGTGGTGGTATTGTGTTCCCCAAAATATTGTGTACCCTAATAAATTTATCTGGGGTCAGAGAACAGACAGCCACTAGATACAAAGGCTAGAAAAGGGTGGCACTCACACCTTTAATCCTAGCATTCCAGAGACAGAAATCCCTCTGGATCTCTGTGAGTTCAAGGCCACATTGGAAACAGCCAAGCATGGTGACATGCACCTTTAATCCCAGAAAGCCAGCCTTTAATCCCAGAGAGAGGTGGTAGAAAGCAGAAAGATATATAAGGCGTGAGGACCAGAAACTAGAAGCATTTTGGCCTGGTTAAGCATTTGGCTGGTTAAGCTTTCAGGCTTTGGAGCAACACAGTTCAGCTGAGATTCATTCTGGATGAGGACTCAGAGGCTTCCAACCTGAGGAAACAGGACCAGCTGAGGAATTGGCAAGGTGAGATAGCTGTGGCTTGTTCTGTCTCTCTGATCTTCTAGTGTTCACCCCAATAACTGGCCTCAGGTTTGACTTTATTAATAAGAACTTTTAAGAATCCTTCTACAGAAAACTTTAAAGGATATTTTCTTGATTGATAATTGGTGTGGGAGGGCCTAGCTCACTATGAGCTGTGCTATCCCTAGGCAGGTGGTCCTGGGTGCTGTGAGAAAGCAGGCTGAGCAAGCCACAGGAAGTAAACCAATAAGCAGCATTTCTCCATGGCATCTATATCAGTTTTTGTCTCCAGGTTTTGCCCTGCTTTAGCTCCTGCCCTTGCTTCTCTTAGTGATGGATTATTACCTGACGTGAAAGATAATATAAAATACTTTCCTTCTCAAGTTGCTTTTCATCATCATGGTAACAGCAATAGAAATACTAAGATAGTGACCGATAGCTTCTAGGAAGAGCATATCCTCTGTATATGGTAGCTCTAATTACACACACACACACACACACACACACACACACACACACACACACATATTTCTGAAATCTCTTCATATTTCCTATTCCCTATCATAATGTTCTTCTGCTTCATCTTTTTCTTTCCTTTTATTTTTTTGAAAAAACTTGCTTATTATCAATTGTTCATTCTTCTAGTCTCCTTCATGTTAATTTGTACATTCATACTTATACTAAATAATTTTTAACTTAATATAACTCACTATATAGTATTCTTGAAATTTTCAGTTGATGATGATGTACTTGTGAGCTGAAATTTTTCTTAATGTGTTTCTCTATCTTAAATGTGTTGATGTTCTTGTATTATAACAGTCTTTCTCCTCCTTTGATTAACTGTAGATTGACACCACCATCATTAATTATACACAACTGGAAAAAAATAATAATCTCTTCCTTAGGGTTCTTTTGTCAGTTATGTTGTCATATTAATGAGGTAAAGAATTAATACAGAAAATTCATGCTGAGGAGAGTGGGGCATTGATGTGATAAAACTGACTACATGGATTTTAAGACTTTGGACCTGGCTTATGAGAGGAATATGCAATAGTTTGAAACTTTGGTCTAGAATGGTGGTTGAATACTTAAGCAGTGTTTACTGGACAATTTTGATAGGAGGATGAATGATAAACTACTGAGGGAAGCATGAATATCAGAGCATTAATTCATGAGAGTTCAAAGAGAAGACATGGACTTTGTGAGGAATTACAATAGACACCAGTCATATGGTATTCTAGTGAGAATCTGGCTGAACTCAACCCATGTCTGGAGAACTTGAATTAAATTCAAAGATAATGGACTGGTATCTTTGGTGAAGGAAGTTTCAAGACAAGAAGACACAGAGGCTGTGTCCTTGCTAATACTCACTACAAATATCTAGGTCTATCATAAGAGATAGCAAATCATAGAACAGGAAAATGTTCAAAGTGTGTTTGGAAATAAAGGTACACACACAGGCATGAAAGCCATGGTTTCATACTGTAAAAATACATTTGAGAGGAAGAAAGCTGCCATTAAGGATATCATTGAACACTTACAAATATTATTGTGAATTTAAACTGGTGTAACCACTATGGAGATCAATGTAGACCCCAACAAACAGCTGAAAACAACTATCATGCAATCCAGCAATAACACTCCTGGCTATACACTCAAAGGTTTCTGAGGCAGTATTCAACAGAGTTACAATATCAGTGGATATTGTTGCTCTATTTACAACAGGTAAGAGGTAATGTGTGCCCTCCAAAAGAGTAATACATATAAAATGCAGTTCATAAACATAATTCAATTTTATTCACCTGCATAGAGAAGCAAATCGCGTTGTAAATTATTTTATGCAAAACAAACCAAAATCAAATAGGGAAATGTCATGTATTCTCTCTCATATGTAGAATGCGTGTATATATACATACATATATGTGGGAAATATATTAAAAAGTGAATGAAAAAGTAGGTAAAAATATAAAAAAGATGATCTGAAGAAAGAATGAGTTTGTAGGGATGGAGGTAGGAGGACTAGAAAGACTAATGAAACTAATTGCCATGAAAACAGAATAAGTGTTTATCTGAGAGGAGGGAACTGATTAGCAAGAGGAAAAGAGGTCAATGTGGGAGAAGAGAAACAAAATAAACACACAAATACATAAATTTAATATTATATTTTACTAGAATTATAGTTCTACATGTTTTATGCTACTTCACAGAAGATTGAATTAATTATGATAAATGTTTTGGAAATATGACAATATATTTTATTTGGAGATTTAACTTAAGCACTGTTTTGTTCTGTTTTTATGGAGCACGGCCTTCTAATATGTGGAGAGACCCATTTTGCTCAGTTATCTCCTTCCAGAATAGGAAAAATGGAAAAGAAGAAGTGATGTGTGTAGGAGAGGGAGGAGGGGGAGAGGGGGCAACTCATCTCTTCCTATTAAGTCATTCCTATGAGCATTAATTCAGAAGAGTACCAAGACCTAATTACTTGTCTATTTTTTTTACTATAACTTCAATTTAAATATGAATTTTGAAGAAAGGATCTTTTAAATATGGAAGGTATTATTGAGTGTTAAAATTTATATTTAGGTATATTATTCAATAGGTTTTATAATAGTGAAACCAACTGTGTTGACTCACATACAGATTTACAATTTGTATTTAAAATTTCAATATTTTACTATAAAATAATAGCACATCAACCAAGTTATTGGATATTATATTATAATATAAAGATATATGGAGAATGTATTTTAATTGACAAAGTTATAAATTATTAGATTCAAATATTTGAACATTAATGTATTTTATGGAATATTTCTCATTGGTAAAACCAATCACATGACTTTCATATCACCAATGACTATTTGGAAACAAAATTCTATTTTTTATTTAAAGATATTGCTCTTAGAACTAACTCTGTATGAGAAAATAGAGTTCATGTATATTAATATTTATTGACCTATTTTTACAATAAAGTGTACTACATCAAAAGACTGTACAACCTAGAGATTCAGAGAGGTAGGTAACAATAAGGGCCCAAGCAGGGATGCGTGGCTCTCCCTGAGAACAGGAAATAGAAGGGGTCTCCCAGACGTACTGGGGGTGGGTGGGTATGGAAACTTGAGGGATAATATTGGGGGTGAATGGAGGGGAAAGTACTAAGGGAGATGACTAGAATGGAAGGGCATTTCAGGGTCATGTATGTGCCTGATTCAAGGAAAACACCTATGAGTCTGCAGGTATGATGCCAGCTAAGGCTCCTAAAAATGGTGGGGGTGTGGCCTGAGCTGGCCATCTCCTGTGATCAGATTGGTGACTATCCCAATTGTCACCAGAGAGCCTTCATTCAATACCAGATGCAAACAGATGCAGAGACCCACAGCCAAACATCAGGCCAACCCTGAGGGAAAGATGGAAGATGATTTTAGGAACCAGAGAGGTCAAGAACATTAAAAGAAAACCCATAACAATAACTAACCTGGCTCATAGGAGCTCACAGAGTCTGGAGCAACAACCAGGGAGCCTTCCTGGGCTTATCTAGGCCCTCTTCATATATGTAACATGTGTGTAGATTGGTCTATTTGTGGGACTTCTAACAATGGGAGCAGGGGCTATCCCTGACACTTTGGCTTGTTCTTGGGACCCTATTCTTCATGATGGATTGCCTTGCCCAGTCTGGGTACCAGGGGGAGGAGGTTTCTGATCTTGCCACAACTTGATGTGCCATGATTTGTTGGTGCCCATGAGAGGCCTGCCCTTTTTTGAATGAAGGCAGAGGAGGGGTGAATTGAGGAAGATTTGGAAGAGTGGGTTGGAATGAGTGGCGTGAGAGGAGGAAAGGGAAGCCATAGTAGGGATGTGGAATAGATAAAAATAAAAAAAATACATAGAAAGTTCTATAGCAAACAGGAAAAAGTGAATTTGTTCTAGCATGAATCCTAATTTGGCATAATAATAAAAACCTAGAGTCACATATCAGGGTTAAGTCTGAAAGGTCAGAAAAGTAGAGCAGCCAGCCACTAGAGAGACTTTTTTACCTCTACCGAATCCTCAGCCTGGAAGGCTATCTCTTCTTATCTTACATTCCTCTCTCCACCCAGCCATATCACTTCCTATCTCTACCTCTCTAGTGCTGGGATTAAAAGGCATGAGATTCCAAGTGCTGGGATCAAAAGTGTGCCACCACTGCCTGGACTCTATGAATAACTAGTGGCTTAGCTCCTCACTCTGATATTCAGGCAAACTTTGTTATATCACAAACAAAATACCACCACATTTCCCATTTTTTGTCTAAAATAAAAAAAGGTAATAATTAATATAAGAAAAAGTATCTACAATGAGTACAATAACTATATATGATATGTACAGGTAATAAATACATCAACAATGACTAGTCCATTTGCATTGGACAAATTCAGAGAAAATACTCTGTTATCTGTCCTATCTTGGTGAGTTCAAAGTCTTATATCTAATTCACTTTTGTCCTAACTTGTATTACCATCTAAATCTATCATTTGATGTATCTCAACCTTATACACTTTACACCTCTTCAGTGAGTTGCTTTTCTGAGTCTATTAAACAAGGAAAACTATAACTATAGAACTATTTAGTCTTCAATTCCCTCAGAGACCCAAGAAGGAAATAATGATACCCGAATAAGCAGGAAGTACAAGCAAAAGACTTCCAAAAAATGTGAGAAATGACAGAAACTACTGTCTGCCTGGACAGTCACCCAAGGTTTTCCTGTAATGTTCTGGCATCCATCTTTGGTCTACAAGTCTAGAATATCTGAATATCTGTGAAGAAGGTTAATATGAAGGGCTGTGCTACCTTGTCTTGGCAAAGTTCAGGAGTCCTGTTTTGTGTCCTGCTTGTTCCATTTGAACAGCATACTGTCAGTAGTCAAGGCAAGGACACTTTCTTGCCCAGTGGCTAGCTTTTGCCACAAAGAAAGCAAACTCCATGCAAAGTTTCTTCAATGCCCATCATCTTCTCTGAAGTAGATTGGGGCTGCCAGGAGCAACCATGTCTCATTGTCATTAAAAAAAGAATATCCTAAATACCATATTCTATAGATCTCTGAAGTATTTGAAAACCACCCATCTACCTAAAATATATTTCTGTTTGATCTTGAAAACATACCTAATATGACTATAAGATTGATTGTAATGGGCAACTAATTACTAACCTGCATTTCTTTATTATTCTAAATAGTTTGTAATAATAACTTTCAAGGACTAGAAATTTTCATTATATTGTTAAATGAGATGTATATGCATAATACCTTGCATAAGATTAGAAATGTATGTAGAATATGTTTTAATAAAAAATCTCAACTTTGTATCAATATGGAAAGATTCATATCAATGTAAAATATTTAAAACTAGTAGCTGACTTTTAAAAGTAGATTCAATAATCTACCCTTATATTCTATTGTATCTATAGCTCCATTTTTTTCTTTTCAAAACAAGATCTCTCAATCTAAACTCCTTTGTTCAGCTTTTTTTCATGATGATTACAAATAACAACTTGTAACCAACCACCCTAAATGATAACAAATATCCATAACCCATTGAAAGACCAAAAACCACCACCCCACCTCTTAGGAATGTTGCCATCATGTTCTTACGTTTACTTACTGCTCTCTGGGAGCAATGGCATCTTTAGGGGATCATGAAAAAAATTGGGGTTAATCGTCAAGTACTGGGAGAGGTGGCTGTATTATTTGTTGTCCAGTCTTTGAGTAATGGGAAAGTGCAAGGCTTGTCTCAGGTCCTGGCTAGAGTAGTCTTTGAGGCTGGATCATCTCAGTTAGCCACCTCAAAATTGTCCTAAGCAGTTTGTAGTCCAAAGATAATCTTTAGGTGGTGTTTGTCAGCTTAGCGGTGTTATTATTGTCATGATGAAATCATAGTTGTGGGGCCCCATCACCTTTTGGAGACTTCTAAGGTCATTATTAAATGTGGTCATGGTTCATTCCAGAAAACTTACATATTTTAAATGTCTTATGAAACAGATCTCAAAGAGGTTAAAGAATCAATATTTGTTATGTACATCCAGAGTACAAAAACTTAATTCCTAGTTACCTGATTGAACTCAAACCTGAAATTATGTACAAGAAGCTAGATGAAGCCTTTTTCTATAATTAGTTGGTACTTATATCACCATTAACATCATGACAGAAATTATATATATATATATATATATATCTTATAAATTTTGAGATAATATTCATGCCTAATGTAAAAGTTTCAAAGAGTCAAAATAAAACCAGGGAATTATGAGATTAGTGGTGATAAAATAGTCCTTTAATTTTTGTTTTTCTTCTCTCCCATATCAGGTGGCTCCTCTGACATGAGACAGAGATTTTGGATTTTACTTTAACAAGCATGCTTGGGTTTAGATAAAAAGAAAACCAGACTCCAATTCCAAAGCCAGGAAGAAGTTTCTTCCATGATGACAGGAAAGAAAACAACAAAATATGACATGGGGGCCTACAAGATGCCCCTCAAGGTGTTTCCTGATTGCAAAAAATTGCCTTAACTCTCCCTTGTTGATCTATATTCATTTGTCCAATGTCTGCCTTTGCCATACCTTTTGCATACTCTAGAAGGGAGCAATGTTCTGTTCTGATTATTCTTAAAAAAAATTTTTTTTCTAGGAATGTCCTGTTTACAATCCCTTTTTAGATGACCTTGTTTACTGAAATTGAAATGCTTGACATTTCAGTTTTTCTTCAAATCTCTGGAAATCACCTCTCCTATCCAAGCATCATCATGGTTATGAGAGTCAATATTGATTGTATCTAAGATCTAATCCTCTAAGGGAAATGATCTTGCCTTTATGGCCTAGCCACCCTTCTTTGTTGTACACTAGCATTTTCAAAAGCCAGAGATGCAATTATTATTTGTCTAGCTTCTGAATTTGGTATCATTATATTTACTGCTGATGTCAATCTTTATAAGAAATCAGTGAATGTTTCCTTTGGGCCCTGCATAACCTTAGTAAATGACTAAATTTTCTTTCCTATTTCTTCAATTCTGTCCCAAACATTCAGGACTACTCTGTGGCATAGGGTATGTTTATCATATAAAGATTGCCTTTGTACATTAGCATAATCCCCCTCTCCAAGAAGTTGGTCTTGGGAGATTTTCATACCTCTAGCCCTACTTCATTGTTCAAAGGTCTTTGCCTCCTCTTTCTACCAGGTCCTCCACTATAACTGAGGACCAGACTCCAAGACTGCTGTAACCAAGTCTCTTGAGTCTTGAGGGATAATTCTATTACAAGATGACCACAAGTTTTAACATCTACTTCACAAAAGGTGAATGCATGCCATGTGAAACTATTGCTTCTTTGAATCTCCTCAAATCTAACATTTACACAGGAATCCATTCAGCTCTTACAAAGCCTTGGGGATATCTATCATTTGACAGTTCTTGTAAGGTTTCTAGATAAATTAAGGTTGACTGTTTGAAAACCTTAGGCTGTTCCTGTGTAAACTTATAATGTAATACTGAGATTGGTTCTCCTTTAAATTCCTCTGTTTGGGTCTGAATTTCTCTATGATCTGCTTTAATAAGTTTTTCTAAAACTTTTATCTTGGCACTCATATTAACCAACTTTTTAAATGATAAAACAAAAATGATCAAACAGATAATGTTTATAATTGACATGACATAAATCCCATCTAAATTAATTATCCTCTCATATAATTGTTCCATCTTTAAACCATGCATCATGTAATCATACAGAGACCTAACTCTCTCCATTGCAATAGTGTTTCCAATTTTTTTAATGTGGGAAACAAACTCTCCCTTTTAACTAATTCTTCCCTTTAAGAATTACCAATTGTTTCACCAAATCTGCTAAAGATGACCATTCAGAGGTGAGGCTGACAGCTTCTGCATAGAACAGTAGAAGCCTGAGTGGGTTTCAAGGCAGCTACCTAGTGTGGTAGCAGCCTGAGGAAGGGGTCCAGGGGGAGCCCACAACCCACCATGAGAGAAGAAGCCGAAGAGCCAGCTGTCTGCATAAGGGAATGTATGAAAGTGGCTGACTCCAGCAATTTTGGTGTGCAAAAGCCTATGGAGTTTGCTACAGATAGGCTGCAACAGAAACTTAGCCTTCGGAGTAGTGACTCTGGCTTCATGCAGCTCAGGCCTGTGCCAGTAGCGGCAAAACCACAAGCAAGTGGCTTTTTCATGAATTCCTGCCCCAATAGTTAGGTGTCAGATGCAGCATGAATCCCAATTGGTCTCAATAATAAGAACCTGGAGTTAGATACAAGGGTGAAAGCTGAAATATCAGAGAAAGAGAGCAGCCAGTCAATAAACAGACTTCTTACCTCAACTAAACCCTCAGCCTGAAAGGGGCTGAGTGCCTGTGTCCTCCCACCTTTTATTCCTCTCTCTGACAAGCCATATCACTTCATGTCTTCACCTTCCTAGTGCTGGGATTAAAGATGTGTGATCCCAAGTGCTGGGATCAAAGGTGTATTTCACCACTGCCTGGCTCTGTTTCTCTTTTAGGTTGGATCAATTTTGTGTAGTCCAGGGTAGGCTGGAACTCACTCAGATCTGTCTGCCTCCACTTCCTGAGTGCTGGGATTAAAGGTGTGTGCCACCACTGCTTGGCTTGTATGGCTATGTAATGGCTTAGCTCTACACTCTGATCTTCAGGCAAGCTTTATTTATTAGAGCACACACACATAAAAAAAAAAAACCACCACAATTTGTACTGTTCTAAGTCTTGTTCTAAGTCTAATACAATACCTTAATGTGCTTGGACTGAATATTTTCTGTGATTGTGTAACATTTAAATAATAGATTCTGGCTATGTATCTATATATCTATCTCTGTTCATCTAACTATCTATAGATCCACCTATCATCTATCATCTATTTAGTAAAGAATTTGATGTACTAAATAGCAGTGCCTTTTGAAAAAATGAAAAAATCTCTCCTAAGGAACAACAAGTCAACTTAAATGCAGATGATCACTCTCCAGTAGATATTTCTGCAATGATGAAAACATTCTGCATTTAGTCCTTAGTTGTGTGGCACTTCTTGAGGAGACATTAACAAGCTTCTACTCACTCCAGATACAGAAATCAATAACAGACCTATGTAACAATTTCATCAAAGCTCAACTTGGAGAAACAGTGTAATCTCTGGTGTTATTTATGGTAGTATAGTTAGAGGGATGACTTGTGGAATCTTAAATGACTCAAAGGCAGGTGAAATCCTCTAAAGCACACCCTAGCTCATGAAAGCTATTTCTGTGGGCTTCCCTGAATGATTTCCAGGTAGCTGGGCAGCAATATTTACTACTTGTATAAACCTGAAGAGAATCCTTGTGAATCTTCTTCTTGTGGGTTAGTTTAATGATCAATCTAACACATACCCTAACCATAAACCAATTACTATAATTGACCAATACCATCTGTCTGACTCAAATGGTGTCTAACCACAACCCTAAGCCTCAGCCTAAAGCTTATTATTTAATCGTACACTAATGCCCTAAAACTAATCATAGCCATAACAACCTAAATCTAACAATAACCTTTAACCCCCAATCATAATCCTGTATAACCCTAACTCTAACCATAACCCAAGCCTAAACCCTAATCCCATCTAATCCTAACCATAACATCATAATTCTAACCCTAATCCTAACCATAACCCTGTATAATTTCAAATCCAACCTTAATACTTGCCCTCTAACCCTAACCCCCACCATATCTCCCTAACCATAAACCTAAACCTAACCATATAACCCTAATATTAACCCTAAAATTAAACCTAACCCTGACTAACCACAACTATAACTATAGCAATCATAATGCATGTTCTGTAGGAGGCTCATGTTTATAATGCAAATCTCTTTATGAATATACTGTGCATTACTCAAAAACAATAGCCAGCATTTACTATGGGAACCTCATGTTTATATCATGGTTCAATTATAATGGGATATTCAGGCATATAACACATCATACATAGTTCACCTATGCTAGACATGCCCACTTGTAACCCAGCACTCGTGGCCTATGTACTGTGGAAGATTCACTCTAATAAGCAAGCACTCCTGGCGCACATGAGGCCAGTACCTATAACATAGTACAGCACTCATTGTGAATGCACTAAAGAGATGCATGGTTGTATCAGAGCATTCATAGCTTGCAATTATTGTATGAGTCTCATACTTATAGTCCAACATTCATTATGAATGTACAGTTTGAGATTCCAAACAGTAAGGCAGCATTCATGTTACATGTACAGTAGGAGCCTCCCAACTATAACCAGGCACTCAGAGTACAATTACTGTGTAGTCTCACATATATAATGTATCACTCATGGTGCATGCTGTATGGGAGTCTTATACTTTCATACCAGTGCTAATAGGGCATGTAATATGGGAGGCTCAGATGTATAACCCAGCACTCATGGTGAAAGTACTATGTTGATACAATTCTGTAATACAGCACTCTAGATTAATTTACTTTAGGAGGCTCAAGCCTGTGCCCTACAATCATTGTGAATGTTCAATGCTAGATTCCAAGGAGTAACCCAGCACTAATGCATGTACTGTGGGAGACTCATACCTATATCCCACACCCACTCATTGTGAATGTACTGTGTGAGATTCAAAATACTAAGCCAGAATTTATGTTGCATTGACTCTGGAACCACTTGCCTGTAATCCAGTACTCCCAGTTTAAGTATTGTCAGAGATTCATACAACTAATCCTGAACTCGTGGTGCATGTACTGTGGAAGAATCATGTTTATAACCTGTGGTGGACTCACCCCACCTTTTCCCCCACGGTACTCTTCAGGAGTGAAAGATAAGAGATTTAGACAGAAATATAGAGGGGAGAGAGACAGACAGAAACACAGGATAACCTTGGGAGGGTCTGGGTGCTGATCTGCCAGCCCCTCTGTCTCTTCTAAAAGGCTTTATAAAAGAATGCCAAGGGGTGGAGCAAAAGACCTCCCACTAGCACAGCCAAGTGCAGACCCTTCCAAACACCTGGTAACTATGCATGTGTTCAATCCATCCTCTTATGCAGCCCTGTTGGGTAAAGCAGACTCAGATCTCACTAGGAAACCTCTGTGGGTTCCCACAATAACCCAGCAGTCATTGTGAATATTCTGTATGTTGCTCAAAATATAAGCCACTATTTACTATAGAAGGCTCACGCCTATAATTCACCACTCATGGTGTCAACACTGTGGATGCTCACACATTTAAAACACTACTCACAGTTCATATATTCTGCAGATGCATGCCTGGAACCCAGAACTCATGGAGTATGTACTGTGGGAGACTCACACTACTAAGCCAGCACTGATAGTGCATGTACTGTGCAAGGCCCATGTTTATAAGCCAGCACTCAGTGTGAATGTACTGAAAACAATATACCAGCAATCATGGTGCACTTAATGTAGAATTCCCCCTCTTATAACACAGCAACATTTTGAATACACTTGGGAGAGGCATTCCTGTAAAGGAACACCCATGTGCTTGTAATTCTTGTCCTATACTCATGGTTGTAACTCAGCACTCATTGTAAATGCACGTATAAGATTCCAGACAGGAAGCCAGCACTCATGGTGCATAAATTATGGGAGTCTCACATGTATACATCTGATCTTATGACACAATTAACATGGGAGGCTCATGCATATAACACATCACACATGGTGCACATACTCTGAAGATACACATGTGAAACTCAGCACCATGATTTGGGTTCCATGGGAGACTCACACCACTAACCCAACTAAGTTGTATGAATATACTGCATGACACTCAAACCAGTAAGACAACTGTCAATGTGCATTTTATTTAAGAGGCTTACTAGTGTCTCAGCACTACTGGAGCATGTTTTGTGTGATACTAGTGCCTACAATCCAGCAGTCATTGTGAATGCACCAGAAAGTGACACTCCTATAATGGACAACTCATCAGCTTGTAGGTGTTGTACAAGATAGTACCTAAAACACAGCACCCATTTTTAAAGTACTGGGGAGATGTAAGACTGCATAAAGCACACACATGCTTGCACTTACTGTAGGAGTCTCCTGTCTAGAGATGAAACACTTATTCTGAATGTAGATTGCAAGATTCCAAACAGTAAGCCACCATTCATGAAGAATGTAGTATGGAGACTCATGCTTGTAACCAAACATTCATATTGAATGTGAGTGCTAGAATCAAAACAGTAATCCAAGAATCATGGATTTGGATTGCCTTGGCTTCATACAACACAACCATCACTCATGGTGCATATATTGTGAGAGGCTCATGTTTGTCACCCTAACCCTAAACCTAATCTTAAGCCTATTTCTATCCCTAAACCTAACATTCTGTCTAACCCTAACTCTTCCCATGCCTAATCTTAATCCTCTGTGAGAACTCAAGTCTGTCTCTCCCTAACCCTAATCCTAATACCATCATCCTAACCCTAACAAAAACAATAAACTTAAACCTATCTAACCCTTAAGACAACCCTAACCCTAAACCCCTAACCCCAAACCTAACTCTAACCCTAACCTTACTCTAAACTCATAACCCAAACACTGGCATTGCCTAACCATAACCCTAACTGTATTCATAAGAATCATGGCACATGTTTTCAGAAAGGCTCATGATTATAATGCAGAACTCACTGAGAATTTATTGTGCCCAACTCAAAACAATAAGCCAACATTTACTGTGGAAGGCTCATGCCTATAACTCAGGGCCCATGGTGTAATTACTATGAGTCCCTCATGCATATAACACATCCTCTGTGGTTCATATATTCTGGAGAAGCATGCATGTAACCTAGCAATCATGGTCTATATACTGTGGGAGACTCACACTACTAACCCATCAAACCTGTGTGAATATACAGCATAACTTTCCAAACACTAAGCCAGTACTCATGGTGCATGTACTTTGAGAAGCTATTGCCTATAATTCAGCATTTATCTTGAACATTCACTGCAAGTTTCGAAACAGTGAGACAGCAGTCATGATCCATGTACTGTGGAAGGCTCATTCCTATAACCCAGCACTCATTGTGAATGTACCTGGGAGACATGTGACTATATCGGAGCATTCATAGGCTTAAACTTATTGTGCAAGTTTCATGCCTGTATCTCAGCATAAATTGTAGTGCTAAATTCCAAACAGTAAGTCAGTACTCAAGGTATAAATATATTGTGGAGGCTCAAGCTTATGAATCAGATATCATGGCACAATTACTGTGAAAGCGCCACGTATATAATACATAGTGCAAGTACTCTGGACATGTAAGCCTGGAATTCAGCACTAATGGTTTATTTACTGAGGGACATGCATGCCACTAACCCAGCATGCTAGTGTGAATGTACAGTCTGAGTTTCCAAGCAGTGAGCCAGCGCTCATGGTGCATATACTGTGGGAGGCTCACAACTAAACCAGGAACTCAGAATGTAATCACTGTAGAGTCTCACATATATAGCACAACACCCATTGTGCATGCTGTGTTGGGGATTTACACTTTTATACTGGTGCTGATAGGGCATGTACCCAGCACTCACAGTAAATGTACTACGTTAATGTTTTCCTGTAATGCAGCATTCATGGTTCATTTGTTTTGGGAGGCTTATGCCTGTAAACCAGCACTCATTGTGAATGTACTGTATAAGATTCAAAATATTAAGCCAGTACTCGTGTTGCATGTGTTTTAAATCTGCATACCTGTAATCCAGCACTCGTGGCTTATGTATTATCAGAGACTCATGCAACTAAACCTGAACTCGTGGCACATGTACAGGATTAGATTCCAAACAGTATACCAGCCTTAATGGTCCATGTACTGTGGGAGTCTTGAGCCTTTAACTCAGCTTTCATGGTGGAATTACTATGGGAGTCTCATATATATGTCATCACTCAAGGAACATGAACTGTGGGAAGATAACATGTTTATGAGTGCTCATATTGCATGTTGCAGGCTCATGACTGTAACCAAGCACTCATTGTACATGTATTCTAGAAATAGTTTCAAACTTGTCACACTGCACTCTTGATTCATTTATTTTGGGAGGTTCACACCGGTACCCATCAATCACTGTGAATGTACTGTGCAGGATTTAAATAAGTAATCCAATACTCAAAATTTTATATACTGTTGGAAGTTCATGTGTATACCCAGCACTCATTATGATTTATTGTGTGTGACTCAAAATAATAAGCTAGCATTTACTATGGGAATCTCATACCTATAACCACGCAATCATGGCACAATTACTGTTGGAGGCTCTGGTATATCATACAGCACTTATGGTACATGGCTCATATTTACAAACCAGTACCCATTCTGAATACACTCAGGACATACAATCCTATAAGAGAGTACTCATATGCTTGTACTTACTGTATGAGATGCATGCCTAAAACACAAAATTCATTGTGAATGTACAGTTTGAAATTCCAAATAGTAAGCTAAGACTAAGGGTTCATGTATTGTGAGAAGCTCACATCTATAACATATCACTCATGGTGTACACTCTCGGGACACATATGCCTGGAATTCAGGACTTATTAGTTATGTACGGTGGGAGACTCACACCACTAAACCAGGATGTTTGTGTGAATGTACTATGATTGATTCAAAACAGTCAGACGGAACTCATGGTGCCTGTACTGTGGGCGGCTCAGGCCTATAACCCTGCATTCACCCTGATTGTAAGTGCAAAATTACAAACAGTAAGCAAGAACTCTTAGTGCATTTATGTGGTAGGCTTATGGATTTAACATATCACAGAGACACATGATTTTAGCCAGAAACTCACTGTTTATGTATTGTGGTAGACTCACACTACTAAGCCAGCATTCCTGCTGCATGTGCTAGGGAAGCCTCATGTTTATAACCCAGCATTCATTGTGAATGTACCTGGGAGATATAAGCTGTAATAAAATACTCATATATTTATGCTTACTGTGTAAAGCTCATGCCTATAACCCAACACTCATTAAGAGTGTACAGTGCTCAATTCCTAAGACTGAGTCAGAACTCCCAATGTGTGGAGTATGGGAAGGTTTGTGTTTATAAACAAGCACTCATTGCAAATGTACTGTGCTTGATTCCATATAGTGAACCAGCACTCATGCTGCATGGAATATGGGAAGTTCATACATAATCTTCATCACTAATAGTGAATTATTCTGGAAATGCATGCTTTTAACCCAACACTCATGGTTTATGTACTATGGGCGATTCACAGTATACACATCATTCCTGGTGTGGGTGTAGAGTGGAGTGTGCAGAGGTTCATATTTGTAACCCAATACTTACTGTGAAAGTGCTGTGCAATACTCAAAACAGTAATCAAGCACCAAACATGCATTTCATTTGGGAGGCTGAATGTAAAACCCAAAAGAATTGGAGCATGCATTGTGTGAAGCTCATGCCTGCAATCCATCACTCACTGAGAATGTATTTATGAAGTACAATTCTGTAATATCTGCTTGCATTTACTGTGCCTATAATCCAGGACCCATTGTGAATGTACCTGGAAGATGTAATCCTGAAATGGAAAACTGATTTTTTTTTTACATACTCGATGAGGCTAGTGCCTATAACTCACCACTCACTGTTCAATGTATTTGAGGTGCACAGTCCTGTAATGGAACACAAATATGTTTGTACTTACTGTAAAAGGCTGGTGCCTATAAAGCAGCATTCATTCTGAATGTATAATGCATAGTAACACAGCATTCCTGGTGCATGTACTATGGAGACTCCTGCTGTAGCCCAGTACTCATTGTGGATGTACTGTGCAAAATCCACAACAGTAAACCAATATTCATGGCTTATGTACTGTCAATGCTAATGTTCTTATACTTACAGTGCAAGGTTCTTGCTCATAACTCAGTGGTGAGTTGTTGTGAATGTGCTCAGAAGACACAAGTCTGTATTGGAGAACTCATCCTCTCGTACCTACTGTGTGAAGCTCATCCTTATGACCCAGCGCTCATTGTTAACATACTCAGGAAATGCATGCATTTAACAGAAAATTAATATACTTGAATGCACTGTGCACAATTCATGCCTATAACCCAGAACCCATTGTTAATGTACACAAGAGCCAAACATATTTGAGGAACATAAGTATATTCACACTGAGTTTGGGTTATACACAGGAAACTTTCACAGTATGTTCAAGCAACTGAGTTCTCTGCTGATACCCAGCAGTCATTGTGAATGTACTTAGGAGACACAATCATGGAGAGGAGAACTCATCCATCATTGCATCCTCTGTGAAGATGCTCTTTCCTATACCCGTGAATCATTGTGAATATACTAGGGAAAAATAATTCTTTAAAGGAGAACTCATCATTGTGTAGGTACAGAAAGGTTGGTCCATTAACCCAGCACTCACTTTGAAAATACTTAAGTAACATAAGCTTGTAACAGAGAACTCATCTACTTGAACATACTGTGCCAGTTTCCTATCTATAACCAGGAACACTCATTGGGAGTGTACACGGGATACAGAGTCTGTAATGTAAAACTTATGAGCTCTCAAGTGCTGTGCATGACTCCTGCTTATAACACAGAATTCATTGTGAATATAGAAGGGATAGTCAGGACTTTAAGTAGCAGTAGTGTGCTTTGACATGCTGTTCTGAGTTAGTGACTCATTGCAAATGAACTCAGGGAAAGGCCTACCTTTTGTGAAGTTCTAATGTGCTTGCACTTAAAGTGTTAGGTTCATGCCTATAGAAGGAAGTACTCCTTCTGAATGTATAGTGCTACATACCAAAGAGTAAGCTAACACAAAATTTGCATGTACTGTGGGAGGCTCATGCCTATAGCATCACTCATTGTACACATATTCTGAATATGGACACTTGTAACGCAGAACCTCTGTTTTATGCACTGTTTGTTTTCTCACACTGCTATCACATTACAGCTGGTACATGCACAGGGAAAGGCTCACTTTTGAAACCTAGCACTGATCGTGAATGTACTGTGTGAGACTCAAAAGTATAAGTCAGCTCTTCTGGTGCATTTCATGTTCAAAAGTCAGCTGTATAAACAAGCACTCGTGTAGAGTATATTGTGTGAGGCTCCTTTCTACACCCAGCACTCATTTTGAATGTCATCAGAAAACATAGTCAGTAATGGAGAACTCATCCATCTGAACTCACTCTGCCAGGCTGCTGCCCACAACCCAAAACTCTATGAATGCACAGTGTGAGACTCAAACCAATAAGCCAGTAATCATGCTGCATTTCATTTGCGAGGGTCGCTTGTATATCCCAGAACTTTTGCATCTGGTGTTGTGTGAGATCATCACTGTAAGCCAGGACTCATTCTGAAAACACTTGGGAGACACAGGTTTGTAACAGTCCACTCCTCTGCCTGTATGTACTGTGTGAGGCTCTTGCCTATAAACCAGCATCTGTTGTGAATGTTCTCTGTAAATGCATGTCTTTTACTGGGAACTCATATGCTTGTATATAATGTTCCAGACGCATGCCTTTAACACAGCATTTTCTGTGCATGTGCAGTGCTAGGGAGCAAAGAATAAATAAATACTCCTGGTGAATGTACTATGAAGGGTGTATGCCTATAACATATTACTCATTGTGCATATATTTGGAAACATGTTTGTAACCCAGCACTCAAGGTTTTGTACGGGGGAAACTCACAGTACGAACACAATATTCTCCATGCATGTACTATTGTTTACAACTCAGCACTCACTGTGTGTATGTACTGATGAGATTCAAAACTGTAATCCCACATCTGTGGTGGGTGAATCTCATTTGGGAATTTGAACCTTACTTCCCAGTACTTTGGGAGCATGCATTGTGTGAGGATCCTGGTTATAGCTCAGCACTCATTGAGAATGTACTCAGGAATAGCAATCTTTTAACAGAAAACTTATCTTGTAGGTATTGCACAAGGCCAGTGCCTAAGGTCCAGAAATCATATTGAATGTACTCAGAAGACTCAAGCCTGTAACAGAGAACTAATCTTTAATATACTGTGCAAGGTTTCTGCCGATAACCTGATCTCATTGTGGATGTATTCATGAGAAGCGTGTCTTTTAACAAGTACTACTGTAGTTTCACATACTGTGTAATGCTCCTTCTAATAACCCAGCACTGATAAAAAGTACTAGGGATGCAAGATTGTAATGAGCAAATCATTTGCTTATTCATAGTGTGCAAGGCTTGTGTCTATAATACAGCATATATTCTGAATATACAGTGCTAGATACAAACAGTGTGATAGCTTCAATTGTGCATGTACTATGAGAATCTCAGGCCTTTTACACATTACTCATTGTGAATCTATACTAAAGAACTACCTTTGTAACCCAGCATTCATGGTTTATGTATTTTAGAAAAATCACAGTACTAACATATCACTCCTGGAGTATATACTGTGCAAGAACCATGTTTATAACCCAGAACTCACTGTATAAATGCACCATTTGAGATTTAAAACAGTAATCAAGAACTCATTGTCCATTTTTTGGAAGGATTACCCATATATGCTAGAACTATTGGATTATGTATTTTGTGAGGCTCATAATTATAATCCAGAACTTAATGTACTTGGGAAAGCATGTTTGTAATAAGGAAATAATTGGCTTCTATGTACTGTGTGGCACTCTTGCCTATGAAAGTATATAGGAGGACATAAGCCTGTAGTGAAGAACTAGGCTGCTTGAACAGTACTGAAGGTTCCTGCCTATAACCCTGAACCAATTGTGAATTTGTGTGGGAGACCTAAGCCTACAACAGAACTCATCTGCTTGAACGAAATGTGCATAGCTCCTGCCTATACCCCATAATTCATTGTAGTGTACGAGGGAGACACATGCCTTTTAAGAAGCACCACTCTGCTTACAGGTATTGTTCTAGGCTTCTACCTATATTCTAGTTCTGATTCATTTTGAGTGTACTCAGAAGATGCAACCCTGTTACATATAACTCATCTACTTAAACTTCATTTACAAAGGTCCTGCCTATAACCTGGACTTATTGTGAATGTATACAGGCAATACAAGTCTATAATGTAAAACTAATCAGCTTTCATGTATTGTGCAAGGCTCCTGCTTATAACCCAGAAGTCACTGTGAATTTACATGGGAGTCTTGGGCCTTTTAAATAGCAGTAATGTGCTTGTACCTGCTGGGTGAGGTTAATGACTATAACCAAAGGCTGAGTTATTGTGAATGAGCTCAGGAAAAACATGCTTTTTAAAAAGCTCTCTTGTGCTTGGACTTAAAGTGTTAGGCTCATGCCTATAAGCAAACACTTCTTCTAAATGTACAGTACTAGACACCAAACAATAAGCTATCACGAAATTTGCATGTACTCTGGGAAGTTTATGCCTAAAACACATAATTAATTATGCATGTACTCTGGAGACAGGTGCTTGTAACACAGAATTCATGGTTTACGTAACTTCAGAGAATCACTACTAATACGTCACTGCTGTTGTTTGTACTGCCTAAGGATCAAGTTTATAATGCAGCCCTGATTGTGAAAGCTCTGTGTGAGACACAAAACAGCTGGCTGTCCTGGTGCATTTCATGTGTGTGTGTGTGGGGGGGTCATATATCTAAACCAGCACTCATGTAACATGTATGAAGTGAGGTTCATGCATATATTGTGGATGTACTTAGGAGATGCAATCCTCCTGTGGAGAAATCATGTGCTTGTGGGTACTCTGCAATGCCGGTTCCATAACCCCAGAACTCATTTTGAATGTACTCATGAGATGCAAGCCTGTAATAGAGAATTCATCTGCTTGAACATACTGTGTAAAGTTTCTGCCTATAATCCAAAGTTAGTGTTAATGTACTGGTGAGTCACAAGCCTGTTAAAGACTACTAATGTGCTTTTATGTACTGAGTAAGGTCCCTGCTTATAACACAGCACTAAATCATTGTTAATGTCCTTAGGAAAGGGAAACCTGTCACAGGGAACTGATTGGCTAGAAAGAACTGTGGGGGGCTTCTGCCTGTAAACCAGTGCTGAGTCATTGTGAATGTGTTCAGGGATGCAAGCCTGTAGAGGGCAAATCATCTGCACCATGAGTGCTTGCTTACTGTTTTGCATATTGCACAGTTCATTCACAATGAGTACTGATTTATAGGTGTAAGCCTCACATAGAACATACAAGCAAATGAGTTACCTGTTATAGGCTTATAACAAGAACGTTCGCAATGATTGAGTTCTGGGTTATAGGCAGGAAACTTACACAGTACATTCAAGAAAATGAGTTTTCTATTACATGCTTGCATCTCCCAAGTACTTCCACAAAGATTCAGTACTGATTTATAGGCAATAGCCTTGCACAGTAGTTACAAGCAGATGAATTCTCTGTTACAGGTTTGCCTCTCTAGAACATATTCACAATGAGTCAGACAGGCAGTACAAGTACATTAGAACTCTTTAAGAGGCTTGTGACTCACTGGTATATTCACACTGAGTTTGGCTTATAGGCAGGAACCCTGCATAGTATGTGTGATGACTATTCATGATTGTCAACTTGACTACATTTAGAATTAACTAAAACATAAAAAAGGAGGGGCATACCTGTGAGGGATTTTTGCTTATTTTCAATTGAGAAGCTCCACTTCTAATCTAGATTTTTTGAGGTGGTATGACACATCTTTGATCTAGATCTTTTGAGGTGAAAAGATTCACCTCCAATCCAGGCCAGGCCTCCTGCTAGAAACTTATATGGGGATATGAAAGAAAGAAGATGTTGCTCTTTGACTGCTTACTCTCCCCTTACTAACAAGTACATTCCTTCACTGGCATTGAGATCCCACTTCTTTGGGATTCTAATGTATACTGAAGTCCAGCGGAGACATCATCCACCTTTGTATAACGAACAGCTACTGGATCCTTGCACTGTCAGTTCCTAAGCAGTCAATATTGGATTACCTGGAGCACATCTTGTAAGTCATTCTAATAAAACTACTCCATATATATAGAGAGAGATTTTTATTCTATAAGTTCTGTTACTTCAGGGAACACCAAATAACTCAGATTTTGGTAGGAGAAATGGTTCTAGAGCAATAGAACTCCAAGGATGATGTTTTTGAGTACCCGGAATTTGGTTTTCCAATTTGCCAACACCTACAGTTACTGAAGCCTCTCCACTTGTGATAGATTTTATAATCCTTGTTTCTGGTCACATGGCTTTAGCTGGTATTAATAACTATTTTCTTCTACTACTTATTCTGTAATTCATTGACCCTTGGTAAGTGCCTCCACAGGTCTTGACTCTTTTCTGAGAGTAGTAAATAATACTTTCATTCCTGATAATTTTGTACTCTTTGTTACCCTTCCTGAATTGGGTTATTGTAGTGTCCCATTGACCACGAAGAGAGACACCTTAAAGGATTTTCTGTACTCCAGTCATAACCTTTCTTATCTCCATTGTGGAAAAGCAATACAGTTTCCTCTCAGTAATACAGATTAATCACTCCTCATAACACTGTGGTTCCTTTCTTAGCCTGTTTGGTAGAGAGCATCAGAAGACCAAGGTGGCCAAGGGGAAGTCTGAGTTTCAAATTAAGTGGAATGTTTATTTTGGATCCCAGAAGGAGCTCTTCCCACTCTGGTACTAAAACTTCTGGGCCAGCAGTAACTTCGGGCTACTGAAACAAGAAGCAAAAAGTTTCCTGGTATGAAACTAGGAGAGATTGTAATTAGAACAACTCTCCTTTCCACCCTGATTCCTGGACCTGTGCATCCTGACTATGGGAGAACAATATTATATATTGGAAGCTCAATTAAAGAACAAAACACATTTGGGAGAACCCTGCTACAGCTCTGCCTGGTGCTGATGCTTAGTCAGCACTATAACTGTGTCTTCAAAAGATCATCCCATCTTTCTCTCAGGCCAGCTACTCAAAGGTGGTGGGGAACATGCTAAGACTATTGGATTCTGTAATCATATGCTCACTGTCACACTTCTCTGGCTGTGAAGTGACTTCTTTGGTCAGAAGCAATACTCTTTGGAATAACGTGATGGTGAATAAGACATTCTGTAAGTTCATGGATGATGGTTTTGGCAGAAATATTATACGTAGGAAAGGCAAATCCACAACTGGAACAAATATCTACTCTAATAAGGACAAACTGTATCCTTTTCATGGAGGAAGTGGTCCAATATAGTCAATCTGCCACCAGATCATTGGTGAAAGAGGATTGGTGTCATATCTGGGGCTCAGTGTTAGTGTCTGCTGTTGTCAGACTTGACACTCAACAACAGCTGTAACCAGGTCAGCCTCAGTGAGTGGATGGTCATGTTGTTAAACCCATGCATAAGCCCTGTCTCTGCCATTTATGACCACCTTGTTCATGTGTGTTGTACAATGATAGGATTGGTTGGAGAAAGAGTCTGACTGTCCATAGAACATGTCATCTTATCTACATGGTTACTGAACTCCTAGTGAGCTAAATACATCTTTTGATGAACACTTACATGAGACACAAGTATCTTTACATACTTTGACTATTTGGAAAGATCTATCTACATACTTCTTGCCTAGTTGTCTTTCTCATCAATTTTCAAACCATGCTCTTTTGAAGTTCCTGATCATACAGCAATCCATGAAATAGTGAACAATCAAACTTCTGGCTATTTCTCCTTCCAAACAAAATGTATGAACATGAATACCACCTAAAGTACTTCCCACTGGAAGATCTCCTCTAACTGGTGTCTTGCAGGATTGTTCCATAAAGGGTTGTAATGCTGTACCTGTCCACTTCTTGGTGGTATTTGCATAACATGCAGAAACATCACTCTTCTTTTCCTCAGTCATTCAATCATAGTAAACACCCCATGAAGCCATAGGTGTGAGCTTAGCAGAAGATGGCATTGTAATAGGAAGTAGAAATCACAGGCATTTGAGCAACTTTTTCTTGTAACTTGCTTGTGCCTTCAGGACATGCTCAGGCCCAGTCATATATATATATATATATATATATATATATATATATAATATATATATATATATATATCACTTCCATTCGATAATAGATTACTGCTGTGCATATCCTGCTTTATGACTTGGTGTGTTAGATAAGACCCAGGGAGACAGAGGGAGAGGGAGAAGCAGAGGGAAAGGGAGGAGGAGAGGCAGAGAGAGAGAGAGAGAAAGAGAGAGAGAGAGAGAGAGAGAGAGAGAGAGAGAGAGAGAGAGAGAGAGATTAGAATGAATTACAAGTAGTGGTCCAGCTAATTGGCTGGCTGTGAATGGAAGGACTAAGAATCCAGTGGTTACTGAGTCCTCAAGGCTGAATGTTTTAGCAGGTCTTCAGTATATTATGGAATTATCAAAAAAAGTGGGCCCTAATGCTGATAAAGGAATGGACTTGCTAGTGAGGCAAGAGTAAAACTTCCTTCTTTCTTAGAGGTGAGTTTTACTGCTCAAATGATCTGGATTAAATATGTGTCTTCCAGCCTCAAGATACAGAAGAAATGAGTGTGTTTTCCCAGTTCAAAAGATCTGGAATAAAAACCTGTCTTTCTACCTCTGAGACTCATAAGTGAATCTTCCCACTTGAAATTAAGCAATAATCCCTCACAGGTGTGACCTCCATTTTTGAGTTGTATTTAATTCCAGATATAATCAAGTTGTCAACCAAGAATAGCTATCACAAGTGGACCCATGAATATAGACCAGTACTCATGGTTCATGTACTATGGTAGGATGGCACTTATAATCCTAACAGTCATGGTACGTGTGCTCTGGTAGGTTCCTGTCAATTAGCCAGGACTCATTATGAATATGTTGTATGAAAATAGAAAGAGTAAGCAAGCACCCATGATTCATGTACTTTGTGGGGCTCATGCCTATATCTCACTACTCATGGTAAAAAGACTCTGAAGATGCATGCCTATAATTCAATAGTCATGGTATATGTACATTGAAAGTCTCATGAATGTTATCCCAGACTCATTATGAATGTATTATGTGAGATTCAAAACATAAAACCAGCACCCATGTTGCATGTATTTTTGGGGCTTATGCCTGTGTGCCTGTAATCAAGCACTCTATGAATGTACGGTATGATATTCAAACCAGTAATGCAGTTTATACTTGGTTCGCTCTTGCCTATAACCCAACATTCTTGGACATGTACTGTGATGGGCTTATTGCTGTATCTCAGCACTCGTCATATATGTACTCTGTGAAACTCATCCTTAAAATCCAATGCTCATTGCAAATGCAGTGTTTTATACTCTACACAATGAGCCAGTATTTATAGTGCATGTTCTTTGTGAGGTTTATATTCATATACCAGTGCTCATTATGAATGTACTGAGCAAAACTCAGAATGGTAAGCCAGCCCTCCTGGCATGTATACTCCTGGAGACTTATACCTACAACACAAGATTTATGATGGCCTTATGTTTGTAACCCAAAACTCATGGTGCAGGTAATCAGGGAATAACACCCTTAATCCTAGCATTTGGTGCATGTACTCTGTTAAGCTCACCTCATTACCTACCACTTATAGTGGATTTACTATGCAGGACTCAAAATAATAGGCAGACACTCATGTTCTTTGAGAAGCTTATGCAATAACCTATAATTCATGGTGGATGTTGTATGGTGTTCACATGTCTGTAAGTTGGATTCATAATACATGTTCTGTGGGATGATTATACATGTAATTCTAGAAAATATGGTACATATACACTGGTAGGTTCATGCTTACTCCCTATCACTCATTGTGTGAATGTATAGTGTGAGATTTAAAACAATAAACCAGAACTCATGATGCACTCACTTTGTAAGCCTATGCCTGTAACCCAGCACTCATTGTCTACAGACTCTGTGGATGCATTGCTGTAACACAGCACTCACAGTGCATATATTATGGGAGGATAATCCTAATACTCATGGTGCATCTAATGTGGGAGGTTCATGCTAATTACACAGCACTCATAATGAATGTGCTTTGAAAACAACATATTAAGCCAACACTCATGTTGCATGAATCATGTGATGCTCAAGCCTGTTACCCAGCACTCATTGTATGTGTGTGTACTGTGGAGATGCACATCTGTAATATAGCAATCATGTGGGAGGATCAAGCTCATTCTTGAAAAATCATTGTGAGTGAAAGCTGGCACTCGTGGCACATGTACTTTGAGGCTCATGCATATAACCCAAGACTTACTGTGAACACACTTACTATGTGGTATTCAAAATGGCAACCCAGCTAATATGCTGTATGGATGCTTGTAAGTTCTTGCCTCATCATTCATAGGGACTGTTTGGGGCTCATCGCTATATCCTAGGATTCATAGTCCATTTACTGTCTCAGGCTCATGTCTATAAACCAGTACTAATTATAAATATAGTGTATACCAGAAGCAGTAAGCTAGCACTTATGGTACATGTAATGTATGAGGCCCATGCCTATAACCCAGCACTCATTGTGAATACACTTCAAAGACTCAAAAATTCATGTTGAGTGTACTATGTGAAATTTGTTCATCACTCATTCATGAACTCTGCAGACAAATGCCTGTAATAATGATAAATTCTCTTTGAGAGGCTCATGCTTGTAACACAACACTCATTGTGAATGTACTGTGCAAGAGAAAAAAAAAAAAGCAAGCCAGCACTCACATGGCATATACTGTGTGAGATTCAAGCCTGTTACCTAGCACTCTTTGTGCTTATCCTCTGGAGACACAAGGCTGTAATGCAGCACTTATTGTGCACATAGTGTGAAAGGTTCAATCCTTTACCTCAGCACTCACTGTGAATATACTGTGTGAGACTGACAACTGTAAGCTGGCACCTAGGGGGGATAAGAGTTTTAGTACTAGAACTTACAGTGTTTGTACTATGGTAGGCTGATTCCTATTACCCCAGATTCATTTTAAATGTACTCTGTGAGATTGAAAACAGTAAGCCTGCAGGCATAATGCATATACTATGTGAGATGTATGCCCATAACCCAGCACTCTTTGTGCATGTACTCTGGAAACACACACTTGTAACACAGAACTCATGGTGTATGTACTATGAGAGGATCATGACTATAACTCAGTACTCATTGGGTATACTGATCAAGGGTCAAAATATAATACAGCACTGGTGGTGCACATGCTGAGGGAGGCTCATACATATAACCTAGGATTCATCATGCTTGTTCTTTAGTGGGTTCATGTTTGTAAGCCAGCACTCATGGTTCAGGTACTTTGGGAGGATGATGTCTGTAATCCTAGCACTTACAGTGCATGCACTCAGAGAGACTCCTTACTATTACCCAGCACTTATTGTGAATGCACTGTGGGGGACCTACAATACTAGACCAGCACTCATGGTTCATGCCTGTGGCAGGTTCATGCCCCATACCTAGGATTTATGGCATATGTCTTATGGTGGGCTCATGCCTATAACCAGGACTCATGGAGCATGTACTATGAGGAGGCTCATGCCAGGTATACATTACTCATTTATGAATGTACTTTGCAAGTTTCAAAACAATAAGTCAACACTCATGGTAAATGTACTTTGTGACATTCAAACTGTTACCCAGCACCCATTGTGCATCTACTCTGGAGAAGCACTCCTGTAATGCAGCTCTCATTGTGTGTGCGCCTTTGAAGGCTCATATCTATAAGCCAGCACTCATTGTGAATGTACTATTAGGGACTCAAAACTGTTAACCAGATTTCATGGTATGTGTACTGAGGCAGGCTTATGCCTATATCCCAGATTCATTGACTATGTTTTCTGTTAGGCTCATGGCTTGAACCAGCAGTTACGGTACATGGAATGTGGGAGGATGACATTTCTAATCTGAGAGCTCCTTGTGCATATACTATGGTTAGCTCATGCCTATTAGTCAGAACTTATTGTGAATTTATTGTGTGAGAAACAAAACAGTAAACCAGTACTTGTGATGCATGTACTGTTGTGGATCATGTTTATAACCCATCACTCATGGTAAATGTACTTTTCAAGACTACAACAGTGAGCCAGCACTCATGGTGCATGTACTATGTTAAGCTCATGCTCATATCCCAGCACTTATTTTTTATTCACTGTGTAATACTCATAACATTAAACTTGCACTCATGGTGTATATACTATATGAAAATCAATCCTATAACTCAGCACTCATTACACATGTACCTTGGAAGCTCATTATTATTACCCTTGACTCAATGTGAATGAATTATATGGGACTGAAAACAGTAAGCCAGAACTTGTACATGCACTGTGGGAAGCTCATGCATAGGTTCATGGTGTATGTTCTATGGTGGACCCATGGCTGTAATCCAGCAGTCATAGTGTATATGAGTAAAATTCTTTAAAATATATTACTTCTTGTATTTTTTTTTCAATACAAATAAATATATTTTAGTTAGATTTATTTGTGTATGTGTGTGTATGTTGGGGTTGGGGGTGTTTGCACACATGGTGAAGCCAGAGGAGAATTGTAGTTGGAAGGTTTTCTCCAGTCCTGCCCAGCCCCACAGTCCTGCAGCTGCTTAAAAATAATTACTCACATGCTTAATGTTATTTACAAACTGTATGACCTATGGCAGGCTTCTTGCTAGCTAGCTCTTATAACTTAACTCAACCCACAACTATTAATCCATATATCACCACATGTTCTGTGGCTATACAAGCATCCCATTACTTGTTGCTCCTTTGGTGACTCCCTCACATCTCTCTAGACTCCACCTTTCTATTTCCTGATGCTTTCCTTGAATTTCCCAACTGCCTCTAAGCTGCCTTGTCATAAGCCAAATAAGCTTATTTATTAACCAATGGGAACAACATATATTCACAGCATACAGAAAGACATCCCACAGTACTTCCCCTTTTCTGTCTAGTCAAAAAAAGGTTTAACTTTAACATAGTAAAATTACATATAATAGAACAGTTATCAAACAAGAGCTACAGCTATAATATCTAGTCTATTTGTATTCAGCAAAATTAAAGAAAATACTCCATCACCTATCCTATATTTATGAGTCCAAATTGTCATATCTAATATACCTTTTATCATAACCAAGAAAAATATAACTAGTCTTCAATCACATCAAAGACCTCAGAAGGATATAATATTGCTTAAGTAAATAGGAAGTGCATTGTAAGCAACTTTCAAAAATCTAGAATGACAGAGACAGATGGCTGCCTGAAGAGTCACCCAAAGTTCCTCTGCAATGCTGGGACATCCATCTTCAGCCTATAAGCCTAGAGTCTCTGGTATAGCTTTCAGTGAAGCAGGAATTCTACCCATTCTGGCCAGGTTTCAGTCACTTCTTCCCTGTGCCATAGAACGTCTAGCAGTTTCTTCTGAAAGCAGGAACCTGAAGGATGATCTCGCCTTGCAAAATTCAGTAGTCACCTTCCTATGTTCCTGCATGTCCAGTTTATACAGCATACTGTCAAGTAGTCCAGGCAAGAAAAGTTTTTTGCCCAAATGGCTAACTTTTTCCATAAAGAAAGCGAACTCCATATGGAGTTTCTTCAATAGCCATCATCTTCTCTGAAGTAGCCTGGTGTTGCCAAGAGCAGACATGTCTCATTGCTCAGAAAGTCTAAGTTCTTAAAACATTTTAAATTCCATGATCTTTGAAGTGTTTGAAGATTACCTACCTAACTTAAATATATCTATGTATACCTAGAAAACTTAACTAACATAACTATAAGTGTGATTATCATAGATGACTATTAATCTGTATTTCTTAATTATATATCACAATTTTAAATGATTTACATAAACATAATACCTTAAACAAGAGTAGAAATATACACATAGTATAACAAAATTAACTTTAAATTTGTATCAATAAACTAAAATCCATAGCAATGTAAAACATTTTAAACAAGTTGTTGCTATTTAAAAGTAGATTCAATAATCTACCCTTTCATCCTATCATATCTATATCTTACATATCATACCCTCTTTCTTCTTTTAGAAAGAGATTGACTATGACCAATAACAGTTGTAACCAACCCCTAAAGAAGGACAAGCATCTATAATCCATTTTGGGAAATATGTGTATAGTTTTCTAGGCTACTTTCTGTTGATTGAGGTGCTGGTAGTCTTTTGGGGACACAAAAAAATTTTAGGATTGTGTTCAAGTCCTGACTGGATTAGTCTGTGGGGCTATATTCTCTGAAGCAGTTGCCTTGAAATTGTTCTAGATGTTGGATCATCTGGAGACCTCTCAGGGGGTCTTCCTTGATGGAACCATATTAATCTGGAAGAAATCTCCAGGTTCTCATCTTCTGTGGAAACTAATGCAGAACCTCTTCCAAAGCAATGTATCCTTAGACACAAATTTTGAAGTCAAGATATCTTTAAAATACACATCTTGGTTTAGCTGAATAACCTTCACAATCAAACGTCTTTATGTAGTTAAAAATCCCAAAGACAGCATAATCCAAACTTTCTGTGTAATTTCCATCTTTACATGGCTTATATTTTTTCATGTTATTTTATTTTTTAAAACTTTATTTTATTTTATAAAAAATATATACATATATACATATATATGTATATATATATATTCTTTCTATTATCTCTTTCAAGCCTATGTACCTTTTTAAAACATATTGTAAACTGTTTAGAGTTTTATTCTACCTGAGTCTGTCTCATTGTGAATCTATATTCCCTCTCTGACCAGGAGAGATTTTAAACTGCTAAACTGCATGGCTAGGACCAAATCGACACCCTTGGCTGCTAACTCTGCCCACTACAGCTTTTCAACATGGCAGAAGTACCCAGGAGAGTCATGTTTACTCTACCAACTCTAGGGTCCATACTGCTCTCAGGTAGCATACAGCTGGCTTATAAACATTTTTTGGTCAGTGTGAGTAAAAGATTAATCTACAATGCAGTATGTTGTACAGCTCAGAGACACCTCCGTGGGCTAAGGCAGGAATCCACCATGCTGTGCTCAAGCCCAAATGCTACAGCATCTCTCTACTTTGGTGTTTCTATATCTCAGCCTACATGAGACATGAAGTAGGAAGCTGTTCTTATTTCAATTTTAGAATCTCTTTTTTTTTAAAGCTTTCTCAGGTTCTGGGTGGAAATTCTTGCTATCATGTCTGGGTGCCAAATTAGCAGAAAGGTTTTCTCTGGTACTGCCTGGCCCCATGGTCCCAGAGCTACTTATAAAATAATCACTCAGAGGCTTAATATTATTTACAAACTGTGTGGCCTATGGCAGGCTTCTTGTTAACTAGCTCTTGTAACTTAACTCAACCCATAACTATTAATCTATGTGTTGCCACATGTTCCATGACTTTACCTGTGTCCTATTATATGTTGCTCCTTTGATGGCTTGCTCTTGTCTCTCTAGACTCTGCCTTTCTCTTTCCTGTCTCTCTTCTTGGATTTCCTGCCTGCCTCTAAGCTGCCTTGCCATAGGCCAAAGCAGCTTATTTATTAACCAATGGGAACAACATATATTCTCAGCATACTAGCGTACAGAAAGACTTCCCACAGCAGAGAATGTCAGGGGTCTTTTTACTGTATCATTCTCCTCATTTTTTTATTTTAAACCAAGATACTTCACAGTTAGCTCATGAACATCACTGTCTCATGTAGTTCCCGAAGATCTGCCTGTCTCTGCAGCTCTGTGTTGGGGTAACAGCCATGCATGTCCATACTTGCTGTTATGTGAGTGCTGAACATTTGAATTTATATCTTCTTGCTGGCAGGGCAAGTATTCTTCTTCATTGAGCTTCTCCAACTCTATGTAATACCCATGTAAAATAACTTCAGGGTATTAGCTTTCAGTGAGGAAATTCTCTATAATAAAAATAATTTGTGTCATATTAAGGAAAATCTTTATTTTGCAAAGAAGAATTCAGTTTATTTTTCACTGAATCCTTGTTTTAGAACATGGCCCATGAATGAAGTTGTGTGAGATGTCTCTGAGCTTGTGAGAAAACTCTAAGTAAACAAGATAGGAGTCTTGTAACCTCTAGTCCTCCATAACATGTCTATTATTGGAATGTCCTTTCCTACCCCTCTCAGGACTAGGAGTAGGTTTCACTTCAGATTACTCATTATTGTTATTATTGTTATTATTACCCATTATTATTCACAACAATGTTTGCAAGCATAGTTGTCCTTATGACTATACACAGCCTAAACTCATGTGACCTTGCCCTTGTGATTGCATACATCTTGAACTCAAGTGAACTTTGCTCACACAACCTTGATTAACCCTCAGAAAGCCCTCAGAATAGAAATTGTCTGATGCCCTGAATAAAGTTAACTGTTACATGAGACTTTAGTCAGCCTCAGGTTTAGGCTCTACTCTTCCAGGTTCACACTGCCAAATAGAGCAGTAATAGCCTTGTTTAACAAGAAGTCATAGGAAATAGATTTAGTTAGCAAGAAGGTATAAAAATATATTAGACAAAATAAGTGAACATTGTGCTCTTTGAAAACAGAAAATCATTCATTCTATATGTTCACTTAATAAGTCAGTCTGTGATTACTTGATTAACTCTGAATAAACAAAAGTATATTTTCATATGTTTAAAATTCAAAACCAGGTTATATGTAATGCCACCATCAGATATTAGCACCATATAGTACTCAGCCTACAACCACGCTCCTCTCTGATATGTTTATCTATCGGGAGATTTAGCAGAATGTAAATGATGTTAAACTCTTTTTGGTTCTGATAATTTGAACATTTTCTTGCTCACAAAAAAAAATTTGAGAAGAGTGAGTCTCTGGATTGATTCTGTGTGTGACAGCCTCCACATAATGTGTTCCTTAACACAAATCTAAATGGTTGAGAGATGGACTCTGTAGCCATGACTTGCACGTCTCTGGGGGGAACCAACTGCATCTGTAGGGAAAGGGACTTTCTCCACATCACTTACCTTACTGCTACAAAGGCGCATGAATGCACATGTCACAGAATTTCTGGTGGGGATTGTATGAATGTTTGTGTAGAGGACTCACATGTAAGTATTAGCTGAAACTAACATTATTATTTTATGTGGTAACAAGACCGAATATCAAATAAGTATCTGGGGCATTTGGATAAAATCTGTGTATAATTTATATATTTTCAAATTTAGGCTATAGCTTTTCTGAGTTTCAAATTCATGAAATCTTATGTTTGTCAGTGTCTTCATACCTCACATTTTAATCATAAACCCTAATGACACCAGAAAAATAAGTTGACAGCTCTCTGTCTCTGTCTCTCTCTGTCTCTCTGTCTCTGTCTCTCTCTCCCTGTCCATTATGCATACATTCAAATACAGCGGCACAAATCTTCAACACAACTGAAGTTGATAAAATACTCTCTTATTTAAATGAAGGACAAGCTATCCCATGTGAAGTGAAGAGACTATAGTTAGAGAAAAGTTAAAAGTATCTTTTAAATTGAATGTTGGAAGTGCTGTAACCTCAGATTAAATATGAGTGGCTTCCAGTAGAGTAAATGAAAGAGGTACAATACACATCACTGGGGAATGTAAGGAAATAACTTCACATTAGTAAGTTAAAACTATCAGTGAAGAGTTTTGTCCACTCTTCCTTGAGCTATTATTACTTGCACAATGAGGAAATAGTTATGTTAAAAGCCAAGTTTAGATTTTTCCCTTTTTGTAAGTTGGCATTAATCATCCTTTTAATCATTCTTTTTCAGTACTGTTGCCTTTAAGAAAGAACAAAATTTACTGCTTTGCAGGAAGAAATGACAAAATATCGAAGTAAAATGTCAAGGTAACCTAAACTGTTAGATATATCTGAGGATCTCTGGGTTTCCTTGGCAGGCAATGGCCTGTTTAGATGACAGTAAGCATGACCCCTTCCCTGCAAAGATAATCTACCATCACAGCATATTAGAGTCAGCAGGGACCATTTACTAGTCCTTTTATATTCCTCCATGTTCTCTGGAATCATCTGACTCAGGGACTCAATCCATCCTAGGCTAGTATTCTACAACCAAAGTACCAAAACAATTGAGTGTTTAAAAGTGTCAACATCTAGGCTACACTCCAGACTACCAAAGTGAGAATCTTTCGTTTTGGGAGTAAGACCCCCTAAGGCATTAGCATTTTATAAAATTTCCTAGGTGATTTCTATGTAGTAGGAATTTCTATAGGCAGAGAGCTTCAGTTTTAGAAAAACTCTTCCCTCTGCCTGTGAACTTAATTTAAGGGCTATTCCCCACACATCTGGTTACGTTATTCACATCAGTGCTCACACAATAACTGGGGAAACACTGGCAGCCTGGGAAGCAGTCTATCTTAGCTTAGGTTTTAGAGTAGAGAAGGCCAAATCACTGAGTTCTTCTAGCCTCAGGAAAGTAATTGTTTAAAAATGAAAGAGGGAAGATACTAAAAGAAGGAAGGACAGATAGGAAAAAGGCATATGTATCTGCCTTCCCACCCTCTTTTTTTATAAAACATAATAAAATAATAAGCAAAGCATTTGCTTAACATTTTAAGCTCTATTCATTTTAGCTGCATTATATAGTCTGGATAATAATACTGTTTTCACAAAGAAAGATATTGATCTGAGATACTTGAACTACTTCCAGATAGTATAAATTGCACCCGTGGTCTCACTTCTGTTTCTTTCAGTTCAGAAAGGGGAAAGTGCATTGTTTGCAGGTTTAATCAGAAATCAATAGCCCATATATACACTTTTGAGACTCCAAACTACTTCTCACTTCCCTCAATATTCTTTATCAGGAGTATTCCATTCAAGTGTCTTTCATAGTGGACCCACATCGTGACCATGTCTAAGCCACCACTCAATCCCTAATTTCATCTTAGTTTTTCTTCCAAAAATGCTCAACACAGCTAGCCAACTGGCCATGCCCTTTTCTTTGAAGCGTTTTGTTTAATAAGTACTAGATTCTTTGTGCTTTTCTTTTATCCCAACAGCCATGTCTCATTGCCTGGCTCTCCCTTGTCTGACCAACCTGCAGATGATGGAACTCAGCAGGTTTCGCTATTCTTTCCTCTTCAGTATTTCACCTGGAATTTCTACTCTGATCCTCTCATGGGTGAAAGAACTTTTTAAATTCAATTTATAGATATTCAGAAGGTTCAGGCTTATTCACAGAGCTTCCAGTACATACTGTCAAACTGTGCAAGACAAGGCAGCTGTGCTCATGGGAACACCAGGAAGTCTTGAAATCTCTCTGTTTCCACTTCCAAAACTTGAGAGTTCATTTTCCACACAAAAAGCAAAGGGGAATATTTTTGAATTCCTAGTTGCTTTTGGTGTTTTCTTTTTGTTATTCTTGTTGTTTCTTGATCACATCTTAGTCTGTATCTGGCCTAAACTTGCCATATAGTATGGCAAATGTATGGACACATTCACATAGATTAGCTTCAGACCCATAAGTCTCCTGCCTCAGTGCCTCATGTGCAGGAATTTCGGTTCAGACAAAGTAATATTTTGAAAGAAAATGTTTTAGCCCACAGTGTTACTTTATATTTTATAACCCTACAGATTCTTGAGCCTTTGTTAAAAGATACAGTCCTTGCACAATCTGCTTCCTGTCTTTTACTTTCATTCATTCATTCACTCAAAAATATAGGTTGTTCATCTTTACTGTGCTTTGACGCATCCTTAATTTTTTTTTTTAATGTGGTACTTTCCCCCTGGAAAGTAGCCAACTAGAATGGAGGCAAGAGTGGTGTGTGTGTGTGGGGGGGGTGTATATTGATGAAGCGACATTTAACAAATGCCTAAATGAGATAAGAGAGGATTTGGTTCTGTCCAGAAGAAAACGGTGCTGAAACCCTTGATCACTGATATGTGGTCCATAACTTTCTATCTGAATAGCATTTCTTCTCTACCCTTAACCCTCAAGAGTTTTGTTTGTATTTTTACTTGAAATCTCCAGCCACAGACATTGGCATGTTAACATTAGCATCATCATTTGGATTTCAACCCTAAGTTACTTTCTCAAGCAGACCCTTCTGATGTTCTTGTTACTCTACTCCACCTATTGAGTTTCATTAGTTGTTCCTTAGCTTCCTTTATTGCTTGGGTTTGCTTTTTAAAGATAGAGGATACAAATTTATTTCTTTGGGTTTTGTGTGTGCAGGCATTTCCCCAAGATTAGGAACCCAAGTATTTCTAGCCACTGCCATGTACCAGGTCATAAAGCAGTGAGTAACTGTTTCTATAATCTTCTGTTGCTTTATGTGTGTATGTTTGCAATGTGTGAATATATGCATATGTATGGACACTATTTTTAATGAAAAGTTAGAACTCAGTTCTACATGATTTTCCCTCTGTGCAAGTCAGTTAGTATAATCATCTATATTATTAGAATATTTATGTTTTAATTATTATTTTAATTGTTTTAATAAATAATCATTAATATTTATACACAATTAAAATTTATTAATAAACATTCATATCTGATTACTATGCTTCAATTATTAGAATAATTATGAAAAGCTCTCTAGTGTTTTCTATTCAGTACTTGACTTGTTAATGGTTATTTCTATACTTTCATGAAATTCTCACCATTATATTATACATTGGCAAATAATTGGCTACACAACTCAGTGTGTTTTGGTATTTGGTACGTTTCTTTCTTAAGAATGAATTCATTTGCTACTGTATTGTGAAAAAAGAAATACTATACATTATTATATCACTTCATTTTGTAAACAACATGAAGCTGGTCGTCAATACTGCTTGATCTTTAGGCGTTTTGGACAGGTGAAAATGAAATATTATTTGTTGGGTATAAATGTATCTTGTGGATTTATCATTCTTATGGCTCACATATTTCAATATTGACATTTTCCCACTCTGATATCATTTTAACAGTTCAATATTTGATGGAATCAAACTCATTTTCACACTCTCTTACTTCATTTTGGGTTGGTACCTCCACAAATGCTACCATCCAGTTCTATGTTAGGTTCAGCTAGTCAGCTCAACCATCTGCCAGCCTGGTTAAAAATAAGCAAATTCTCAGCCGGGCGTGGTGGTGCACGCCTTTAATCCCAGCACTTGGGAGGCAGAGGCAGGTGGATCTCTGTGAGTTCGAGGCCAGCCTGGGCTACCAAGTGAGCTCCAGGAAAGGCGCAAAGCTACACAGAGAAACCCTGTCTCGAAAAAACCAAAAAAAAAAAAAAAAAAAAAGCAAATTTTCAAAGAAGAGAGATTTGTTTGTTTGTTTGTTTTTTGAGACAGGGTTTCTCCATGTAGTTTTGGTGCCTGTCCTGTATCTTGCTCTGTAGACCAGTCTGGCCTCGAATTCACAGAGATCCTCCTGGTAGTGCCTCCCGAGTGCTGAGATTAAAGGCGTACGCTACTGCCACTCGGCAAAAAACAGATTTTATGGCTTTATTCTCCACTAGAAACTCCTGACTAACTTCAAAGTTTGTCAGTGTGTTTACCTCACCTCCAGAGACTGTGCTGTTACAGTTACAACTGGGAGGTAGCATGTGTGGAGGTGTTTTAGCAAAGACTAGAAATTTCATTTCAGTGATTTTAATGTGGAACTAAGACTGAGAATCAGAGCACTGAGGTAAAATAGCCCACCCTAAATGAAGTGATATAATAAAAAAATGTTGACTTACCTGATTGTTTTCACAGGCATTGCTCTAACAAGTGCTTTGAGGATTACATGCAACTATTTTTAAATTACCTTGATAAAATCATCACAGTGTATGAAATGTATGGGCACATCACAGGTAAGCGTAGGAGTACCGTTATCTGAAAACAGGTTTATTTTCCCTAATAGGATGAGAGAGATTCTGAGCTGTTTCCCTGCACGAAAGTAATACTTTATTCTCCCTGTCCTTTTCCTTATGGCCATAAGTTATGGCACAGGAAAATAAAATGTAGCCCTGGAGAAAGTCCATATGAGAAAAATGCCAAGCATTGTTAGTGCATGCTGGGCATATTAAAAACTGCAGATTCATTTCTGAACCTATTTGTCCTGTACTTTTAACATTTCTGATCCAGACCATGATTGTTTAGTACTATCAGACATTGATAATTAACTTCTATAATAAAATAAACATGTACTTAGTCACCAGTGGGGTCATGCATCACATACATTAGTGTACTTTATCTTCAAAAATTACTTCCAAGTTGGTAATTTAATCTCTATCTTTTATATGAACAAATCAGATTAGTAAAGTAACAATATGTCTAAGGTCACTCAGATAATAAGTGGTGAAATATCCTTTTGGACTATAAATCTACATTGTTGATAATAGTACTCAACAGTATGACTAGGATGAATCCCAACTCTATCTATGCAAGTTCTGTGGAAGATCTACAACCAAACAAATACTCCAAGTAATCTTTCTGCAGTCATAAACATTCTTATGACATCCAGATTTCTATGTTCTTTTATCTCCTTCCAAACAGATCATCAGGCTACCCAGGACACCTTTCTTGAGAATTGGTACACAAGGAGGAGTTAAGCAACTATATGCCTTAGGTGAGGAATCATTTGTCTCAAAATTAGAGATTACAATGTATTTGTTTCATCAAGCTTACTCAAGAAGCAGAGAAGGGTGAGAAGTCAAATTGACCAGCTGGGCCTGACCAGGTCAACTGCCTGGAGGGTAGCATCCTCAACAACTAGCAGACAAACCATCACAGGACAGTGCATTATCTGGAGTGTCAGGTCTCACTTGGGGTTCCAAATGTAAGTAAGCTGAAGAAGCCTGGAGTTCCCTCTCCTAATACAATGGTAACAAAGCACTTAGGAAAGGGAATGTACTGATTACCACAGGGCTAGGAAATACACCATCCTGATTCTCTCCTAGCTCCAACTGAAGTGAAATTTCAGCCATTTCTTTTATTTAAATTGTAATGACCCTCTTAGCAAAATCAACAAGTACCCTGTAAACAATAGAAAAGGTTATAACAGAGCCTGTAGCAAAGGCTTTGATAAAATCTCACATGTACCAAACATTATTCTAACTAGATTTTGTGCTTTTTATATGTTCAGTCAAGAATGAAAACAGTATTATAAATGTTATGCTTTCTAGGCTTGACAGATGCTCATCTCAGGATGGAGTTCTGGACCCAGACAAAATGAATTGTAACAAGTTCTTTGCAGAGGGTAAGTGGGTGTTTTTGGACTCCGTGATGAAACTTACTGTAGTTAGTATATATATACCCTTGGTACTCAGATTTAGTCTGTAAAGCCCTCCTTCCACCATGTTCACAATCCTATTGGCAATTTCCACTGTTCCTGTGTTATTACTGCTTACTTGGTATAAAGCAGAAATCATGTTCTTCAGTGCTCTATGAAGTCCCATTGAGAATTAAATTCCTTTCCTTTCTTCCTCATCACTGTGAATTTGATTCAGATGAAAGAGAGATTCACAGTCAGGGAATTGGCTGCCCTGTGTTATCTGTGAGAGATGCGCAGGATCCAATACAAAACAGCTGAACTCTGTCTTTATAACAGCCATATGCCAACTTCCAAATCTTTGGGGAAAGAGCTCTGTGGGACTGTGTGTCATTTACAAGAGACAGAGTTTTAAGGTGGATTTGATTTTGTTTTTAAAAGGGAGCTGAGATGTACAAAGCAGTGTGTGTGTGGGGGGGGACACAGAGTTCATGGTGAATTTGGGAAAAGCTTCACAAAGATGCCTTCTGGGTTCCAGTTAAGCTTGAGAATGATGTGAGCTCCCCTTTTCCTTTTATTTTGCTCTTTTCCTTCATCAGTGTATCTGTTTGTCACCTTGGAATTCTCTGCCCATTTTTGTTGTATCTACTCAAGCTCACTTTCTATAAGAAACTCCCTTATCAGCCCTAGGAAAGTCCTGAGGCTCACTATAAAAAGATACAATCTGAGGCTCCAGACTATTGCAGAATGAATGTCTCAACATGTCGTTTCCACATCTCTGCTTCCCATCTGCCTGCTCTCTCATAAGTGATTTAACTTCCTCATTGCTTTGCACCTGTCTCCGCCTTGCATGATTCTAGCTTTATTCCTGGACAAATATTTTAGCTGTCATCTTGGAGTTTGGCCTCCAGGTCTGTACTGCTATATGCCATACTTAGACTGTGCCAGGTTCAGGAAGCACTAACTGAAACACAGTACCATTTGTCATGTTTCTTTCCATTTTGCCGCCCCCAACCCTGCACTGATTTAAAAAGCTTCTACACTGCCCAGGGCTTCACTATGAAGGTGTTTACCAAATGCTATAAACCTGTCATGCTTCTCCCCAGGCACCTTCCCTGCTATGCTTCAAGCTGCAATGTTTTCCTTCCTTTATCCCTATCCAGTCTGGTGGACAGATATGCTTAGCTTGCCTTGTTAAGCATACATTTTATATCATGATGCAGGACATTTATGATGATGACAAGTGTGCTGATCAAATGATAACACTTGGGTGATTTAATTTTTTCCATATTACAAATGCAAAACTGCTTACCCTCACTGCAACCAATAGTTTTGTTAGTGGTACGTACATTTTTCCAGCCTCTAAACAAATAGAGGCTGTTTTTTATTCCCTCATTGCAAGCACAGTATCCCACTGTCAAAATCATATTGATTCTCAGCTGTCCTCAATTTTCTGATCCTACCATCTTTATGCAGTTTCTTTGGATAACTGTTGAGAATGCTCCTCTGCCTTCAGCTAGGAATCCTATCAACTTCAGATTCTGGACACATTTTAGTTTCTGCTTTATCCTTACTGTCTAGGTGATCCCAGATAAGGCAATAAATTCTTATAAGGTTTATCATTTCCTCTATAATATTATAATAGTAACAATCACTATCGTTGATACTATGTTGATATTAGAGTATAACAAATTGTCTTTTTTTTTAACTTCACCAGGATCCTGAAACTTCTTACATGACTCAATATACACCTGCTTGAAAAAAACAATTTTTAACAAGAACCTTGTATTCCCACTGATTGCTCAGAACATGAAATTTTGATTGTTATGGTTTCAATATGAAATGTTCCTCATAGGCTCATGTGTCTCAATACCTGGTACTGGAGTACACTGCTTTGGAACTTTGTGAAAATTTTATTGAAAAAGGAAATGTTGTGTCTTTGAAAGTACTGAGGCCTGTCTTAGTTCTAGTGCCATGATGAATCACATGATCATGACGACTTATCAACAGAATCATTTAAATAGGAGCTTGTTTACAGTTTTAGAGGATTGGTCCATGATCATCACTCCAGGGAGAGAGAGACTGAGCCTGGCATGGGCTTGGGAAACCTCAAAGCCAATTTCTAGTGACATACTTTCTCCAATAGAGCCATACCTCCTCCAACAATGCCATACCTCTTAATCCTTCCTGAAGTTTCACTAACTGGGAACACAAAGTTCAAAAATATGGATATGTTGGGGCCCTTCTCATTCAGACTTCCTCAGAGATTTTATTTTCTCTTAATGAGTTTGCCTCTTGAGGCTGTAGTCCTGAAATTTTAACAACCATCAAAGTTACACTGACCCAGTGACTTTTGGATTCTTTTATAGCAGGTTCAAAGAAGAAAATTCATAGACTACAAAGAGTGAGTTTTAGAGAAAAGTATGTTATTTATTAGATGTGGCAGCAAGAGAGAAAGAGAGAGGAAGGGGGTTAGAGGCCCTGCATAATCAGGTAGCTAGATAGGATACTTTTTTATTATTGATTAAGTTTTTCATTTGTTTTACACCCCTACTACAGTTTCTCCTCCCTCCTCTCCTCACATTCCCTTCCCCTACCTCTTCTCTGTACCTCCCATCCACTCCTGCTCTGTTTCTGTTCAGAAAGGGGCTGCCCTCCCATGGGTGTCAACAAAGCATGGCATATGAAGTTGAAGTAGAACTAAGCTCCTTCCTTTGTATTAAGGCTGGCTTAGGCAACCCAGTATGGGGAAAGGGTATTTTTTAAAGAACTGATGGCAGAAATAGATGACACATAGAAAAGGACATGGCTTGGTAAATCCTGTCTAAGCATGTGGTGTCTAAGTGTTTCAGTTCCAGTCCCATCTTTATATATAGATTCACAGCAAGAGTGAGATATAACAAGGAGTCAGGAAAATTAAATCTCTTCCAGAATTGAAGACCCACTCATGGAAAGTGAATGGAATAGTACCTCTGAGTGGAGACATTGTATTGTCTCCTCTCTTAAAGTTAATCAAATAGCAGAAGTTAAATACCTGTCTGAGGGATCAACCACCATCAGTCAGTAAAGGAGATCAACTGCAATCCATGCTACAGAAATGGGAGGAATAATTATCTCTTTAAAAAAATTAATATACTTTTCTTTCCCAAAGTTCATATCCCCTGGTATAGTCACAGTAGAGCTCCCACAAAGACTCTGTTTGGTCTTCTGAGCTTTCTGAGTCTAAAAGCATAACTCTTCCTCTTTTTTTCTCTTTTGTCTCCTTCTTTCAGGTGTCAACCAGAGCCTCGGTATGCTTTTTATGGTACTCTTTTCTTCCTTACTATTTCTCTGAAGCGCCCCTTCCTCCTATGTGGCTGACCTCCATGCCAGCTTAGTAGAATTGCCATGAATTTTTCCCTTTCTCCTCTCCACTTTCCTCCTCCTGGCAACTGCTGAGATTTAGAGCTTGTCTGCTCAGGGTCCTTTACTTTAAACTTTAACAATGCTATCTATGAACTTAAAAAAAAACAAAACAAAACAGAAAACTTCCATTATTGGGTTCAATTTATTAACAAACCTAAGAATTCCAAGAATAGACTCTATTTTTCCTAGCAATGTGTAGTAACCTTGATAGGAACCCAAAATTTCCAGGAACATAATTATTAGAATGTTGAGCTTTGTTGAAAAAAGGAGGTTATTGGGGTGAATCTTGATGCTTATAGTCTGACCCATTTCTTTCTATTTAATTTAATTTTTTTACACATATTTTGCTCTGTTTGTCATCTCCCCCAATAATTAGCTGATCTTTTCCCACCTTTCCTACCCACTCAACTTTGTATTTCATCTCTCTCAAACAAAAAAATGAAAAGAAAGTCAAAACAAACAAAAAACCATATGACAAAAATATGCCAAAATGAAACAAAACTGCACACACACAACAATACAAACAAAAATCCCCAAACAAACACAAAATATTAAGCCATGAAACTGACTACTCTTAACTATGCCGGCATCATTTCTTGTCCACTTATTGCTTCCATTCTTCCCAGATATCAGGAATCTCAGCCACATGTTCCCATCACTATGGAGCCAGCATTCAGTATGCTTTCTCTACTGTCACCCAAAATAAAGATTTCTTTTCTTATTTTTTTTCTTCCAGTACCAAGAAAACTAATTAACAAAGAAAGCTGATGGTGAAAAGTAGGACCTTTGTTATGATAAACCTGAACTGATGGAGGAATATGAAAGAATGAACAACTGCAGAGTAGGGAAGCCCTAGAATACTCAATCAACCATTCTGTTGGCAATTTGGAAAAGCAGAATGCCAGTGGAAATATGGACAGTGCAAAAGAGACTCCTGTAGTGTCAGTGGGAAACAAATATCTGTCAGGAACTTCACTTAAGAAGTTAATGCTACATTCTGGCAAAGAAGTGTACTACTTTCCACAGATGTACAGTGAAAAAGAGTAAAAAATGAGGTCTAACATTTTAAGTTTAAGTTACTGTGCTTAAAAGATCTATAAAACAAAAATGCCTCTTACCTGTAAATCCTACTTGCCTAAAGGCAAATAACTTCTTGAAATACTGGGAGACAAATAACTTTTTGAAATACTGGAGCCTGTTCATGTAAGATAATGAGCTGTGTGTTTTCACTTCTATAAACAAGGTTGGTTGTCCAAAATACACAGGATGTGCTTGCTCACACATAGGTGAGAAGTATGTAGGCCTGAAGTAGGTCAGGATGCATGCTTGTCTCTGATTGGACAAAGTTGGGAAGTAAGTAGATTTTGTCTTTTAATCACCTGACCATTCTCTGGGAATCCAGAGTATGAACTTGGGCAATATCCAATTTTCTTGGCAATTATTTAATAAAATTTGCATTAAAATTAGCTCAAAATTGTGGTAGTGGTCTTATTCTTACCCAGTGGGATTAACAAAAGAAGGTAGAAAAGAGATGTGAAAAAGTACCGTTTGTTGAGGAGAGAATCTTGATTCCCATTAAAAATGAGGCAAAGTCTGAAGAAGATGAAGCAGGTATAATCTGATAATACATTATCAAATATATTAAGCCCTTAGGCATAAATTTCATACTTTGAAAAGGTTAATAGTAAAGGTGCCTGGAGGGTACAACCACACCCACCTACGTACAGCCTACATTGATAAGTTACTTATTTGTGGGAGCACAAAGAGTGCTACCTTATACATTTTTTGAGGTGAATTGAGACTAAGATAAGGTTGTTATTTTAGTTGCTTTTCTGTTGATATGTTAAACACCACAACAAAGGCAAATTATAAGATAAAATATTCAATGTGGCTTACAGTTCAAAGGGTTAGATTCCCTAATGGCAGAGCAAATGAACAGGTGAGAGTTCACATCTCGATACACAAACAAGAGGCTATGAAGGGACACAGACAATCACATAAATCTTTTGATGAATCAAAACCCATTCCAGTGACACACCTCCTCCAACAAGGACACACCTAATCTTTCTAAAAGAGTTCCAGCAATTGGGGGCTCTAACATGAATTGCTAGATGGTCATATTAATAAAAAGCCCAGAGCCAGGTATTGAGGTGAAAACTGAAAGATCAGAGAAACAGAACAAGCCACAGCTAACCTCACCTCCGCCAACTCCTCAGCCAACCCTGTTTCCATGAATCCACAGACTGAAAGCCTCTGAGTCCTCATCGCTGACCGTCTCAGTAGAACTGCTCAAAAGCCTTTAGTTCCTGGTCCTCACACCTTATGTATACCTTTCTGCTTCCTGCCATCACATTCTGTGATTAAAGGTGTGTGTCCTTCCCAAGCAAAGACATGAGATCTCAAGTCCTGGGATTAAAGGTTTGTGCCACTGGTGCCTGACTCTCTCTGTTTCCAGTGTGGCCTTGAACTGACAGAGATCCAGATGGATCTCTGCCTCCCAAGTGATAGGATTAAAATGTGTGTGCCACCACTGTCTGGCCTCTGGGTTTAATCTCTGACCAGATAAGTTTTTTATTAGGGTATACTATTAGGGTACACAAAATATTGGGGTGCACAATATATCACCACAGGGGACCAAGTCATCAAATATATAAGCCTATGGGGAACATTTTCATTCAAACTACAACAGGTACATTAAAATTATATTAGGAAAATAAGACCCAAGAGCTTACTGGACATATCAGACCAAGGAAATCAACTCAGATACCACAGAGAGATGAACAACTGATGATGGTCTCCACTGACCTGTCACATAACGGTCATATCATATGCTACCTCACGTGTGCACCAAAGACCAACAAGCAAAGAATTCCAAAATATCCCAGAAACTTGAGTTGAGTTCAGTCTCACTTGTTGATGCAGCCCAATTAAGTCATCAAACATTAGTCATCTTGTTTGTTTATCTCAACTTGCCATTCATCCATCTGTTCATTATTTCATCTGTACCAAGTCCTGCCTGGTTCTCAATAGCTAAACTCAACTTGGCTGCTTCATTTTCAAACCTGTGACCCACAGTGTTCTGAGTCACCATATCAGCAGCTTTTCAGCTCAGTTTGGTGGTCTGATTGATTATCTTACCTATAAAGAACGCTTGTAATCTTATTGATTTCTCAACTTTGACACTTCAGACTTCTTTGAAACTCTTTACTTCTTTAATCTTTTGTGGTTATGATTTAGCCTGCATTTCTATCTGTCTGTCTATCTATATTCTATTCCTCTATCTATATTGATCTATATCTAAACTATATCTATATCTGCATGTCTATTATATATCTGTTTTGTCTCTATATATGTAGCTATCAAATTATCTATGTATGTATATCATCTAGCTATCTAGCTATATGTTGTGTTGTGTAATGTGTAATCTGAAAGTTAATATTAGCAATAAAGATCAAAAATAAAATAACTTGTGTTCACCTCAGCCATAGTTACCAAGGAAATTAAGAGTGTCTGGTAAATTGATGACATTGAAACCACAATACCTTGTGAATTTTTGTTATTCAATACATAATGACATTGGAGAAAGGCACACATGTATTTGTCACTTATCTGTTTCTGATATGTCTTCGTAAAAAAGAACCATTATGACGATGGGTGTTGAAGAGACATCCTCAAGAGGATTCCCAATTTTTAATTAACTTTCTTCTAGAGAAAGAGTTACAAGAGGAATATATTGCTGAGAAGTCTGTGCTGGACTCTGGCTTCTATCTTTAGGGTTGCCATTCTTAGAGTCACAGGTGTGATCATGTTCTCTCACAAGCAAGATTATTCTCAGCCTTTTTTACTCATTGAGAAAGGTTTTGGAAGGAAAATGTAGTAATGATAACAATAATGATGTATTCTTTAATTCCTCTCAGTAACTGATATTTTATTTAATGCATTTCTCAGGATCTAGACCTTATGAGCACCTACTTCAAGAAAACACTTCATGATAGGTTCCCTTTCAAAATTTTCTCTTCTTAATGAGATCCCTTCTTCTTTTAAAGATTAATTTTCCAGAATAAATCTCAAAGAAACTAACTCTGCTTGCCTTTAATTTTGGAAGTAGTATTTTTTTTTTGATTTTTTAAAAATTTATTTTACAATACTATTCAGTTCTACATAATAGCCACAGATTCCCTTGTTCTCTCCCTTCCTGCCCCCTCCCCTTCCCCCCCCCCAGTCCACCCCCCATTCCACCTCCTCCAGATCAAGGTCTCCCCGAGGACTGGGATCAACCTGATAGACTCAGTCCAGGCAGGTCCAGTCCCCTCCTCCCAGATTGAGCCAAGCGTCTTTGCATAAGTCCCAGGTTTCAAACAGCTAACTCATGCAACGAGCCCAGGACCTGGTACACTGCCTAGATGCCTCCCAAACAGATCAAGCCAGTCAACTGTCTCACCTATTCAGAGGGCCTGATCCAGTTGGGGGCCCCAAAGCCTTTGGTTCATAGTTCATGTGTTTCTATTTGTTTGGCTATTTGTCCCTGTGCTTTATCCAACCTTGGTTTCAACAATTCTCGCTCATATAAACCCTCCTCTTTCTCACTAATTAGACTCCCAGTGCTCCACCAGGGGCCTAGCCGTGGATGTCTGCATCCAGATTCCTCAGTCCTTGGATGGGGTTTATGGCACAACTATTAGGGCATCTGGCCATCCCATCACCAGAGTAGGTCAGTCCCGGCTGTCTCTCGACCATTGCCAGCAGTCTTTTGTGGGGGTATCTTTGTGGATTTCTGTGGGCCTCTTTAGCTCTTTGTTTCTTCCTTTTCTCATGTGGTCTTCATTTACCATGGTTTCCTATTCCTTGTTCTCCCTCTCTGTTCTTGATCCAAGTGGGGTCTCCCGCTCTCTTTCCCTCGACCCTCGCCCTTCATTGCTCCCACTCATGTTCAGGCTGTTCATGTAGATCTCAGCCATTTCTCCGTGTCTTTCTTGGGGTCCCGTTTAATTTTGGAAGTAGCATTAATCCCACTGGGTAAGAATAAGACTACTACCACAATTTTGAGCTATATTTGAAGAAAACTTGATTTTATTGGAGTACAACCAAGAGTTAGTCAGCAACTGCCTTCTAAACTGTTTTTAAGAGAGCAGTCCAGATTCTATTTCCTGGACCCCTTTTAAAATTACTAGTAGTTGCAAAACAGGTTCAGGTAAGAAAGACAATGGGGCAATATGGAAATAATTAAAAATCTCAAACAAACACCATGTGGTCACCATGTGATTAGGGAAGCTTAAGGAGAGTCAGGCAGGGCCAAGGAGAATCAGTGTGTCATCACAAACAAATTAAGACCATGGATTGGGGCAGGTCAGGCTCCAGGAAACAGGCTTAAAAACAGCAACTCAGCTCTTAAAGTTAATTGAAACTTAGCATAATGGCTCCTGTCTTCAAAATAGAGTCAGGCAGGTTCTGTTTCAGGTAGATTTTGTAAACAGGATGATAATGAAATAAAAACAAACTATTCAACTAAACATTAATGTAGCAGGAATCTTAAAAGTTCTTATTAATAAAATCAAACCCAGTTATTGGGGTCAATGCTGGTAGTAGATCAGAGAGACAGAACCAACCACAGCTACCTCACCTCACCGGATCCTCAGCTGGTCTTGTTTCCTCAGACTGGAAGCTTCTGTGTCCTCATCCCAATGGCTCTCAGCTGAATTGTTGCTCCAAAGCCTGAAAGCTTAACCAGCCAAAATGCTTAAGCAGGCCAAATGCTTAACCAGGCCAAATGCTTAACCAGCCAAATGCTTCTAGTTTCTGGTCCTCAGGCCTTATATACCTTTCTGCTTTCTACCACCACTTCCTGGGATTAAAGGCTTGCTTTCTGTGATTAAAGGCATGATGAGTCACCATGCCTGTTTGTATCCTTGAACACTTGGATTTCTGCCTCTGGAATGCTAGGATTAAAGGCGTGTGCTACCACTGCCTATCCTTTATGTTTCATATTGTGGCTGCTCTGTCTCTGACCCCAGATAAGTTTATTAGCATGCACAATATTTGGGGGAGTACAATACCACACATTAACATAAGCATTCTTTAAATTTTTAAGCCATGTCTAAAACTAGAAATCTGATGAGCTAAAGCAAGCAAATGTTAGAAGAAACACAAGCCAAGAACAACTGCATGCTCTGTTATCATTTTTATTTTCTTAGGAAGATTGTCATTATCTATTTTTTGCCCATGATATGCCTTAGGCTTTGTTTATAGTTTCTGTCTGAAGTGAATACTTAACCCTTAGTAGGCTACAATAATGTTACAGTTGTTAAATTCACTTTTAACACTGTTTTATCCTTTATGTTGAAAGAGAGAATTGTCTTAATATTCTTTTATCTTAATATTAAATAAATTTGTCTTTAATAATTATATCCAAAGACAGATGCTAGATATTTACTATTTTTTTTTCAATTTGAAATACCCTAAGTGGCCTTTGAAAAGGGCTTTGTGTAATATTACTATTTAAGAAAGATGGTTAATTCTGAAAGCTAATTCTTAGTGCAGCAGTACTGAGAAGTGGATTTGGCCTTTAGGAGGTCCTTAGGATAAAAGAACTTTGCCTACATGATGACATTAATGATTTTGGCATATGCAGGGTGTTATATTCCCTCCTTAAGCCAGATAAGAACTCAAAAGGAAGACCCGCCACAGGGTGTGTTATTCAAATCTCCATTTCAGGAAATCTCTGGTTTCTCAGGGAAAACCAAATTTGCTCATACCTTTATCTTGGATTTGCCAGCCTACAAAACTGTAGGGAATATTTTTCTGTTTGCAATTTGAAAAAAATGAAATGGAGAAATGGGGCTGGAGACATAGTTCTGTAGTTATTAACCCTTGTTGCTTTTAAAGAGGATCAGAGTTTGGCTCCAAGCACACATATTAGACAGCTGACAACTGTCTGTAACTCCAGTTCCAGGAGATCTGACACTTTATTTTAGCATCTGCTAACACCTGCACTTATGTGTGCATGCCCTCACATACACATGACACATAATTAAAAATAAAATAAATATTATTCAAAAAAGAGAGAATTAATAAATAAATAAAGCACTAGGAAAGAAAACAAGCACCCATCATTTAGCAAGTGCTTGACATCAACTGAAGTTTAAGTTTCATATATTATGGAATGTAATTTTGCCATGATAAGAAAATATTGGTAGTTTATTACTGACAGTGCGGAAAGCCAGAAAATTATATTAAGTCCTTTAATATCACACATCTGGTTAGTAGATGAACTGAAATTTAAATATAAACATATCACATAAGTTTTGCTCTGGAATACTTATCTATAACTCCAAAAATTTCTTCATTAATTATGAGATCTGCTTTCAAAAGTCTTGAGACACTTCTTCATTCTAAATGCTTCACACAGTTAAGTCAAACCTTCATCAGATAAATGAATGGAATTCTGTAAATACAAATAGCATGACTTTACTATCAAGAGTGAAACATAATTTTTCAAAACAGCTCAGGGAAAAGACATTTGATTTTAGTTATAGCTATCATCTCATGTCTTTTTCACAATAATCCAGAATTTCTGAGAATCATCTTTCCTCCAACCTGGAGATGCCTTGTGACCTGACCAGAGATTACAAATTGGCAGTTCTGATGGAAGTTATATTTTTCTTGACCTAAGATTATTTTTCCCTTTCTATTTTTATTATGTACACTGGCATGGATCATCAAGCTATTTCATATGAAAATTCAAGATTCATATTTATCTTGAAACATCAGAAAACTTGGTAAATAACTACTCATCTTCTTATGTGATAGAAATAGATACAAGCAAAGATGATTGTGTTTGTATTTATGTTCTCCACTGTGCTCTTACTTACACTTAAATTTTATACCTTTTAGCAAGTTTGGTGCCTTCTGAGAACATTCCATGCCTTTATCACTTTCTCCACTGAAATTCTATTGAATCTTTAGGTTGAGGGTGAAAAGTATTTTTTTTTTTGAAATCCTTCCCTAATGCTTTTCTCTGAATTCATTTTATAACTTTATATTTATTCTGTGTTTTGCTTGAAGTGAATAATTGCTTATACTTTTCATTTGATTAATTAATGATATGTTTTTGTTCTGATTCTAATTCTTCCTTCAGAGCTGAGTTTTCTAAAAGACCACGTCTACTTGGTAATTTATTGTTTCCAATTTTTCTCTCTTTGGAAAAACTCCCAATAATTTTTAGTCTTCTATTCAAGCTAATACTGATTCGACCTATTGCACAATTTTCCTCATGATACTTGTGTTATCATACCCTTTGCCTTTGAGATTTGAACCTTTTTAAAGAACTTCACATATTCTTTATCCTACCCACATTCTCCTTTCACAGATCATGTTTTCTAGCAATTACACTAGTTTAAACACTGAACAGGAGAAATCAAATCAATACACCATGAGGAATTTGAATGTGGTCTTCTACCTGCTTGCGACTTCCAGGCTCCTAGATGCCCCTTGATGGTCCTTCCATGAAACTGAATCACAGATACCATTCCCACAGTGTGAGGTACTTGACAGGTCCATTTATGAAGGATGGTCTTGATCCTAACATGTGCTGCATAGGCTTGGGATTTGTGTTTGTTCCCCGGTGTCTCTGATTTCAACATCACTGAGTACCGCATAGTTCTGACTGATTCTACCTCCTACACTTAAAAATATTTTATCTCTATAATTTCTCTGTGTTCTGATCTCAGAATAATCTCTTAAGACTATGCTGTAAACTCTATATCCAGATTTGTAAATCATTGGGTATGATTTAAAAAAACTATAAAACTATAACAAAAATTTGGCTTAATCTTTATAACAATAGGCTTATAATTAAAACCTATACATAGGTAATGTTAATTTGCTATAAAAAACTACATGCATGACTCAATTCTGGTTTAGAATATATTGGTTTAAAATATATGCAAATTGGATATGATTCTTGTTTAAAATATATGTTTTAAATACCAACCACATGGTGTCAGCCATCTTTACTAAGGTTAAAGGGCACATGCCATGTGACCTCACCATCTTAAAATGACAATGTGATATAAAACAACATTTATAAAACTCTTCAGACCTTCAGACCTACTGAGCCCTCTGTTTATCCTTTATCTCTTTTAGATGAAGGAAGCAACAGGTCTCTAAAATATTTTAGATTTGTATTGATTTTTTTGTATGATGATACATTTTAAAGTTTTAAAGGTCTATGCAGATTATCAAAAGACATAACTACTTATGTCTTTGTTAACTGTTCAACACTAAGTTTCATGAAAAAGTAAGTAACAACATGTTTAATATGTAAGGTATATTTAAAAAATAAGATTTATAAATTCCTAAGGTGTTCTCGGGTTCTTGATAATATTTGTCTAGATTCCATGTCTTTGCACACTCTGTTACGTTTCAGATTGAAATATGCTAAAATATATCTACACTATAAAAGGATCATAAAAATTGTCATTCTCTGTATGTATTGTTTAGGATACAAAATCAAACAATATGTAGAAATCAATGCTTTTATGATTTGAAGTCAAGGATGCTGATACTTCCAGCAACAATTTTATTCTTTGGGGTTGTTTTTGCTAATTTGGATCATTTGTAATTCAGTATGAATTTGGATATTAATTTCTCAATCTCTGTCAAGTTTTGCACTAGACTATTGATGAGGACGGTAATGAATCACTTTTGCTATACCAATCCTAACAATTCATTGAATATAGATATTCTTGCTATCTTCTTATACCTTCCCCAATTTCTTTCTTCAGTTCTTAAAATTTTCATCATAAAAGTCTTCACTTACTTGGTTAGATTTATTCCATGATCACTTTAACCAATTATGAATTGAATTATCTCTCTGATTTTTTCAGCATGCTTGTCATTTGTTTATTGGATGGCTATTGACTTTTGTGTTTTCATTTTGTATCCTGATTCTTTGCTGAAAATATTCATCAGCTGTAGGAGTTTTCTCATGGAGTCTTTTCTGTGCAGAATCATAGAAGCTGCAAATGATAACTTCCTTTGATGCCTTCCGTTCCTAATAGGATCTGCTTTATCTCCTTTTCTTGTTTTGCTGGTTTAAGAAATACTTAAAAAACTGTATTAGACAGGAATAGGGAGGGTTAATATCCTTGTCTGGTTCCTGACTTTAGTAGAGGTTTTTTAGTAGAGTTTTCTATGAGGTTTTTTTTTTCCCCCCTTTAGGATGATGCTGGCTATAATGTTGTTGTATTTTGCCTTTATTGTGTTGGAATATGTTCCTTTTATCCTTAGAATTAAGAGAAATTTTTTATGAAAAAATGCTGGATTTTGTCAAAGGTTTTTTTCTAACATTTTGTACATGTGGTTTTTGTCTTTGAGTCTATTTAAGGGCTAGCTTACATTTATTGATTTACATGTGTTGAGCTATCCAAGGTTCTCTGGGATGAAGCAATTTGATCATAATGAAAGATCCTTTTAACATTTTCTTCAAACTGTTTTCAAATATTTTAATAGTAGTTTTTCTTCATCAGAAACATTGGCCTATAATTCTGCCTCACAATTTTCTTTTTGTGGGTTCATCTGAGAATATTCCATGTATGTGCCCATGGAGATCAGAAAAGGGAACTGGATACCATGAAGAGTCATAGGAGATAGTGAGGAGCTAGGTACACATGCTGGGTACTGAACTTGGGTTCCTTGGAAGAGCAACAAATGCCTTTAACTACTGAGACCCCTAATTTTCTTTTTATATTGGGACAATTTTTTTGTTTTTGTATCAGAGTAATGCTTGCATTGTAAGTGTAATTTGGAAGTGTCCCTTCTTTTTATATTTCGTGTAATAACTTGGGGAGTATTGGTGTTAATTCTTCTTTGGAGGTTTGGTAGAATTCTGTGCAAAATTCATCTGGTCCTGCACCTTGTGGTCATATATTGTGTCCCCCAATATATTGTGTACACTAATAAAGCTTATCCGAGGATCAGAGGAAAAAGCCAACCACTATATTAAACATAGAGGTCAGGCAGTGGTAGCACACACCTTTAATCCTAGTATTCAGGAGGCAGAGAGCCATCCCGATCTCTGTGAGTTCAAGGTCACACTGGGAACAGAGCCAGGCATGGTAACACATGCCTGTAATCCCAGCACTAATATATAGGTCTGAAGGTCTGTACTGACAGACAGGAAGTGATGCAGCTGGGTGGAGAGAGGATGAGTGATGTAGAACAGAAAGGCACATAGGTGTGGGTATACAGGAAGTAGGTCTCTTTGGCTGAGGATTTCTAAGTGGTAAGAATGTGGCTGGCTTCTTTCTGCTTTTCTGATCTCTCAGTTTTTACCCCAATATCTGGCTCCCGGTTTTTTATTAATAAGATCGTTTAGCAATTCATCTTACAGGGCTTTTTATTATTTAGACTTTTTTAAAAAAAATTGCTACTTCCATTTCATTTAGTGTTATGTGTCTATTTAGATTATTTACTTGGTTTAATATTAATAGATTATATGTATCTATAAATTCATCCATTTCTTTTCTATTTTCTACTTTAATGGAATACAGATTTATATTTGTATGACTTTCCTCAATGTCTGTTACAATATCTCTCTTCCATCTCTAAATTTATTAATATGAGTACTCATTTTTTCTTTTAGTACATTTCACTATGAGTTGTCAACAACTATTTACTAACTTTCCCAAAGAACCAACTCTCGTTTCATTTTTTTTTGTTTGTTATTTTCAAATACATATCTCATAAATTTCATCCTCAATTTTTCTTGTCTTTACCCTTCTGCTGTTTGTGGATACAATTTGATTTTGTTTTTTAAGAACATCAGGCTCATCATTATGTTATTAATTTGAGATTTCTCATTTTTTGATACATACGCTTAGTATTAAAAATTCTCCTCTTTATATGGCATTCAGAGTTTTTTGTTTGTTTCATTCACTTCTAGGCATATTATAGTTTACTTTTAGAAGAACTTTGACCCAATTATCATTAAGTAATGTCTTACTTAACCTCTGTGAGTTTGTGTATTTTCTGTAGTGTTTCTGTTGTTGTTAATATCTAGAATTGTTCAGATTGTGATCAGATAGAATGTAGAATGATCTCAACTTATAGACTTACATTGTGTCATAATAGGTGATCAATTCTGGAGAAATTTTCATGGGTTGCTGAAATAATCTGTGTTCTCAAGTTTCTCTGAATTTTGTTGGGATTTTGATGGGAAAGTTTAACTTCATGTATACACATACACACACACACACACACACACAGAGAGAGAGAGAGAGAGAGAGAGAGAGAGAGAGAGAGAGAGAGAGAGAGAAATAAACAAACAAAAACCAAGATAGATATAATAACCCTAAATTATTAAAAAAAACTTCTAGAGGTATCACCATGATGGACTTCAATTTATATTACAGACTTCCCCCAAGTTTTGACAAAGTCAAAATTACACACCGAAGAACAGACAGCATCTTCAACAAATGGTCTGGTCAATGAAAATAGATACATATTTCTCACCCTCCACAAAACTCTACTCCAAATGAATAAAGGACTTCAACATAAGATCATATGCCCTGAACCTGATAGAGGAGAAAGTGAGGAAAAGACTTGAACATGTTGGCACAGGAAAGGACTTTCAGAATAGAATCCCCACAGTAAAGGCTTTGTGAGCAACAATAAATAAATGAGACTTCATGAAGTTACAACTCTTCTGTAAAACAAAGGCTGCCATCATTTCAGCAAAGTGATGAATGACTCATCATTTCAGCAGCTACAGAATGACTCAGAAACAGAGAAAACTTCATCATGGTTATCTATCAGAAAACAAACAAACAAACAAATTGAAACTACTTCGGGGTTTCTCCTTATCTCATTCTGAATGACCAAGATTAATAAAGCAAATGCCAGCATGTGCTGCTAAAGTTGTGAGGAAAAGGAAACACTTCTTAACTGCTGGTGGGAGTGTAAAATTGATATTGCCATATGGAAATCAGAGTGAAGGCCCTTCAGAAAGCTGAAAGTATATCTACCACAAAATCCAACTCTATCACTCATGGGTATATACCCAAAATACTTTATATCCTACTACAGATATGCTTGCTTATCTATGTTATCCACTGCTATGTTCATAATAGCCAGAAATTAAAAACCTCTTAGCTATCCATCAACAGATGAATAGATAATAAAAATGTGCTACATTTACACAATGGAATACTAGTTAGCTCTTAAGAAAAAAATGTAAATTTCAGGTAAACAGATGAATCTAAAAAAAATAATCCTGAGTGATGGAAAAACAAACTCCCAAAGACAAACTATTCATGTTTTCTCTCATATGTTGATGTTAGCTTTTAAGCTTTAGATATTTAGATATGTGTGCTTTATTACAAATTTTACAAAGGTTAAGTATTCATAAAAAAAACAGGAGGCATGATGGCATCTATCAAAGAATGAGAATTAGTATAGTATTATGGTATACTATTGTAACATAAATAGCATGCTATTACAAGATAAAATGGAAACTGGAATAGAGTGATTAAAGGGGGAGTCAAATAGGAAGAAACATGTAGAGTAACAACAAATACTGAAAGCCTTTTGACAAGTCATATGTAAACCTACTATTATAGAGGCTTCCGAAAACATATACACATATGAAAGTAATTAAATGGAGTCACCATATGATAGAAGAGACAGTACCCCCAAATAAATATCTTATGCCACCAAGTTAAACTCTCATTTCCAGGAATGGGTTACATCTTGTTGATGTAGCCACAGGGGTTCTACAGATACCCAACACATCACAAGTTAGACCTTTTTTTTTTTAATATATATAGTGTTGTGCCTGCATGTGTCCCTTCAGTTCAGAAGAGGGTACCACATTTCATTACAGATAGTTGTGAGCCACCATGTTGTTGCTAGTAATTGAATTCAAGACCTCCGGAAGAGCAAGCAGTGCTCTTTACCTCTGAGCAACCTCTCCAGCCCAAGTTTGATCTTTTTATGCTCAACTGTCCTGATATTATTTATTCCATATAGCCACTTAGGTGTACTTATCCTCCTTTACAGACTAAAGTATTTCTCACAGTGTCCTTTATAATATTGCTTTAGTAGCCATAATTTCTTTTAATATGTTTTTAACACAGAAAGCTTTTATCTTCCTAATTTTAATAGATGTCTTTATTGTATATAATAGTATAATAATTTTATATTACTTGACCTTCTTGTTTTGCAGTTTTGAATATCTTTCCTTTTTTAATGTTTTAACTGTAGTATGTCATAGTTTCTTCTCTTTTTTATTTAATTGTATTTCATACAATTTGTTTATATCATGTTTTTCCCTCTCCAAACTCTTCCAGATCCTCACTACTCAACTGAACCCACGTTCTTCCTGTCTCTCAAAGCAGAAACAAAAATGAAAATCAAAACAAAGAAAATTTTCACTAAGACAAAAGTAACAATACAGTAAAATATGAAACAAAAGCCCACAAAGGCAACAACAACAACAGAACCATAGAGTCTGTTTTGAACCAATAAGCAGAGAGTCTGCATGGGACCTACCTGAGTCCTCTACCTATATGTGGCAGTGTTATAGCTTGGTGTATTTGTGTCACACCTAACAATATGAGCAGGCACTGTTCCTAATGCGTTGGGTAGCCCTTGGGAACTTCTTCCTCATACTGGATCGCCTTGCCCAGCCTAAATCAAGCGGAGATGCTTAGTCCTTTGGCAATTTGATATGCCATGCTTTGTTGATACCTATGGCAGGCTTGCCCCTTTCTGAACAGAAACAGAGGAGGGGTGGAATGGGGGGACAAGACAGAGGGGAGGTAAGAGAGTGAATGGGAGGATAGGATGGAGGAGAAACTGGGGTGGGGATGTAAATAAAATAAAATAAAGAAACAAAGGAAGAAAAGAAAACAAGTAGAATGATATAGTACATGTTCTGCATATAAAAAATTTCAACCAAAGTTGCTGTATTCAGCAAAGATGTATTTCAAATTTGATGGAAAAAGAAGGACACATGGAGACAAATATTAACTATGGCAGTTCATGAGCATCAAATTATCACCACATAATCTGTGAAAAGGAATAATATACACAAAGGAATAAAAATGACCATCTCATTCCCAAGAGCATAGGAATAAAATGAACAAGAAAAGCTATAGGTGACATATCATATCCAACATATTCAACAACAAACCCTAATCCTAATAAGAGAAAAAGAAAATAACAGGTAAATAACCTTTTCTCATCAACCAGGTGAATAACCAACAGAATTACAGGAAGTAATAACTACCTTAACCTTTAAAATGTCCAACTCACCAATAACAAGATGAAAAGGTGCTAATCAGATTAATAAACACAGCCCTACTATATGCTGCCTGTAGGAAACATACCTTGCTGGTAAATAGACACACAGATCCAAAGTTAAAGGACAGATAAGGATGTTCAAATGAGCAGAGGCTGAAACAGCCTGGCACAGCCCTTCTAGTATATGGCAAATTAGATTACAATCTCAGTAGTTTGAAGTGATGAGAAATGCCACTAAACATTCATCATAAACTTCATCTAGGAATTGTAACAGTTATAAATATACATGAGTCAATTGACAGTCTTCCAATTTCATAAAATAAATACTAAGGGGCATCAAAATCGAGTTCTGACAGTAGTGAATGGCTTGAATACCCTTATTTCATCTGTAAAATGGTCACTCAAATGAAAGAAGGTTCAGAATTAGAATGCAACATAGCTTAACTTGACATAGCAAATGTATATAGAATATTCATTCCACCGATGCAGAAGACCCATTTTGTTGAACCAACCTCTGTACCTTCTCTAAAATGGCCTCCATTTTGGCCACAAATCCAGTCTTGAAAAAATGTGCATTATCAGAACATAATTAAATAAAACTAGAAATCATTATCAAGAGCAACTTGAAAAATATTTGGAGATTGAACATGTATTCTTGAATGTTCAAGAAGAAATTATAGAGGAATTTTTGAAATTTGTAGAATCAAATGTCAATGAAAACATGACTTCCTAGAAATCTCATACACAAGCATGGCAATTCTAAGAGAAATGTTATTGATGCCTAAGTTCAATAACAGAGATGGCTCAGAAGTTAAGAGCACTTTCTAGTCTTTCAGATAAGCAGAGTTCTGTTCTCAGCCCCTTTGTCAGATAGCTCATGACCACCTATAGTTCCAGCTATAAGGGAGCTGACACCCCTGACTTCTATGGGTCCCTTTCATCCTTATGCAAATATCTACACACACATATAATTAAGAATAATAAAAATAAATCTTTAAAAATTCAGAGAGAATAACTGGGCAGTGGTGTCACACACCTTTTTAATCCCAGAACATGGGAGGTACAAGCAGGTGGATCTTTGTGAGTTTGAGACCAATCTGGACTATAGGGTGAGTTCCAGGACAACAGAGAAATACAGAAAAACCTTGTCTCTAGCAAACAAACAAAAATGAATTAGAGAGATTAAGAGTACATAAAGTAATAACAAATGTTGTCAAAGTCTTAGCATACTAAGAACAATGCCCCCAAACAGTAGATAGTAAGAAATAATATAGACTGGGAAGGAACTAATTAAATGAAGACCAAAAGCACAAGGCAGAGAAAAAATTTAAGAAGTTGGTTCTTTGAAAAGTTAAGCAAGATTGACAAACCCATTTCCAAACTAATCAAAATAAAAAAAATAAAAAATTCAAATGAATACAAATTAGTGATGAGAAGTGGGTTTTACAGGAGATTCTAATGATATTGAGTGAATCATTGTAGAAGATTTTGAAAATGTATATTCCTTCAAGGGGAAAAATATAGAAGAAATGTGTAACATCCCAATAACATAGCAAAATCAACTCAAATGGCATGAATAACTTAAACAGATCTATACAAATCTACAAAATTGAAGGGGTGACAAAGCACTCTTCCCCAATAGGGAAAAGCACAGGGAAGGACTGATTTTACATGCCACATTACATTAAGCATTTAGGGAAGAGAAAGCACCTCCATTCCTCAAATATTTCATAAAAGAAATGGAGGATTGAAAGACTACCAAACAGTATACATTGCCTCAGTGTGCAAGGTGATTGATGGATCAAGAAAAGAACTGTTCTACACAGTGATTCCACAATGAATGTAGTAGCAAAGATTCTTAATAAAACATCTGCAAATTTAATTCAACAACACATTAACATACAATAGAGATATAGTAATAAAAACAGCTTGGTATTGGCATAAAAACAGACATGTGGATCAATGGAATCAAACTGAAGACCCCGACATTAATCCACACACCAATGAACACCTAATTTTTGACAAAAAAAAAGCCAAAAATGTACAATGAAAAAAAGAAAGCATCTTCAAAAAATGGTGATGGCATAATTAGATGTCGACATGGTGAAGAATGCTAATAGATCCATATCAGTTGCCATGCACAAAACTCAAGTGTAAGTGGATCAAAGACCTCAACAAAAATCAAGTTACACTGAACCTGATATAAAAGAAAGTGAGAAGTAGCCTTGAACACATTGGCACAGGAGACTACTTCCTAAATATAGCGTCAGTAGCACAGACACTGAGAGCAACAATTAATAAATGGGACCTCTTGAAACTGAGAAGCTTCTGTAAGGCAAAAGGCATGGTAAATAAGACAAAATGGCAGCCTGTAGAATGTGAAAAGATCTTCACCAACCCCACATCAGACAGAGGGCTGATTTCCAAAACAAAAAACTCAAAAAGCTAGACATCAAAATATCAAATAATCCAATTAAAAAATGTGGTACAGATCTAAGCAGAAGAACCTCAAAAGGCCAAAAGACATTTAAGGAATTATTCAACATCCTTAGTCATCAGGAACATGCAAATCAAAATGATTTTGAGATACTGCTTACATCTGTCAAAATGGATATTATCAAAAACACTGATGACAGCTTATGTTGGAGAGGATGAGAAGCAAGGGGAACACTCCTCAGTGTGCAAATTTGTACAGCACTCTCGAAATTAGGATGGTGGTTTCTCATAAAATTGGGAATCAATCTTCCTCAAGAGCCAGCAATACCACTCTTGGGCATATACCCAAGGAATGCTCAATCATACCACAAGGACACTTGCTCAACTATGTTCATAGCAGCTTTATTTGTAATAGTCAGAACCTGGAAACAACCTAGATGCTGAAAAATGGATAAAGAAAACGTGGTACATTTACACAATGAAATATTACTCAGCTGTTAAAAACAAGGAGATCAGGAAATTTGAAGGCAAACTGATGAAAAAGAAAGAAAAATTCTGAGTGAGGTAGCACAGACCCAGAAAGACAAACAGGATATGTACTCATCCATAAGTGGATACTAGTTGTAAAGCAAAGGATAACCAGGCTACAATCCACGGCCCCGGAGAAGCTAGGCATGACAAGAAGGACCCTAAGAATGAGATGCATGGATCACCCTAGGAGGGAAAATAGATAAGATCTTCTGGGTAAAATGGGGCTTGGGGGAGGAAAGATGGGAGGAGATGGTAGATGAGAACATGAGAGAATGGGATGATCAAGTTGGGGAAGGGACAAAGAGAGAAAGCAATAAAAGAGATCTTGATAGATGGAGTGATTATGGGGATAGGGAGAAATCTGGTGCTAGGGAAACTCCCAGGAATCCAGAAGAATGACCATAGCTAAGACTCCTACCAATAGTGGAAAGGGTGCCAGAACTGGCATTCTCCTGTAATCAAATTGGTAACTATCCTAATTGTCACAATAGAACCTCCATCAAGTAACTGATGGAAGCAGATGCAGAGATCCAGAGTCCAGTCTGAAAGAGAGAAGAGGGATTATATGAGCAAGGAGGACCAAGATCATGATGGGAAAACCCACAGAGACAGTGGACCTGAGCTACTAGGAGCTCAAGGACTTTGGATTGACAGCTGGGGAACCTGCATGGGACAGAACTAGGCCATCTTAATGTGGGTGACAGTTGTGTGGCTTTTTCTGCTTGTGGGGCCCCTGGCAGTGCTAACAGGATTTATCCCTGGTAGATGAAATGGCATTTTGGAGCACATTCCATGTGATGGAATACCATGCTCAACCTTGATTCAGTGGGGGAGAAGCTTGGTCCTGGCTCAACTTGATATGCCAGACTTTGTTGACTCCCCATGAGAGGACTTATCCTCTCTGAGGAGTAGATTGGGGGGGTGGAGGAGATGTGGGAGAAAGTGGGAGGAGGTGAGGGAGGAGAAACTGTGGTTGGCATGTAAAATAAAAAAGAAACACATTAACAAGATCACACATAATGTTTTAAATGCTGTAAATCCATGGATGCAAGGGTGACTAAACATATGCAAAACAAGAGAGATGGACCCAAACAAGTAACTAGGATTAAGGGAAGAAGTCAAAGAATTATCAACATATGTAGGAAAGGTTTGCAACTCAATTTCACACACATTTGTGATAAAATCCTTAAAGAAATTAACAAAGGAAATATACAATGTAATAAAACTATATGACTAATGTAAACCTGCCATATATAAATAAGAAAAACTGAAAACATTTTCTCTGAAATCAACAATGAGTCACATGTACCCATCTTTTGCATTTTAATTCTGGGTGGGTGCTTAAAGTCTTAATTATAGCATAGATTGATAAAGTTTAGTTTGTTAAAATGATTCTATTATTGAGATCTGCAGTTTGAAGGGAGTCCCCATTGAAATTCTTGATAGAGTTGTTCCAGAACTGTAAAAAGCATTTCTAAAATGTATTAGCACAAGCACGCACACGCGCGTGCATGCACACACACATACACACACACACACACACACACTTAAAAAATCAAGAGCAATTTATATGTATTATTGTATCATAGTAACTAACCTAAATTTTACTACAACGTCATAATAAACATTGGCTCAGAAACAAAACTGACTGGGCTACAAAGTGAGTTCAAAGCCAGCCTGAGCATTTGTGAGATACAATTGTCAAATAAAAAGGTAAAAGAATGGCTGGCAAGATGGCTCAATAAGAGTATATGTGACTCTGAATTCAAGTTCCCAGCACCCGACTGAAAATCAGACATGGAGACAGTCCCTAGAAGTTCTTTAGCTATCCATCCTAGTAAAATGAGGAACTTCAAGCTCAGAGAAACTCCGTGTCTCAAAGGGAATGATTTAGAGAGTGACAGAGAATTACCTGAGGTTCTATTCTTGCCTTTATGTGTACAAGTCACTCACTCAAATAAATAAGGAAATGAATAAATGAATGAATGAATGAATGAATGAATGAAAAATATTATTTTTAAGTGGAAAGAAGGCTGGAGATGAAACTCAATGGCTGAATGTTTGCCTATTTTGTGTGAGTTTCTAGGTCTAATTTCCTAGAACCACAAAGAGTTTGCCGTAGTCCACAGGAATGTAATGGGAAGTAATGACTTTGTTCCAGAGGATTTGAGAAAGAACAGTTTACCTAACTAAAAATACATGAAGAGATGATATAGATGCAGTTTGTTATAAACTGGTATCAAACATATTTTGTTCACATTGATGGTTTTGTGTTTTAACACCTGAAGACCAGCCATGTTGAACAGTCTCTCTCTTCACTCTGGCACGTGCCCCACAGAGCCTGTTTCCGGCCACTCATCTCCTCAGGTCCCTGACCTTGCCTGGATCAGCTCTCTTTTGGCCAACATTTATTAGAAGGCTTTTATTGCGTCTTTTCCCCTTAGACTCTTAATATTTGACAACCTTTAAACTTCTTAACTCAGTGCAGGTTCAACACTCTCAAAAGCCAGTTTGGTATGGTCACAATGTTCTACCTTAACCTTTAAACTTTTAAGTGAGGGCAGGACCTGCTTCCTCGTATGTTTTGGTACACGAATTGTATTGAAATTCTGAAGTCTGGAGCTCTTAGCTCAAGGACACCCTGAGGGAAATTCCATTGTTCTCAAAGCAGGCAAAAGAACTAGGAGAAACATTAATAATCAGACTGACTAAAGCCAAATCGTTTACATCTGAGAAACTCTTTTCCTTTCTCCTTAAGAAAGGTAGAAATTCCAGAAAGGACATGGAATCAAACTGTGTGAATTTTTTCTTCACAAATTAAATATGCATCTAGTTTGAAATATGACTAATAAAATGCTTGCAACTATTTGGAAAATGGTGATCTGAAGTCAATTTTTGTATACAGCTAAAAATCCTTTACAATTTTCTTCCCTGTATTTCAGAAAGAAGAATTAAATTCCCAACAAAAACTGTATAATGCATTAGAGAAGTGACATTTTTTAATTTCCTCTCGCAAAGAAAGATCAAACCTGAGATGTCCTAGGACAACGCAGGACTTCCTCTATGTGACCCATATTTCTTCGAGACTATTAATATCTTATATTTAAAGGACCCTGCTAAAACCAGAATAAACTCCATTATGTCTTAGAATGACTTACACTAAATATGTTTAAATCATTGTAGTTGCAAAGGACCAGGACCATACTCTTAACTGGTGCTATCACCAGCCATAGTTTTCAGGTCTTTCTCTCAGCTTTCTTATGCAAAATATGCAAAATGAAACATGCCCACTTGATTTTAACAATAGGAAAAGATTAGTAAGAAGCAGTGATTACTTAGTAACTTGGTATAGTCAAATCTATAGAAAAGAAGCAGCCTACAGGTACATAGTTAGTAACTAATAATTGCTTTCAGAAGACAAAAGGGATTCAACAGAACTACACCATCCACTCTGAGTTATTCATCCGGGTAGTGAGATAACATTAATCCCTCAGACAACTAGAAAACTAGTGGAGGAAAATAGTGTCTGTACCTAAAAACAAACTGTCATTTACTCTGGGCCTCAAAAAAGTCATATTAAAACTTGAACTATATATTTAAAGATAAACAATCTGTTGAGGGCTGGAGAGAATTCTGTCACTAAACTGCACAAACATGAAAATCTGGGGTCAAATCCCTAGCACTCCTCAAAATAACTGGGCCTGATAATGTATACCTATATACTTATTGCTGGAGAGGCAGAAATAAATGATAACCTTGGGCTGTCTGCCAGGTATTCTTACTGAATCAGTGAGTTGTCCAAGTTCAGTAAGAGATCTTTTCTCAAAAAATATGGTCGTGATCAGTAGAGAAAGTCACCAGTAATTAACCTCTGGCCTCATTACACTTATGCACACAAGTGCATGTGTACCTGCATGCATGGGTTCACAAACATAAACACATGCATATAACACACACACACAGAGAGAGAGAGAGAGAGAGAGAGAGAGAGAGAGAGAGAGAGAGAGAGAGAGAGAGATAGAGAGAGAGAGCTACAGTTAAATAACTGAGGAAGAAAATAATATCTGAGATAGTATTTGAGGTGTTTGTGCAATTTGTGGGAAAAACTGGGCAAGAGGGAATATCTCATGACGTCCTAAGAAGTAAACTTATGAGAGAGAATATCCATCTTTCAAAACACTAGTAATAAGCCACACCATGTGCTATATCTATCACTGTCCATTTCAAATCTCCACAATAGAATAATTACTTTAATAAAGCAAGTTCATTTAACTTTCAAAAATTCTGTGTTAATCACCATTAACTGCAAGAAGAAGCTTCTCTTATAAGGGTTGAGATATGTACTAATCTATGGATATAGCAGTATGACATAAGAGTTGTTTGTAATACTGTGTTAATTTAGCAGAATAATAGTAGTAGGTTCTCTCCTAGTATCTATGATATGTCTAGCCATAGATTCTTGGCCCAATAATAGTGTCAGGTATAAGTTTCATGCTATGGAGAAGGACTTAAATCCAATCAGAAAGTTGTTGATTGCTTCAATGTTGTTCATGCTACAGTTGTTTAAGTAGGCATGTCTTAGTAGGATAGTCATTACTGCAGTGAATGGGGCTCACAACTGGATGAGAATGATGATTCTTCTTCTCCTGCAGTATGCATACCAACTTCCAGTGCTATGAAAGTTAGCCAGTTTGGGAGGAAGCTTTCAGGTGAGTACCCATTTGGTTTCTCCATGTTTTTCAAGTATATGGATCTTCAACAACAGTGATTTTTATTGTGCACTTACATTGGATTGCACTCATAGGCTTTAATGGAAGTAGGAAGTGAAATTTTGGATACCAAGTATTTGTCAAAATGGCATTTCTGTTTTCTTCCCACTGACAATCCAGACCCTTTAAACTGCTCAACTTCCTTTCTAGCTAGCCTTAGGCAGAAGGATGCCAGTGCTAATAAACACCTTTAAAGTCCTAAGAATAAAAAGTGAGCCTCTGATAGACTTTCACTTCTTACTTAAAAGTCAAGGAATCAGGTGGATTGTGAAGAACAAAACTGTCAAACTTAACACTGGCTTTTCCCAGTAAAAGAGAAAGGTCACTGGGAAAGAATGCTTTTATTAAAATTGAAATCTAGGGCTCAAGGATCTAAATGTGGCACTAACCTTTTACAAAAATAACCACAGAAGAGTATGATCAGTCCCTCCTTTACATGTCCCTTTTCTATCATCGCCTCTGTAGTGAAAATGTCACATATGATATATGGACATTAGCTCTTCTCTAATGCTAAGGCTTAGGCTGGGAGAGATATAAGAAAATGACCAACATAAAAAATAAGACCTTTGATAATGTCCCGATTTCTTTTGGCATGAAAGTGGTTTTGTGCGTGAGAGGTTATATCAGTTTATAACTTAAAGTACTATAACATTAGCAGCAATGTTGAGTGGTGTCACAGCCAGAGCTCAATGATGAGCACTTTCATCTATCTGGTGATCATGCTGTGTCCATATTAAAGTTACCCTGCTAGTGGTAGAGAAAAATGGATACAAGTGTACAAACTTTCACTGCATCCCTGACTCAAGTGTAGACAAAAAGTTTACTCATTACTTGGCATGATTTTCACCATGATTTCAAAGCTTTCTTTATGGACATTTATTTTCTAATTTATCTTTAAATTTGTGTATTATTTACTTTATAGTCATTCATATGCTTGACATGTCTTTGGTAGAAAAAACTATAACTAATAACATTATTATAATTTGAAGTAACAGAAGTTCCAAGAAAAGAATGTACACCACTACACAGAATCACCAATATTTGACATAAGCCTCATGTCTGACTGATCAAAATTGGAATGTGGGGGAAAAAAAACACTTTAGTTCAGCCTGAAAGTGTTTCATGGTCACAGGATGGGTCACATTTGTCAGTCAGTTATAAGGATTTGGATAGAGGGTTGGAAGAGGAAGGGGGAGAGAAAAGAAGGGGTTGGTAGACCAAGTGCATAATGGATGTCCCAGGAAGCAATTTAATCTGGAGAAGACATGGTATCACATCTTGAAATAGTAACTACATAATGGGCTCACAGAATGAGCATTTATTTAAAAGGAACTACAAACATAGTATGGACAGGAAGAGAAGAAAGGAGAGAAGAGATGGGTGGGGTGGGAAACAAAGAGAGAGAAGGAAGAAATGGGGAGAATATTTTATTCCTTGTATATTTCAATGTAGAAGTCTTATGACAGCAATGACTTCTCCTTTTGGAAAAATATGTATACATATACACACATACGTACATACATATATACATATATAATACTACATACACATACATACATATACAGATACAGATACATATACACATATGCATGCATATATACACACATACATGCATACATATATGTATATATATACATATATACATACCTACATATATACATACATATATACATATAAATGTGTACATAATGCACACATTTTGAAGAGTGTCATATTTTAAATGCTGATTTTATTCACAATTTACAATCATTATTTTCAGTTTTCTTGTGCTAGTAATTGAAATAGGGGCTTTGCACAAGATAGTCACACTTTTCTACTGAGCTACCCTTTCTCCAGTTTTCCAGGCCCTCAGGACATTTTGAACACTTGTGTCATAGCAAACCTTAAGGTGAGAGTGGAGTGTCTTCTCCAGGATACCTAAAAGCAGAAACATGCAGTGCTGAATTACAAGGATGGGTCTGGAGTAGGAAAGAGAATGTGTGGCCTCTGGAATAAGAAACACTGAAAGTTTATAGTCTGTGAGATGGTTTGTGCCTTAAGAGCATAGAAAGAATGAACAGTTGAGAGTCTCAGTTGTCTACATGGAAATTTATAAAATACAATTTATTTTGAAACAGCAGTATTGTATATATTTGGAATCTAATTTCAATTTTTAAAGGTACCTTGATGCTTTAAGCAATTTCAGCATAGTTCTTACCTCGCTCGTTTTCTCATTGAACTCTTCCCTCTCAACGATATGAGTAAAACATAAGTATATAGAAAACAGTAGAGTATTTCATATTTGAATTTTTAATAGTGAAACAGTGGAAATTCAAGCATCCGCGATGAGTAAAAGACTATAAAATATCTGCTTTGGACTGGATGTGTGTCTCTCCTGTTAGATCATGATTGATGGAGGTGACCTGAAAATAAAAGAGAAGGCCAATTTCTTCAGGAGCAGATTGTCCTTTAATCAGAACAACGAAGGGCAGCGGTCTCTCTGCAGGGGATGAGACTGTGCACACATGTGGAAGGGGCTTCAGGGTTCTATAAGGTGAGAAAGGAATTAGGGGAAGGCAGATTCCATCCACAGGTCAGTTCCCTGCGATCTCAAAGTGGTAAATAGCAATGGAGGTTGGTGAGCTGATATCTTTAGAATCATCCTGGATCCTAACCACTACTAGGAGTTAATCCTGCAAGTCAGCATTACTGTTGAGAGTTTCTCAGCCCACCTGAGGCTCTCAGGTCACTAATGTTTAATTTTCCATTGCAAATTATATGTTGAAATCTTGACCTGAAGTGATAGTTTCTTTAGTAGGTAATGTGGTAATGAGAATGAAGATCTTGTGACTGGAATTAATGAACTTAAAAGATACAAGACAGTGACCTTACTCTGTTTGTTGTCCAGCGTACGATGATTCAAGCAGGAAATGATCCTCATCAAATTCGGAAATATACGTTACTAAACTGACCACTCAGGCACCTGAGACTCATTGTTTCCAGTCTTCATAATTAAGGAATATATTCTGTTTAAACAACCCAGCCCATTTTGTATTTTGCTAAAACAGCCTGAGTTAAGACAACAGCTACTATATTCTAAATAGTAGCATGTCTCATAAATTTTAGTGTAATGAAACTAGAGAGAAGCTGTAGTATCTGTGTTATCCAAAGAAGTAGATGGGAATAACTAAGAACAATCATATATATATATATATATATATATATATATATATATATATAAACAAATTTCCCAAGATGCCTTTCTAAGAATCTAGTTTTCAATAGCTCCATGCTCTATTCTACTCATTATTTTCTACTGTGTTGGTCGAGTATGTTACTAATACCTGCCTATACACAATGATAAGGGATTCAGATTCTATCTTCAGAAGATTGAGAGAAAAGGTATTTGTGTGTGTGTGTGTGTGTGTGTGTGTGTGTGTGTGTGTGCAAGTACATGAATCTTCTGACTGAATTAGAAATAATTTATAATTTAAAATATATTTCCTTTATTATCTGTATATACAACACAGTTCATAACCATCCAGAGCAATGTTCTATTTTCCTCAAAGAAAAATTAGCAGTGGTGAATATAAGCTCTGGTTCCCAAAAGGTACTCAGTAATTGTTTTATGAATAATAAAAACTAAACTGAAAATAACCATTGATAAAAATCAGTTTTATTAACAGAAAACTTTCTAAAGAAATGATAAAGGCCATCAAATGGACTCCTTTGATTTGCACTGGCTAATGACAGCAAGTAACACGAGTAGAGTGACATCAGCCAGAATGAAAATATTTACATGAAGTTAATTAATAAATTTTCCAAATTGGGCGTTTTTTACCCACACCCTCTCCCTCTCCCTTCAGGGGCAGCTTTTCCATTTCTCTCCATGGTCTGCTTTGTGGCTTCTAATTTTATTTTCTGTGATGAGACACATGACACTGCTGCTCTGTTCCTGGAACTACTCATGGGCTCTTTCTTAAACATGTTTTCTCTCTTCTTAGATCTGTGCTGTGGAACCTGTACATTTCTTAAAAGACTGAAGTTTGCCTTATTCCTGCTTGCACTTTGGTGACCCAGAACTTGTTTGCTAGGACGTATGTTTTCTTAGCCAATTGTGGGTTAATAATCTGTTGCTCTTGGTGATCTTGACTATTGAGCTTGCCTAGTGTTACCAAAAGTTGATTGAAAGGTATGTCAATATACTGCTTTTCTCTACTGTGTCATCTGCACAATTGTACTGCCTTGGATGCCCCTGTTGCCTAACATATCATTTCCCTAAGATTTTCATCTGTGCTAGGATATCTTGATTGCTCATTCTAGAATTACATACTTTGAATTGTTGAATCTGTTTTAATATGGACACAGTGATAGTATGGCCAATGTGATCTTATCAGATTAATAAATTCATTGTCCTCATACATGATTATTTGATAAAAGGTTTAGGCACACTTAAATAGCTACTGGGCATTTTGCCATAAGTATAATTAATCAAATCATATCTGTATCAATTATGAAGCATTTTATTTGAGAAGGAAAGTTAGAAGATAGTTCCTCATTCAATTCATTTAAAATTCCACTTTTTACAACGTTACTAAATATCCAGCAAAAAATTATCTGACTCATGGTATAAAGATGTGACAACTATTCATACAATAGGCCAATAAGTGACTTATAATGGCAAAAATCACATTAGCTAATGCACTTAATGCTCTCTGCTCATTGATAGTAGACATTAATCTGAAAGCCAGTAATTTCTCCACCTACTTTCGTTTTGATATAAATTTGTGTGAGCACAAGCAGTGCTTCAGCACAGTAATGTTCCATGAGTTTTGTCAGTCACAACTGGAGGCTGCAGAAGGAAACTATGAATACTGTAATGTCACTGATGGCACTATTTCCCCTGATCTTTTGAAGAAGAATACTCACGTTTACAATTCTTACAGGCTCCTTCTTATATACTAAGAAAGGACATAGTAGGTAGTTACTCTTTAAGTAGAATGGTCTTGGTCTAAAGAACTAGACATTGCCGGGTGGTGGTGGTGGTGGTGGTGGTGGTGGTGGTGGTAGTGGTGGTGGTGGTGGTGGTGGTGGTGGTGGTGGTGGTGGTGGTGGTGGTGGTGGTGGTGGCACACGCCTTTAATCCCAGTACTCGGGAGGCAGAGGCCGGCAGATGTTTGTGAGTTCAAGGCCAGCCCGGTCTGAAAGCGAGATCCAGGAAAGGTGCAAAGCTACACAGAGAAACACTGTCTCGAAAAACCAAAACAAACAAACAAACAAAAACTAGACATTATCTTCACAGAGAACTCGAGGACTGAGAGAACAGCCAATCCACATTGGAATGATCACAATGACCTTCCTTGCAGAATGTTGTAAATAACAGGAATACAGATAATAAAAATAAAAGGTGAAAATAAGTATCTATGTACTTTAGAAATAACCCTTTTTTCCAAAACAAATGTAAAATACAAAGCCTTAAAAATTAATAAGAAATGAATAAAGCTAGGCCAAATATGGGAACCATTAAGTTATTGACTAAAATTTTCTAACACTAAAACTTAATAATAACTGCTGTAACAGAATTATATCACTAGTAGTCCACCGAGCCTGCTTAATGAGCAAAGGAATTTATTTGGGGGTTAACTCATAAGACAGAATAAAGGTATTTGTCACGGAATCTTGGAAAAGTGAGACATGGTCCAATGTGGTTCTCTGGTGAGCTCTGCCCTGGTCTGTACCAGCATCCAAAACCATGAGGTAGTAAAGAGAGGGAGCATACATGCATCCCAGGTCATAAGGTTTCCCCAAGTGACCATGCCTCAGGGGCATGTAACTCAAGGTCATAGGCAGGTATAGCAGCTAACTGCTATCTCACTAGATATAGCGGTGCTTTAGGGCATGGCTTAAACAGGCCACCACTACATTGCTGTGGGATGGTCTTTCTGTATGCTGTGAATATGTGTTACTACCATTGGTTAAGGAAGAAGCTTCTATGGCCCATGGCAAGGCAGAATAGAGTCAGGCAGGGAATCCCAGTAGAGAGAAGAAGGCAGAGTCAGAGGAGATGCTGAGTGCTACAGAGGGAGCAAAATGTGATGGAACATAGGTAATGCCAAGAAGCCACGTGGCAAAACATAAATTAATAGAAATGTATTGAATTAAGTTGTAAGAGCTAGTTAATGATAAGCCTGAGCCATAGGCTAAACAGTTTGTAATTAATATAAGCCTCTGTGTGTTTACTTGGGACTGAGTGGCTGCAGAACACAGGAAAACTTCTGGCTACAAATAAGCAATGTGTTTGTAAGTCAAATATTAATAATTTAGTGTCTAAAGTTTAAACCTTCTAATGATTTCTGAAGCATAATTGTAATTTCTCTCTTTTTATAAAACAGTTACATAATTGTGATTGAATTAAATAAGTAAGCATACTCTAAAGCAAAAACTCTGTAAAATGAGCTATAGCCAACCAAGGTTGATGTCATGGGCTACATGGGAAAAAATGTCTGACTTATAAATAGATCTCACTGTTCTGAAGGGAAAAGAAGAGCTGTGGTGGAAAAAAAGCAACATACATTTGGAATTTATCACAGCTTTCTTCCTTAAGCCAAAAAAGAAAAACAAAACAAAAAAGCAAATTCGTTGAATAACCACAATTCAATTTGTCAAACTCCTATGAAGAATTTTCATTTAATTATGTATACATAACAAGAAAGAAAGTTCTTCCACAAACACGCTCAAGCTTACAATTATCAAGAAGATGACAGGAGGAAAAGCAGGAGGAGTACTAAACACAGGTCAGGAAGGGCCACTTCTGTTTCCGTTTGAAGTAAAAATCACCGTATAGGAAGTACAAAACCTGCTCTGAGTGACAACTGCTGGTGTGTTTACTTGATCAGAAGCAAAGACCAAGAGTGAAAAGCCCTATGGAACACCCGTCTGGAGCACTCCCTCCCTCGTGCACACGAGTGTGCCAGCAGCTTCTGGAGCACAGCTTACAAACCCAGCAGTCCTTGGATAGCTGCAGTCAATGGATCGCTCTTGTCTCGAATGGACCCATAATTCAGTTTCACTTACAAGTTGCAAACAAACTCATTTCTTCAGAAAAATATCTGTTTGGCATCTCCTGGACTTTGTTCCATTGGGCAATATGGACATTTTAATTTGCTACCATTAAACATTTTATTCAGGGCATCTCTTGATATAATATGACCACAAACCAATTTCATGGGTGGATTGTTATCTGTTGTTTGCTGACGAAGAATGGGGCAGGCAAATATGGAGTGATACCAGCACTTTTTACCAAGGTCCACTTCAATAGGTAATTCGTCTTTCTGGTTCCAAACTCCGGTGCACTGTCTCTGCTCGATCACAGCTTTGATGTTAATGAGTGCAGGCAGTGCTACGCAGCCTGCGGAGAAACTGACACTGAGCGGAGACTCCACAGAGAGCCCAAATACATTCAGACTAGTGTTGGGTGAGAAATTTGAATCACCAACATTTCACACAATAGGCATTACTACACATCCCAAATGCTAAGGCTTTGCAGTTTGTTGGTTTCCTGGTCCAATGGCCTTAGTTGAAGAATTCTTTAATTGAGATGCTGTACAACAGTGGTTCTCAACCTATAGTTGGACTTTTCAATCCCTTGAGGGTTTGCCACCCAGATCCCAAATAAATCCAAGAAGACTTATTCTTATTCAAGAATGCCTGGCTTTAGTTTGACTTATTTCTAGCCAACTCTTCTTATTTAAATTGTCCCATCTACATTTTGTCTCAGAGCTTTTGCCTTTATCTATTCTATATATCTTTCTTCCCTTCTTACTCTGTGGGTAGTTGTGTGACTGGGTGGCTGGCCTCTGTCATCTTCCTCTCCTCCTTTTCTCACTCCACCTTCCTTTTGAGCATTGATTTCTCCTCCTTTTTATTCTCTTTGCCTGGTACCCTCACCTATCCCCCTCTCCTGCCTAGCTATTGGCTGTTCAGTCCTTTATTAAAAGGTCATATTAGGTAGGTTGAGAATTACTGCTTTAGGGGGATCTGGATCAGAAAGACTCCCATATAAATACTAGTTCTGATACTTATCAATAAGAGAATTAGAGAAGAAACTCCATCTCTGTGAAACTTAAGACTATATATATATATATACATATATATATATATATATATTAGAATAAAAAATGTCTTTCAGGGTTGATGGAGACCTTAAATCAACAGGTATAAAGGGTAGAGTAATGCTAATCATATAACTGATCAATGAACTTTGATTATTACACTTATTACATAGTATTAATTATACTAATTGTCATTGTACCCATATAGCAAAGAAATAGTTGCTATTATGAGTATTATCTTCATTGTACCAACTTGGCAGCTTACTTCAACTTATAGAAATAGATAGGGCCTGTATGAATAGGGTTTCAATAAAGCAGGAAGCAAGATCAAGAACTGATAAATGTAATCTCATGAAACTAAAAAGCTTCTGAACAGCAAAGAAATCTCTCAATCAGGCACAGAAGGTATTTTAAGCAGAGAAGCCTCTGTCCCTCCAGGGAATCCTTATCTGAGTTCTGTCCAGTCCTTTCACAGATTCAGGAACTTACTTGATTGGAGAAGTGTAGGAATAAAGAAAAGGCAAGCATTAAGACATTCAGAAAAGCTGGGATCAGGTTGACTGCACTCTCTGATGGAGAAGACACAGCATATCAGAAACTCAGAGTATTTTTTATATGCAGTTGAAGTGCAAAGTGGGTGTTGTTGCAAACACCTGAATTAAGGAGGCAGGGTGATGATCAAGGAGGCAGATTGAACTAGTCTTAAAGCAATCTATGCTGAGAGAAATCTTCAGGTCATAAACGCTTAGAGGAGACAATCATAGCAAACAATTTCTATTGAAACATTTGCATTTGATCCCCTGAAGAAGATTTTTGTCATCCCTCTGAGACTAACCTAGGGGTTAAGGATTTGTCAAATTTCTTATGAGTCTGAGGTTTTGTGGTCCTTGACATTGCTGTGCCTATGTCAACAGCACACATTCACTGGAGACTATGTTTATTTAGCACTTTTTTTTCTGTGCTCTACACAGTCCTACTTCTAAGGAAGAGAAAAAGCCAAGGATCACTCATACCCCCATTCTAATGTGGCTCATGGTCTTCAACAGAACTGTGCTGGAGCCCATTATATCCTGAAGTTCTCAGTTTGCTATAAGAAATAAAAACTCTAACTTCTATCTGTTGGTAATTACATTGTCATCTGTGTGAGTCTATGAGGAGAGTGCCCAAACTGTACTGTGATTTGACTCTTGTGGTCTTCAAGCCTCTCTCTAACTTAAAATACCTAATGTATCTGACGTTTCCATTCATACTTACAGGAAACAACAGTAAAATATTTGGAGAGTAGAGAGGATGGAGATTTCTTCATGTAAAGAGCCAATGTGATTATCTTATCAGATGATTCTGGTACACGTTCAAAGAATTGTTCATTAATTCCTTTGAAGAATGGTTAACAGAACAGAAAATCCTCTTGCTGTGTTTCTAAGAAGAAAAGAGAAATGCTAAAATTTTTAGTTATTAGGATCTATTGTTAAAACATTGAATCCATATAAAATATTAAAAAAAAACAGTGATTTGTCATATTAAAATTATACCCAATTTTTAAATCTCAATTTTCAAACTTCCTATATGGTACTACTTTTCTTTAAAGATAAGCTTTATTGATGCAGAATTCCCATGTTTAAAAGAACATAATTTTGTTTTTTTATTCATTGCTTAAGAATTTCATACATAAATATGTGTTTTGATCAGACCAACTCCCCTTCTTTGCCTTTCAGCTCCTTCCTTCTCTCTCACTTCCACTTTCCCCTCCCATCTTCATGTGTTCTTTTATCCTGTTAAACTCATTGAATCCTCTCAGTGTTGCCTGTATATACATAGGTGTGAGACCCTGTCCTGGAGCATGGGTAGCCTCTCAGAGAATGCATCCTTGAAGAAATTCACTTTACACATCTTCTGACGTCGACTATTGTCAATAACTCCTCAACTGTGGTGAAGCCTCATGAGATCCTCTCCATCCATGCTGGAATTTTAGCAGGCTCAATCTTGTTTAGATCTGGAGCATGTGGTCACACCCACTGGGAGCTCCTGTGTGCAATGGCTTTTCATGTATGGAAAAATTCTGTTTCACTTTAGAAATCCAACAGAAACCTCCAGCTCTTACAATCTTTCCTGTTCCTCTTCTTTAGCGATCTCTTGTTCCTAGAAGGAAGTGTAATGAAGTTGCCTTATTTAGACCTGAGAATTCCACAGTCTCTTATTCTTTATTTGTTGGCCTATTGGCCATTGTATTAATTATAACATACTGTAAAAAGAAACTTCTCTGGTCATCATTGAGAAATACACTAATCTGAGGGCAGCACAAGCTCTAATTTTGTTTATATAATCACAGAAATGTATAAAATTTGCCAAAGTTCATTTTAGAATATTTTCTATGAACTAAAAATAAACTCTCTCACATAACAGTCAATTTTAACTTCTTTCATACCAATGCCCCAAACTTCAACAACCATTAATCTAGCTCCTTTTTCTGTAATTTGTTCATGGAGACATTTCAGACCTGCTGTGGAACATCCATGTCTTGCCTCTTTCACATAGGGTAGTGAATTCATTTTGAGCATATTATTCTGCTCAAGGTATCACACACACACACACACACACACACACACACACACACACACACAAACCCATAAAGCAGACATGTATTTTATCAAATTTCAGAGGAAAGAAGCCCCCTATTGTTCTGGTAAATATGATTTCTCGTTAAAATCTGCCTTTCATGCTTACAGAAGCTTGTTTTTGCATTCTGTGCTCCATGTCCTTGTCTTTGAGGACATGCTATTGGTGTCATTTTCCCTCTATTTATTTATTTAGTGCGTATGTGCTTGTGTGTTTGTTTGTTCATGTGTGTATGAAAGTTTGTGAACCTGTGTGAACATACATGTGGAGCCTAAAGAGCAATGCCTGGTGTTCTCCTTGGCTTACTTTTTGAATCAGTTTCTCAGTGATTCTGGAGCTCACTGCTTCACAGTGACTGTTTGGTTAGGTCAGTGAGTTCTTGGAATCTATCTGTCTCCCTCTGTCCCATAAGTCCCCGGAAATGATAAAAAACAATGCACACTGCCCACTTCACATTTACTTGGATCCTGAGGATACACACTCAGGTCCTCATGTTTGTGGGGTAAGCACATTCATAGAATGAATCACAGATAGTCCCCCTTTTCCAGTATTATAAAGAAGCCAGAGGTGTGAAGTAAAGGCTCCCTTTCTGACAACCTCTTTTAATCTTTACATTACATGTGCTCTCTCCATGCATAGTCACACTGAAGGATTAGCTTTTCACACAAAAATATTTAGAAAGGTACAATTCAAATCAGAACATGAAGTCAAGTCACCAAATGATTTTATGTTTCAGTGTCCTAATGTAATTTTAGTTACCTAAAAAAATAATATTGTATAACTCTCATTTACGATAATAATAGCTATGGCATGGTATTTGCATTAATGGTTGAAATCTATTTTTTGTCAATGATCACAACTAGGTTAACTGTGTGGGCCCAATGGGTTTGGCACTTCATTTTTCTCCACTCATTTTTTTTTCTTCTCATTACCTCTACCCAGTTGTAACCACCAACTCTATGTTCTACTATCTCTGTCTCTTGCCTCTTCTTCTTACTAACCATTTACCGTGTATATTTTAGCTCCTAGTTTTCATAAATCTTTTCTCAAACAAGGGAAAGCTTCATAAGGAAGAAATCAAAAGAAGGAGTATGTACTTCCTGAGAACATGGGTCTTTTCAGAGACACAATCTGAGTTCATTACAGGCACACTCATTGCATACATACACCTGTGGTCTTAGTTTACTGCTTCCACTCTTTCTCACTTTTTCACATTCCTTCTTGAATCTTCCCTTTAATCTGGAAGTGAAAAGATCTTTGAGAAAATACATTTTCACTCATTATAACAAAAATAATTTGGGGGACTTTTATTTGCAAGTATCAAAATAATCACACTAGCCCTAACAACAAGGAACTGTATTATAATGTTTTATTTTTGGCAGTACCAAATATGTTCTGTTTTCAAACTTAAAGTAGTTTGGTGAAAAGAAACAAGGCAGAGGGCATTCCCATTTGGTCTGATTTGGTTGATACCACCCATGTGTTAAAAAGTTTCACAGATTCGGGAGGAAGACAGTGATGACAAGAATTTAAAACTCTCTTCCTCTTAACTTCATTAAAGGACATATCTTTAGGACTGTAGTGGAAAGAAAGAAAGCACAGATAAAAAGATTTTTCTAATGAAATATGGAGCCCAACAATAGTCTTTCAGATACAACTAATATCTACTCAGAGAATAACAGGGTAATTAGAGTGGCTGAGGAAATATAAGGTCTGGATGGAAATATAAGGACGATCAAATGTAAGAGCATCATGAGAATAGTATTTGATTGGGCTTCACTTACTGAGGTAACCCTTGAGTATCTTAACAAGTATGGAACTTACACAAGGGAAGAATTTTGTTTGGCTAATTGCTAACCTCTTGTATTTGCTTAAAAATAAAATTAGCGTAATGTTTCATTGAGGACAAATTTAACTATTTTTTCAATAAAACACGTAATACACATTCATGCAGGGTACAATAAAAGGAAAGAGAAAATCATGCAATATCCTTTCTAGGCTACTAATGAAATAAAGAAAATTTCTGGATGCTAACTGTGGGTTTTAACTACAGATTTTATCAATCAGATTAATATATGGTACTATCACTTGTAGAGCATTATAATTTGGTAGAAAGTAAGGTATACTGTAAAAAGAAGTTGAAATGGAGGTCTTGAGTTCTAACTTATTGCTGAGCAATCTTGGAGATTTAATTTATGAATGAAAAAAAAGGGAAAGGATATGAAAAGAAAGGAACATGACTGGTTCTGGGTTTTGGCACCCGCTAAATGAAAAGAAAAAGTAAAAAAGAAAGGAAAGGAACTTGACTTTTCCTAGGTATGTAGAGGAGAAAGTTTATTGTAGATAAATTGGAGACCATAACCAGAGGCAGAGACATCTGGAAGATTCCAAAATGGACATGACTAGATTGAGCTGGCTCATTTTGGGAGAGGGAGGAGGGGAAGGTTAAGTCAAGAGAGGGGAACAAGATACAGCATGGAGGAGGCTCAAAGGTACAAAGAGGGTGGATAACCAAAAATGTCTGGATTATACAGGGACGGGCAGCCAAGAGAAGGGTAGTCCACTCCCAGGGCTGGAGAAGTTTAGGGTAGCAGACAGGGTGTGCTACCCAGGAGGACCCTGAAACAAGCAGAGACTAAAGGATTGTAGGGAGAACCTGGCAGCAGGTTCACTTAGATATGTTAAATAGGCACTTCAGCCATTTGTCCCAGGTTTGAGTTCTATCAATTTAATTTTCCTTAACCTTGAGAACATTTCTCATATATCTGAGCCGTTTAACACTCAGATGACAGAGTAATAAGAGGGAAACAAGAATTATTATATACTAGAAGATGCTGCTTTAACTATTTCTTTATTATTAAGAACAACTAAGTTCTTATTCAGTATTTTTGCATAGTCCTGATTCAGTTAACACTTTTAATATCCTGTTGTGATGCTCTTTCCTCCAAATTGGAACATTCTCTCTTGAAAGAAAAGAAAAGGACTCTACGACTCAGGAAGTAAGTGAAACGTATAAAACCAAAGATGAAAATAAAATTTACTTGGTCAAAGAGCTCCTGAGAGTGACAAAATTCACAAAGTTCCTCTCCAAATGCATGTAAGCCCCAACAGTTTCCTGGGAAAGGAGACTGACACATTGATTTGGTGACAGTTATGCAGAGGGGAGCCCTAGGGTTGCAGCATTTGTTGGTTTCCTCTCATGCTGACCTGGGCTTTTCAGCAATGTTGTTTTTGTGTCACCCTGCTCCTGTAAAAACAAACAAACAAAAAACCCTCAAAGTATTGGCATTAAAAACAGATATGCTGATCAATGGAATCCAACTGAAGACCCAGCCATAAATTCACACACCTATGGACACCTGATTTTTGATAGAGAAGCCAGAAATACACACTGAAAAAAAAAGAAGAAATCTTCAACAAATGGTGCCGATCAATCTAAATGTCTGCATGCAAACCGATCCCTATTTACCACCAGGCATAAAACTCAAGTCCAAGTGGTCAAAGACCTCAACCTAAAAAACACTAAACCTGACAGAAGAAAACATGAGAAGAGCTTTAAAAGCATTGACACAGGAGAGACAATTTTCTGAACAGCACACTGATAGCACAGGCACTAAGATCAACAGCTAATAAATGGAACCTCATGAAACCAAGTATCTTCTGCAAGGCAAAAGACATTGTCAATTGGACAAAGAGGCAGCCTACAGAATGAGAACAGATTTTTTTTTTTACAAATTATGCATCAAATAGAGGACTAATATCTAGAATATGCAAAGAAATTAAGAAATTAGAAATCAGTAAACTAAATGATAGAGTTAACTAATGGGGTACATATTTAAACAGAATTCTCAGTTGAGGAATCTCAAATGGCTGTGAAACACTCAAATAAATGTTCAACCTCTTTAGTCGTCAGGAAAACACCAATCGAATCAACTTTGATATTTTATCTCACTCCTGTCAGAATGGCTAAGATCAATAACACAAGTGACACTTCCTGCTGGTGAGGATTTGGCATTGCTTGTGGGAATGCAAACTTATACAGCCACTATGGGAATCAATAAGGCTAGAGGGAGCCAATGCCGGACATTGTCTGACTGAACCAGGAACAGGAAGCTAGATAGCCTAGAGACCAATTAAAGGAAAAAAATCAATAAAACGATTCCTAAAGATCAGGCCCTCTGAATAGGTGAGACAGTTGATTGGCTTGATCTGTTTGGGAGGCATCTAGGCAGTGGTACCAGGTCCTGGGCTCATTGCATGAGTTGGCTATTTGAAACCTGGGGCTTATGCAGGGATGCTTGGCTCAGTATGGGAGGAGGGGACTGGACCTGCCTGGACTGAGTCTACCAGGTTGATCTCAGTCCTCCGGGAGGCTTTGCCCTGGAGGAGGTGGGAATGGGGGGTGGGTTGGGGGAAGGGGAGGGGGGCAGGAGGGGGGAGAACAAGGGAATCCGTGGCTGATATGTAGAACTGAATAGTATTGTAAAATAAAATAAAAGGAAAAAAACCATACAGTTATATACTCATGTATTGTTGCCTAGCCCAATAGACATCAGAGAGGCTTTCAGTGGCAGCTGATAGGAGCAGATGCAGAGACTCTCAGTCAAATATTAGGAGGAGAGAGCTCAAATTGAACATCTTCATGGGGTCCCTCCCCTGGAGCTCCAGGAACCCCATGGGAGAAGAGGAAAAAGAACTGTAGGAGACAGAGGGGTTCAGGCCACTGGGAGGACAGAGCCCATAGACATCAACTAACTAGGGTTCATAGGGACTGACAGAGAATGAAGTGGCTATCACAGAGCCTGTATGGTTTTGTGCTAGGTTCTCTACATACATGTTATGGTTGTTAGCTTGGTGTTTTTTTCTAACAGTGGAAGTAGAGATTTTTCTGACTTTTCACCTACTCTTGGGACTGACTGTTTTCCTCCTAGTGGGTTGCCTTGCCAAGCCTTGATATGAGGGTTTGTATCTAGGCTTATTGTATCTTGTTACATCCTGTTCGGTGGATATCCCTGGGATGCCTTTTCTTTTCTGAAGCTTAGCAGCAGTGTATCTGGGGGAGAGGGGAGGTGTGTGTGGGGGGGGGAGGGAAATGGTAAGCGTTGAGGGAGGATGAATTGTGGTCACAATGTGTTGAAAACAATAAATAAATAAATAAGAAAACAACAACAATTATCTTCTAATTCTAATCTAAGATGTTACTTGACTTCTTTAATAGAAGGATGTCTTTTTATCAATGAGTTCTCTGAATCTATTTTGTGATTTTTATTTTCTTTGCCCTAATGCAATGTTAGCTTTCTAGCTGGAGGGTATCATGGAATTTCACACTGTGTGTAGCAATAGGACAGAACTCATGAAGTGATAGAAAGACTAGAAGAAATTGCTGGTTGTTTTCTTGAGCACTTCTTGGGGCTTCTCAACAGTGGCACAATTCATCCTGGCCAAGCAATCCTTTGTTGTACTAAACTGTGTGTGCTCACTATGAGCACAAACTTTCTCATATGACTATAAGTGCTTTGGCTTGGAAGAGGCTGACTAGAAATATAGTCTTTACAGCAAATATTTAAAACATTAAAAAAAAAACACCAAATACATTTAATGCTACTAGAAAATTTATTGATACCAAACAAAACAAAACAAAATTAATCAGGGCAGATCTGCTCTCCTTTAACATACTCTTGGGTTTTTTCTTCTAGATGATATAAGTTCTGTTTTCAAATGTTAGCCTGAGCTTCCCTTTCTCTCCATGGTATGGGATAACAATGCGAAGAGTGATGATAGAACTGCAGAATATCGTGTGTGTATAGATGTAGTGTCTACTGGTGCTTTTGTATTTTGGCTCATGGAACATGCATTTATAACTTGATAGCATACTTGAACTTAATAAAGAAAGATACTTTAGTTTAATAATATTGACGTAGAATCTTTGCCCGTCCATCCTGAGGGGCAAGGCCGCCACAGGATGACTGCACAGTACAACTTCCGCATATAAATCATATCCTACCACCTGTTACTTAATAGCCAGCAGTGCTGAATCAATATGAGGAAGACTCTGGAAGATGGTTCCCTATACACCTGGGTGTTCCCTGTAGAGGTAACTGTCTAGAAAATAAATGTGTTGGGGAAAGAACAAGATGCTATAGACCCAAAAACATCCTTTAATGTCTCAAAAGTGAACTTTCAATTGCACTGATACATTTGCTCCTTCATTCTTTAGAACTATTATGGTAAATTTTTCATCACAATCAAGTGGGTTTACATAATTTGTTTCAATTAAAGAACATATTAATACCCATGGGGCTTCAATAATAATCTATTGCAGCTATTAACTACTTAGATACTCCTTTTCCTTTTTCAACAGGTGCTTTCATATTCAAGTCATAAGTCTGATACAGGAAAAAAAACTTGCAAAACACATTGCTAAGAGGCTTACAAAATCCAGCTTTAAAATTTTACTGAGACATTAAAATAAAGGAGCAAAGAACCAGATATTTTGATAAGATCCATAATGTTAAACACTTTACTATTTCATGAAATATACTTTTTTATTAAAGCTATTTTAAAAGCACACAGCCTGTTCTGTACAGATGTTGTGCTTAATAAAGCTAATGCTTCAAACAAAAAGGATATGATAGAACAAATGGAATTTACCACAAATGTATGAAATGGCTCCACTGAGCCAAAAAAAAAAAAACAAAAAAAAACACTGGCACCATTAAAAAATACACTGAACATTCTAAATGATAAGACCCCAAATATTGATTTTAGTAGTAATTGCTAATTAACTTCAACATCAGTTGTATGTGCTGGCTTGGTACCAATTTTAAAGAAAACCCTTCTTTCTAATATATCCTGCTTTTCTTCATCTTAGAAATATAAGTTATTCAATATGTAACTTATCTGAAAATTAAACTAAGAAGTCTAGAAATTTATGGTCACTTATTCATTGATAAATTTCTCAAATGCTGACCTTGCCAAGGTAGGCTACATTAATTGTGTTCCATATTGCTTGAACAAAATACCTGACAAAGGAAGATAGGGTGTATTATAGCTCACAATTTGGTAGTACAGTCTATTAAGGAAGGGAATCGGTGGTAGAAACTTAAGGCAGCTGGTCACATTGACCCATAGTCATGATGGAGAGAAAGATGAATGCTAGTATGCAGCATTCATACTCACTTTTTCCTTTTGTTTAGTTGGGGACACTAATACATACAACAGTCCGAGTCACTTTTAGGATGTGTCTTCTCACCTGAATTAACCTAATCTAGACGATCTCTCAGAGGCAAGCTCATAGATGTTTCTAGATCACCTAGATGATTCAGGATCCTGTCAAGTTGACAATCACTGCTAATCATCACACAGTGAGGGATGATTCTAAAATCCCCTTTACTTTTGATGTGCACTATTTCCACATGCTTAATTTACAAAGATTTGTAACTGTTGTACAGTTACAAATAATTGTACAGTTACAAATAATTCTGTTCAAAATGACTTTCCCAGATGAGTTAAATTATGTTCCCAGGTAGAGTCCACAATTTCACAAGCAGAGATTGAGAGATACTGTAATGAGGGGAAGAAGCAGTGTGACCTAGTACAGCAGATCCCAAGAATCATTCCAATGCATCTTGATCTATACTCAGGCTGAGGTGGGTTTGCTAAACCATGCTGCAGCCAAAACTCTGGCAATCTAACCAGTGCATAAAATTTAAACATGTGATTGAAAAATTATATGAAAGCTTAAGAAATGAAAGAAGCAATGGAAGAGTGGAAGAAGGTGATTGGAAAATGGAAGTTTCACTCTCAGAAGCAAAAGGGCCAGTAGCTCCTGGTGACAGGGTCCCTCCTGATATCTAGAAATCCGTGAAGTCAAACTAAGTCAGAGAAGGTAGGAGAAGGGGCAGGTCACCTTTATTATTCTGAGTGGATGTTGAGATCATTTATAGAGAAATAATTGGGCTAAAGCTTACAGAACACTTCTCGGAGACAGACCCAGGATCTTTCATAAGTCACGACAAGGAGTGTCATTTTAGTATAAGATTGATCTCTATGAGGAAGATGATAGACACAAAGCCATTTTATTTAAAGACTGAGTGATGACTCCTAATGATAGCTCTATCAAGTTCTGACGTAGCTTTACTCATAGATCTGTGACTTGTCATCAGAGAGGCTTTTCTCTGGCAGCAGATGCAAGTGGGTGAAGAGACCCACAGCCAGACATTATGCAAGGAGAGATTCTAAATTGGAGGACTCCATAGGGTCCTTGGAGACTGAAGGAGCCAGCATGGGGACTGCATGAGTTTGTACATATAGTCTACATATATACATATATACATATGTGTATGCACACACACATATATATGCATGTATGTATGTATTATGTATGTATGTATGTATGTATGTATGTATATGTGTATGTATGTATGTGCATATTTATTTGCATTGACCAGCCTTGATAAGGAGGATTTTCATTGTCTTATTGCATCTTCTTTTGTCCTGTTTGGCTCTTGTCTCTTGGAGGCCTGCTCTTTTCTGAAAAGGAAATAAGGGTTGTATCTAGGGGAGAAGGGAATTGGGGAGTGGGAAGCTGGGGGGAGTGGAAGGAGGAAAACCTGTGGTTGAGATGTATTGTATGAGAGACGAATCTATTTCAATAAAAAGAATAAAAAAATTGAGTGTTTAAGAAAAATGTAAAGAACAGGAATTTAGACTGAACTCAGCAGCAAGAGCAGAGTTTATTTTACTTGAAAGTTAGTATTTTGAGATATGATGACATTGTGGACAAAGATGCAAAATAGTGCAGATTGTGTACTTTCAGGAGTATAAAAGAGGAAATTAGCTTTTTTCTCTAGATAAGCTGCTTTTGAAAATACCAGGTCTATTGGCTGTTTTTGTTTGTTTGTTTGTTTGTTATTTAGTGGGTATCTGGGGTCAGCTTCATCCAGCTGCTTTTTCTTCTTCACTTTTCAAATAGGGACTTTCTGGATTGTGAGCTCAGCTCTGGGCCTTGGCTGAAGCATAGGTGAGTGACTATGGGGGAGGGAGGAATTGGTCTCAGCAAGTGTCATGGTTTGCAGGGAAATAATTCATCAAAGAATAAAATATCGGCTCAGTCTGACTTGGACAGTCTGGATCAACTGTTTGGAGCTTGATGCCAGTCGGTTTATTGCCAGCATATTTAAAGACAGTACACTTTGGGGAAAAAAGGTTTCCTGGTGTTTTACAATCTTTGGTGCTCAAGGAGGCATAATTATATTGAAACCCAATTCACAGTACTTGTCATTTTTTCTGAGAAGATTGGTTCTAGAGATAGGCTATCTGTATTAGCTTAAGGGCCTAGGAAAGAATTTCCTGTGGTCCTGGTCATTCAGATAGCAATAGAGGTCATTTGGGCAACTAGCCACCTCTGGTCCTGGATATGGGAGCTTGGAAGAGCTCCAGGCTATACACATAACGTAAGGGTAATTTAGATTACTAGCTACCTCCAGTCCTGGTTGTGAGAACTTAATATAGCTTGATCCAACAGATAACGCACATCAACAGGCTGCTAATTTCCTCCAATTCCCAGTCTTCTGGATATAAGAACAGGTTTTTATAACCTTTCTTTTGAGAGAATATCCTGCTTGCTTACCACTCCTGGTTTTCCTGGAGATCTGTGGTCACAAGGACCTTCATGCTCTAACAACTGCCATTCTCCTTTATTTCAGACTTTTTATATATGAAGGATATGGTGTTATGCCCAGATCACAGGGCCCCCTAAAAGACCACCACGGAGACCGAATCTCATATGTAAAAGCAAAGAGCCTTTATTTTCAAGCTCATAGCATAGTGGGTTTTTTTTGTTTTGTTTTGTTTTGTTTTTTTATCATAGCAGAGGTTGGAGTGAGGGGTGAGGGGATTTCCAGGGTTCAGGACCCTGACTGGCTGACATTTGTCTAGAGGTATAGGGAATGTTTAGCATGTCAGGTATTTCCTTCCTTGGGTCTAAGCCTATCATGGCAGCTGTGTGGTCAAGCAGTTTTGGGCCCTTCAAAAAAGGACTGCTGTTTTTATTTTATTTTATTTTTATTTCTAGCTACCTTCTGTGGTGTAGAGTACAGAATTTTCCTTCAAAGCAGAAGCATTCATCTGTCTGTAATTGGTGTTCTATCAGGGGTGTCTAGACACGTGCTTCTATCTCCAGTAAATGTTACATAACAGCTCTATTGATTTTAAGTGTGCCTCAAACCAATATGTAACAGGTACAAAGCCAAGAGAGAGAAATTTTACCATCATATAACAAAAATAAAGAGTATCTGCCTGTTTAATGTGTACAAATTAGTGTTGTCACATGGCTCTTATTAGACTAGGAATCTTCAACACATGTAAAGAGAGGCCAGGTGACACCAGTCCTAGGGAGTTTAGGAACTAACTATAAAGGCATAATTGTGGAGTCACAGAACCTATTCCTCCACTCTTGTTGTTTATATATTTTAGATGAGCCATCCCGAATAACATACTAGCAAGGGTTATAAAAACAATTACTTGTAGTCTCTATGGAAATGCTGTCTGGTGTTAGAATAGTTTTACAGGAACATAGTCAGAATCATCTAATACTTTTTTGCTTCCATGTCACATTGGCAACAAAAAGTAGCTATAAAGACTCTGTGCTGCCTAAAATACTGACTTTCTGTGCTATTACATAAAGGTTGGTGATCCTGCTCTAGATTATAGTCTTATTGATGTAACTGAAAGCTCCCAAAAGCCAAGCAAGATTTTATGATGCAAGGTCATAAGCTTATGATCCTTAGAACTATGGGTTCCTTCTTAAGGATTATATCAGGAGTCTCTACAGAAACAGAAGAGAAATTTAGGAAGTATGTCTGCCTCGCTCTCAGGAAGTCAGGAAATTTTGTGAAAATTTGCCTGGAGTTCTGACAAGACTTTGTGGTTACTTCTCTACTATCTTAGGAGCCTGTTTGTAAGCAATGTTGACCCAATTTGGAAATTAGGTTATTCTCCCCTTGTTCACATCATATGGGACAGTCTCTTATTGGTAGGATTGTCTTCTCTCACAGAACGAACTTGATCTATAGCAGGCTTTTCTTGCAGCTTTGGAGTGTCAGGCAGGATTTTGCATTTTCAGCCTGTGCTTGCATAATGCTTAAGGTGATGCTTTGAAATTACCTTTCCAGTTAGAAAACACCAATAGGAAGCACAAGCTTAAATTTATAAAAATAACATAGTTTAGCTTTTAAAATTCCATTTCCATTTTCAGTCGCTTGCAATTTAAAATTCATTCTTTTTTCTGTAACAGCCAAGGACGATGCATACCTGTCTTTTTTCTTGTTTCTGACAAGGTCCTGATTCCTAGACACAAGGACTACACTTACACGTGACTGTGTTGTTCAGGAAAAAAAAAACTGACTTATAAAAGAGCTAATAAACTGGTCTGGAAAAAAGTGTAAAAATCTGCAGTAGATGGTGCAAGTTGCCGTTAGTTCAAAAAGAAAAAGAGTGGCAGGCAGCTGGTGATAATAGTTGCAAGGAAACTTCTGGGAGAGTTAAGAGGTTAAGGAAACAGCTGTGTGTGAAGCTGAATGACAGTTGACCTCCTGCTTGTTGAAAGAAATCAGCATGAAAGAGAACTGAAGAATGGTTTAATTCCTCTCTATGTTCTTCAAACTGCTGGTGGCTTATTATTATGAGAGCCCTGGGACTAACATTCAATGACCATTTATCCAGACAGTTAAGGGTTTAAATTAAACAGCATTACTCCTCTGGGTGAAGGACTTGAGGATAGGGAACAGACTACAGAGCTACAGGTAGCTCTCACCAGGATTAGTCCTGGAGAGACATCTGGCCCTCTATTCAGAAGTGACCTGTCTTTGCTTACATATAGGGATGTGTGACTTAGAAACAGGGATTGCTTTAAGGGGTTTCTACATTCTCCCACTCCTCATGGTCATCTAAAAAAATATACACTAAATTGAAGTACCACAAAAGTACAGTCATAATGTCCACAACAATACAATATCTTTACTTATGTCTGCCAAAAGTAAACGGTCAGTCTCTAATGTTTCTTGCAGACATGATTTTCTTTCTACTTTTAAGAGAGGTTTCCCAGTTTTTCACAGCTTGCATATAACAACAAAGTGCTGAGATCTGAACAGCTCTGTCATCTTCATTTCCTTAACCCAATTAATGAGTCAAACTTCAGACAGCAGATGGTGCTGTTATTTCAAAGACCATGCAGTCCTGCGGATTTCCAGATTCTTATGAGACAACAGGAAACAAGTAACCAAACTTAACTGTCTTAATTTTCTGGCTTACAAAGGTTATGAATAAGAGCAGGGTTCTTATTTTGGTTTGTTTGCTTGCTTGTTTGTTTGTATTTTTTGTTTGTTTGTTTTTGAAGTGACTCATTTTGTCCCTTTAGGGGTAAAATAGCAATTAAAGCTTCCCTTCATAATTGATGATGTCTGGATTCCCTAAGAAGAAAAATAAAAAGTACACACCCACAGTTAACTTTTTCCTTGAAGCAGAAACAATTACAGATGCTGGTTTCCTAGAGCCTGCCATCACAGAAAGCAGTTCACAAGCTCTTTGCAATGCAGAAGAAATTAAAATGTAAAACACATGAATGTGGAGTTTCCTTAACAAATGAGAGAGAAAAAAAAAAGCTTTTTTCTGAATATAAAGCAATTTATATGTAAAACATCTGTAATCACAAAAGCACCTTAAATGTAATATTCAAATGTAAGCAATAAAAACCTGTATCTAAGATGATAAATCAATGTATTAAAAGATTGCCTTTTTGGTGGCAGATGCTCTTTGAGAGGGAATTGGTAACAGATGCAGAGGAGAGGTTCAAACAGTGGTGACACCCACAAGAGGTAGCAAGAACAAATGCTACGCCGCAGGTTCATGGGACCTGCAGCACAATTCTTGTTGAGTTTTCTAAAGGGCGACACTAGAGGCTGTCTCTTTAAAACCTCATTATTCAAACTTAATGGCTATTGTAGGAAACTTTACCTGTCTCATTTGCAAAGGCTTACTTCATTTTTCCACACTCACACAAAAACATATTTTGGTAGGCTGTCTCATGAGAGAACCAAATTCCCTGTCTAAATCTGCAACAGCAAGCACCTAAATAAAAAATAATTATCATAGGTTACTGATGGAATGATAAAATTGAAAGCAATTACTGATCTTTGAAATGTCTGGATAATTCATTGTGTCACTTCTAGAAGTAAGACTCAAACAAGAAAACATTCCTTAATGCTTTGATTAAAGACCTGTATGGACAGTTGTTCCAATGCACAGTTGGAAGACAGAATTAGTTAGAATGATAATGAACTGGGAGAAAGTAATCAAGCCTGGTTTGCTCATGTTCTTCTTTCTGTGTCTGTTTTAGAATGATGATCTTTCCCTTTTCATGAAGTGAGACAAAAGCTCCAATAAAGATGTGTAGAGGACACAGTGTTCAGCCACTATGGTAGTAGGAGAAGAGTTGATAGGCAGTGAATGAATTCTCTCATTAAACCAGAGTCAGAAGAATAGTTTATGATGTGCATTTCAAGAGGGCATTGTCTTGGCAATAAATAGAACATGACCTACACCACTGGGCAATAGGCTTGGGAGTCCCCACTTGGGAAAAATATTTTAGAAGTTAGAGTGAATTTTTATTACAGGAGATCAGCATGAGCTTTGTGAACAAAGGTTTCAGTTGTACATTCTCTGACATGCAAACAGGGGCCATGCAAATCAAGCTCATGAATATATGAGAGCAGTATTGACTAATTAAACTCTACTCCTGATATAAAGGTCAACATAGGTATCCAGGGTGCAGTTCTGTGATATCAGCTACTAACATTCTAAGGCTACAAGGTGGGGATTTGTAGATAACATTTGTGAAAATTTCCTCATGGTGACTAGCTCTACTTTCTAGTGTCTTAATAGACATTTCTCTATAAGATCGTATGACTTGTCTCATAGAAGACCAAAAAAGTATCAGGTTTATGATCTTCTTTAAGAAAGAAGGGTATGGTAAACAGTTTTTGCAATCTTCTGAAAGTGGAGGTATATTTTGTAGAAGTATGTTCTTATCACTTCATTTATTACAGAATTGTATGAGCAATATAAAAAATGCAAAGTATTTATCTTTCATAGATTGTTTAAGAACACTAGTATGGTTTTTGTTTCTCTATCATATTAGTGCTCATGAAAGAGGCAGAATCAATAGATATCATTTATAATTATGAAGGGATATATCAATTTAACTCATGAGATCAGAAGCTGGATAGTCCCAAAATGGTCTCCTGTAGGTTGTAACCAGAATCTCACAGTCCAAGTATCTGGAAGCCTCAGAACATGATGCACTGGTGATGAAGACCTAGGCCATGTCAGAAGCCTAGAAACTCCTGGAGAGTAATGTATATAAGATCATATTCAAAGACTCAAGATATGGCTAGATGCACAAAGGAAGTGACATTTTCCAAAATTTCACTGGTTAAAGATGCATGGACTCTTCTCACATATGTGAACTTCCTCCTTTTATGGAATCAGAGTCTCTAGTCTTTTAAACAAAGATACCCCACATTTAGGACTATCTTTGCACCATCCTGAAACCCACTAACTCAGATATCAACCATTTCTTCCAATATCCTTACAGACAGAAGTATCATTAACCACATTGATAGATACCTGAATCCAGATACTATGGTTAACTGTAATAGTAGATTTTGTTAATTTTCTGTTGTCATTGCTTCAAATTCATAAGTATTCCTATCATTGAAATATGATAGCTGTAACTCCTCTGGAATCTGGATGAATATGATAGATTTTATTGTCACTTTGATACTATCTGGAATCACAATGGATGGAATCAAATGAGTGATTGTCTAGATTAGGTTGCCCTGTGAAAATATATGTTAAGATTTTCTTATTACATTAACTGAGGTGGGAATGATGGGAATGCTTGCTCACAGTGTGGCATCATTCCCTGGGATGAGGATTATGAACTGTATGAGAGTGGGATAAAAAAAAACAAGTTGAGTACAAGCGAGCATGCATTATTTCATTGCTTTCACTCTTGGCTAGAAATGATTTGAAATGCTGCTTCAAGTTCTTCCTTGAAATGATAGACAATAACTTGGAATTTAATTGCTCATTAGGGTATTTGATTAAATGCAACAGGAATTGAAAGTAAGAAATAATTATCAGTGGAACACAAAGAAGGTGATGATATGTGACTTCCAGTTTTGAGAAGTACTTGTAAGCTCTGATACTTGCATTTAATCTCTCAGAATATTCCTTCACACTTCCTTTACTTCTCTGGAAGGACTATTTCCATGATCTCATGTCCAAAATGCTTGACAAGGTAACACTCCTATGAGTGTCCTGGTCATAGTCCCATCTAAGGCAAGCTACTTATTAAGTCACTGTCTTAATTGGGTTTTCTATGAAGAGACACCATGACCATGGTGACACTTCAAAGGTAAACATGTAATTGGGGTTGGCTTAGAGTTTCAGAAGTTTAGTCCATTATCATCATGGCAGGCAGACATGTGCAGAAGGACATAGAAATTCTACATCTTGGTGTGCAAGCGGCAGGGCATGAGTGTCACATTGGGCATGGCTTGAGCATGTATGAGCCCTCAGAGCCTTCCTCTACAGTGACAGAGTTCCTCCTACAAGGCCACACCTCATAGCAGTGCATTTCTTATTGGCCAAGCATTCAAACACATGAGTCTATGGGGACCATAACCTATTCAAACCACCATAATCAGGCTTCAAAGCAAGTGCACAGTCTGCAAAGCATTCCAGACTCAAGGACTTTGACTACTGACACTGTTAACTCATGCTATCTGAGTCCCCATTTTACACTTTTGGAGGACCTACTCACAGTGCACAGTGTGTGTGTGTGTGTGTGTGTGTGTGTGTGTGTGTGTGTGTGTGTTAGTCAACAGTAGATGACTGGAACAGTGCAATTGAGTTATAATAGCAATGAAATTTTTGGTCATAAAATGAAAAATGTATTATGGTGATACTTTATTTGTGCTGAAATATGATTTTATTTATATGTTAATAAATAAAGTTGCCTGGGGGTCAGAGCTAATAGCAAGCCATTTAGCAGAAGTCTGGCAGTGGTAGCACACGCCCTTAATCCCAATCAGATGTCAGGCAGATCTCTGTTTGTTCAAGAATACAGCCAGCATGGAGACACACGTCTTTAATCTCAATACCAACCATAGAGACCTGGAGGTCTGTATAGACAGACAGTGATGAGGAGGTCATGTGGTTGGGTTTATAACCAATGAGAAGGCAAAACAGAAAGTCAATAAAAAGACACACAGGAAGTAGGTTTCTTTCTCAGGGGAAGGATGGTAGCGGCAGCGGGTGGTAAGAAGTCGGTCTTGGTCTCAGCTCTTAGCTACTGCTCTCTGACCTCTGGGGCTTTTAACTCTGCATTTGGCTCTGTGTTTCTTATTTAATAAAACCATTCAGAATTACATCTACAATATATTCATAGAAGTCTATTTCATTTTAAGCAGTTCAGCATTCAAAGAGTATCCTCATGGATAGTTTACATACATCCCTCTATAGAGCACCAGTATATACCTGTTGTGTTTCTCCCTTATATATCACTGTACCATCATACTTTCTTTCTGTTTGTGGTCCTGAGATGGATATTAACTGAGCTGCACCGTCACCAAAAATATATGCATTTATCTTATTTACACATTAACATTTTTTAACTGAATATGGAATTTAAAAAGAAAAGAAAAGAAAAGAAAAATGAGTTGAAGTTGTTCTAGGATAGTGCCCAATCTACATGCCTGTTTGGGAAAGACTACTTCAACCCAAGTCCCTCTGAAGAAAAATGACAGCATCTTTGTAGCACTGAGGTGGGTTTTGAACTCATCTTGTAGATGTAACAACTATGCACAGTTTCTTCATGTGCCTCTGATGATTCCTGTTTTCACATCTTAGCCATCTAGAACACCACTTCATTTACTGACTAAAGTTTAATGACTCAAATTGTTTTCCTGTTAAGTTTTTTAATTTAATCTTTTCCTGCTTATGTGGATTTGTTAGTATTTAGAAAACTAGGAAATAGTAGTTTCATTTCACTCTTTGTATGGTAAATTCACTAAAGTTTTCAAATGCATGTTTTATCACTCATTTGATACATACAATATAATATTATTTTTATCATTTTCTCCATTATTGAACAATATATTTCTCTAAGAGTACAAATTTTGTTTTTATTTTTCTTGAGAAATGTTGACTATTTATATAGTGAACTTCATAAAACAGATGACAGATAAATTGAAAGGAAACATTAAACTAAAGAAATGACTACTAACATATGATTTATTCAAATATCTAGGGTTTTCAAAAATTTACTCTTTTCACTATTTCAATCAGGTTCCTAAATGTTGTAATTGAGTTAGATTTAGATTGCAATGCTACAATACTATTGAATCTTTCCACAAATACACTTTATTTTTAGATAGCTGGTTTTAAAATGTTTTTGTTACTATGGTTGTTTATTGTTAGAATGGAATAAGAACAGAATTACTTACTTTGACATCCTCTGAATTGATTGAATTTCATTGATTTATTGTGTGTCATCTATGTACATGAGCACATGCGTGTGTGGGAGAGATGCATCTGGACATCCGAAGTTGATTTTAGTGTGTTCCTTTATTGCTCTCCACCTTGGTTTTTGAGGCAGAGTCTCTCATTGTATAGCTGGCCAATTGGATAGCAGAAGCCTAGGCACTTACTGTCTCTGCTCCCTGCCACTTTCACTGAGGTTGTACTCGTGCACCACATACAGCTTTTTCCTGGAAAGGTAAAGAGGATCTAAACTCAGGTTCTCATGCTTGTGCAGTGAGCACTTAACCCACTGACTCACCATCTCTTCCTGTGAAGTCAGTGGATTCCAGAAATTATTTGTATTTACTTACTTCAACTTTTTTTAAAATCTACTTCATAGCAAGAACTAATGCTGTACATGCTAAGTGAAGAGTAGACATTTTTACATTTGATTTTTAAAATACATATTAAGCTTTCATGTTCATGATGCCTTTAAGAAACCTGTAAAGAAATCACAGACTCCTTGCAATTAGCAAGATTCTCACCTGATTTTTCTCTTCAAGTATTTAGAAAGTAGTTTGTGTGATTTTATAGAGCAGAATATTATAATATGTGAAAATCTTCACTGTTTTTTATTATATGTTATTTTTACTTTTAACACCTAATATCATGAATATATATACAGAAGAATATTTTCCTATGCTTTTACATGTTACCAGTTCAATTAAATACAAATTTTTCACATTAAGTCAGTTTTATAACTTCTTTGGAGACAAAAAAAATTTAAGATACTCTAGCTTCACATGAACTTAAAAATATTTTATAATTTTAACATTTTTATATGTGAAAGATAAAATAAACTGAATAATTTTAGACATATTTTATGTAATTATTAAATGAGGGAGAACATTTGTTAATAAGGAACTACCTATGTGTACCTTGCACAGACTGGGGGGTGGGCGTAGGGGACTTGGACCTGCCTCTACTAAGTGTACCAGGCTCTGCTGACTCCCCATGGGAAGCCTTACCTTCTTGTAGGAGGGAATGGGGGGTGGGTTGTGGGGGAAAGGCTGGAGGGGCAGGAGGAGGGAGAAGGGGGAATCTGTGACTAGTGTATAAAATGAATTTAAAAATTTCTTAATAATAAATAAATAAATAAGGAACATCTATATATTAAAAAAGAAAAGGATCTGGGTCTTTATCAAGACCTACAAAGAAGTCAACTGCTAGTCCATTTGAGTCACAATGAAGGTTGGGGTTCATATGCCTAAGGGCATATGAAATTGGGTATTATTTGGGAATATGCAAAGAAATGGTAGTCCTTTGCTATTAGCCATTAATTAGTTCCCCCAAATATGGAAGTATAAAACTCACCAAAAGTTTAATATACCATTACAGTAAGTAAGAAGGTTGATATTACAGAAGTACGTGATTGAAAAGTAAGTCTGATAACTTTGTGGTAAAAAACAAAAGATAATCTGGGAAGACAGTCAGAATGGCAAATACTTTATGGACACAAGTGATTTTAACTGTATACATCTGAAGCTATGCAGTGTATGGCTCTAAATCTAGTTTCTCTCTTTCCACCCTAAATTCTTCAACTGTTAATTATGGATAAGAATTTTATGGCTCCCTAAGAACATGAAGGTTCCTGAAATGGGAAATTGAACAATGAGAGTATATGGTCTGAGAGGATTGTGAAAATGTCTTTTGAAAGCAACTGTGTTAGAGATGTTATTAAAGTTGCCATAAACAAGTTTGGGATTTCAAATAAAATGAAAGAACGATTCTGGCCTTATAGTGCTGGTAAAGGTTTTAACCCAATTTTCAAAAAGTATAGTCTGTCCAGCAGTTTTCCCCTGAGTGCTCCTCTAGCATTCTAGTATAGCACTCAAATAAGACATCACATAGTTCTATTCAATGCCAAATTTCTTACATAATGTATAGCTAAATGCTTCACAAAAATTTGGAGGGTTTTTTGGAAAGTAAATGAGAAACAGAACTCTACTTTTAGCTGTGATTGAATATGAACTGCAGTGAGACTGGACAAGTGCTCATGTTTCAAAGAGAAACTTCTTTGGTGAGTGGTGAGTTACACTTACCAGTGCATGTAAGTACTTGGAATACAGTTGGGAGTTATGGTGGTTTAACAAAGTGCTAGTAGTTGGTTCTTCTCTAAGACTCATGACCTCACTAGTCTCAGGTAGCTGGTTAGGTTTCCAGTACTAGGCATGTGGAATAGGCTACAAGCTCAATTAGAGAGATGTTGACTAACAGTCAACTTAAGAGGACCATTATTGTACCCAAAGGTAATCGTACCATCCTTGCCATCTTTGCTTTACATAGACATTATAGCCCAGAAGAACTATTGGCTGCTTCCCTCCTTTAGATGATTGCATAGTATGCTTGGTACTATGAAATCTAGTCCTCAGTGAGAAGGTTTCCAGGAAAAATACTCTTTTAAAAGCATAGGTTTCAAAATATTTTGTCCCATCAATCAATGAGTCCAGAATTTATGAGAAAGCACTTCAAATTGATAATTTATAATTTAATAACACTGATAATAAAAGCATTGAAAAATTTTACAGCAAAAAATATTAAAAAGTATCTTGAATTTAGTGGAATTAGAGTTGAAAAGATTTACAGTATTGCACTAAAGAGAAAGGATACAAAATGATATGTTTTAAAATACTGAAAATTTATGAGGATTCCTATTAACAAAGAAATTGGATAACCAAAATATTGATATTTAAAGAGACTAACTAACTATAATTGTAATTGGATCAATAACTGAAACACTATGGAAAATGCTCAGATTTTCTGCTAGTAAATGGGATGGGATTATTTTAGAGAAATGTAATATTGGGTCAACAGCAGGTCTAAAATAAATCCCACTCCAATGTAAGTCATAATCACTCCAGATTTTCTTCTCATTTTCTTCTGCAAGAAAAGAGCAGGGTGAAAGCTCATAATGAAAGTCATATAAACGATGACCAATGTAAAATTTGTCAATAAAGATCAGAGTTTCAGTTAATAATTGGGTTATAAATAGAATAAGAATAGAAGCACAATTACTTGATGAGATAATAGAGTTTTTAAAAGAATTGTGTTTTAAGCCCTTCCCAAAAAGATGTCAACTGGCTTCTATAATTCTTTAATAATTCAATGTACAAAAGCTGTTCATGTCCTCCACTGCTGTATGAATTTTAAATATTTTCCTTAATTACATAGACAATTAAGATCTAACACTGAAAGCAAAACAGTGTTCAGTTTTGAATTCTTATGTTCATACTTTACAATTACAGAAGGGAAGTACACATCCTAGCTGTGAGGACCACAGTTCTGAAGTTCAGTGTATGTGGCTTTGAATTTTCTCTTTATCACTTCCCAGGAGTGTGCCTGTGATCAATGACAAAAACTCCTTCAGTATTCTCATTTTTAAGCTAGGAATAATAAAAACAACATCTTCACAAAAGATGGTGAGTATGTAATATACAGCTCCATTTTGTAGGTAAATCATGGCTCAGGGTAAGAACAAAGAAAGAAGTAAAATTTAAATATTATTTCTATTCATGATTTTGGAATAATGCTTTCAATTTCATAATTTTAACCTCAATTATTCCTTTGAAGTCATTTTCTTCAATTTCTTTAATTTTATCTTCCATTTTAGGAAATGGCTCCAAAATGTAAGTTTTATGAGGGAAGAGATTTTGTTCAATTTTTGCTCCAATGGAGCAGAACTTAAAATGATGCTTAATATATTATAGCTTCCTAGTAAGTGCTTGGAATGAGTTTACTCAATTTTAGTGTGTTATAATTAAAGGTGAGAGTATAATTAGATCAACATTCTTCTCTTTTCTGTGTGTACTCTGCTCAAACAGAAACTTATTTATTCTTTATCATCACAGCTAGTCTGTTGATAGATTTATCCTATTAGTCTGATAAAGTGGATACCTCTACTAAGATAGAAAATAAATATGAGGGGCCAAGATAAAGCTGTTGTTTTAATTTTCTAAATAAACACTAGCAAAACAGTTTCATTGGAAACATCTTTTGAATGCAGAGAAACCTGTCATTATATCTCCTAGGAAGTCCAAGGTGGAAAAAAAGACACAAAGATAATTCTAACAGGGAAAAATAGAACTGTGCTTCTATGTTTTCTTAGCTCCTTGGAAATTGCAAAAGGAGCCATTCTGTTTGTATATGCCATTTGTTACTACCCAGTACTATGGTTTTACTGTTTATCATTTATATTGAGATTCTTTGCATTTTCTCCCTACTGCTCATACAGTGATACTTGCCATGTAGCAGTCAATCGTAAGGGAGGAGAATAAAACTTTAGTAATTTGAAGTGGTACACATAAGATTAATTATTCCCCACCCATCTACATTTCTCTTATTCAAAATTTTGATGTACTGCATAGCTATGTCTTTTTATGGTTTGCTTATTGGAAAAAAAATCAGCTATGATTGCCTAAAAATTTCCTTTCCCGTAGCCTATTAAAAGTCACCTGTTTGACAGGAACAATGTTGTCATCCTAGTGAGGTCTGAATTATAAAATGCTAGAGTTTTTCTTTCTAAAGAGCAAGGGCAATAATTAAATGGGGGAAAGAACTTTGGTAGAGTTATTACTGTGAAGGATCTGTACTCCAAGACCAAAGGAGAAAGTCCTGTGAATCTCATCAGGGAAGCTTTCACAGTGAAAACAGAGGTAAACTTTCAAAACAGGGTATATTGTGTTGAGCCAACTCTCCTTATTAAATATCCACATCATCCGTGAATTCAGTATTTGTTCCAAATGCTCTCAGCAGGATTTGATAACAGTTTGAAAACGAGAAGAGAAAATCTGCCATGATCTCCAATAGAACAGAAACTATTTGATAGCCTATTTCCTCACAGTGGACTCATGCAAATATGATGATGGAATTCAGGTCTATGGCCTCTGAACCACCTCCAGGTAAGCAGGTTTCCTAAGGATGGGGCTCGGCACTTGAGGGGGACATTCATGACAGTCACCTCTAACCTCATCTCTCGGTGAAAAGATTCAAATTAAGGAAGTGTGGCACTTAAAATGGTTCATGCCCATGGAGAAATTTTCTTTGGCAGTTGACAACATAATCAAAGAAAAGTGAATATATCAAAATCTTGTGGATGAATCAAAAGAACTCCATCATTTTCACTGCTTGAAGAGCTAGCAAAATCATGGACAGGTTGCTGGTATACTTCACCTCTCAAACTTACCTTGAAAAGAAAACCTTTTTGTGCTTCCCAATAGTGCCGGGATGATTTTTGCTCTAAAATAGTCATTTTAATGCTGGAGGCATTACACAATATGCAAAGAAGCTGTAAAACTGGCATTGTGGCCTCATAATTTGTAGTCAAGATAACTTCAAGTTTGTAGTAATGTCAAACACCAGTTTCTGTGCAGGGCACCTGGGGGAGGAAATATACAGTATGGTCTTTATCTCCAATAGCCTACTTCCAAGTTTCTTTAGTTCTCCTTTAGTCAAATATACAAAAAGGTGAGTAAGTTTGGGTGCTAATATGATATTTTAATAAAGACAATAATTTGAAAACAATTAACTAGACAAAAAAACATGATTATGGCTTCTTAGGGCAATGATAAATTGTGGCAAGGTGAATATGTAAAGTGAATTAGTGGAAAATATTTAGTAAAGTTTAATTTATGCAAATTCAACTCATGCTGCCTTAATAACCAAGGATAAAAGAAGGAGAAACATTTTTATTTATTACTATTATTATTATTATTATTATTATTGTTTTTTGAAACAGGGTTCCTCTGTGTAGCTTTGGAGCTTGTCCTGGAACTCATTCTGTAGTCCAGGCTGGCCTTGAACTTACAGGGATCCACCTGCCTCTACCTCCCAAGTGCTGGAATTAAAGGCATGTGCCACCACCACCTGGCATAAGGAGAAACTTTCATAGAGGAAATTTATACTTTATGACCATGAGGATAATGAACAAGCAGAAATATTTCCTTGATAGTATTTTCTCAATTTCCTTTACTTAATTTTTAGAGAATTTGGCATATTTTTGGCACATGATGATATCATTACTATGTACAATAAATAATATCATTTCTTTTGGTTTTTCAAGACAGGGTTTCTCTGTGTAGTTTTGTTGCCAGTCCTGAATTTCACTCTGTAGACCTGGCTGGCCTCAAACTCACAGAGCTCCACCTGGCTCTGCCTCCTGAATGCTGGGATTAAAGGCATGTGCCACCGCTGCCCGGCATAATATCATATATTATGTACATGTATGTTTATAGATCATATACATATGATATATACAAGTATATTGTCCATTCCAGTAACTGTGCAGATACAATGTAAATATATACCTGACGATTACATATTCTATAAACATCACTGCATGAAATAGTCATGATTGTGCTCTGTACTCTTTAGAAAATAAGCATAGACACTATACCACACATTCTATTCCAAGAGTATACATCTAAAACATAAAATATTTGTGCATCAAAACTCAGACAAGCATTTTCATTGGTGTTGTCTACAGGCTATAATTAGATAAACAGAGACAGAAATTTCTATAGTATGAGAAGTGGGCCTTTTATTCTGATCTGTGCACTCAGTACACAGCAATTTGACCAATTCAATGTTAACACTTGATCATACGTGTTAAATATTTTGTTATCACTTACAAGAAAATCATAGTATTAGCATAAAACAAAATTTATACCAAATGAAACAATTTCTTTATGATTTTAAAAATAAACATCAAACTTAATCTATTCTAGCAATAACTATAAAATGGAAAACACAATTCATTTTTGAACCTCAGAATTCCAGATATAAAAATGAGCAACATAAGACAAACAACATTTTTTCTTGATACTAAGATAAAACGATTTATTTCCTCATGATATTCTTAATCAACAGAGTAAACAATGTTGTCACAGCAATAGTATTCATATGGTACCATTTTCTGTGTATACTATTGACAATATTCACAATAGAATCCCATAGTCACTGGGCAACATGGATATAGTGAATGTGTGGTACTCAGTTCTGTGTATTCCAGGTGGTTAGTATTTCCCTGGTCGTTGTGAACTCAAGCCGAGGCTATTTGAGACCACATAGATGAATGAGGGGAATGATATATTCAAGCATTCTGCCAAAACACTATTTTTCTCAGTAAGCTGAAGCCTTTGAGGGTCAGTAAGCAGAGCAGCATGCCTGGTTGTATCCCTACCATATATTCTAACAATGTTTTATCCAACAGACAAAATCTGGCCATCAAGCATCTGTCTTCCTCTTCCTGTAAGTTCTTTGGTCTTTCCTGTTGACCTACCACTCTCATGTTATATAAAACGAAAAGCATAATCCCTTTGCAGTCAGAATACCTCTAAAATGTTAGTAGCAAGAACTAGGAACTAGATGGCTTTATGCCATAACCATATTTTTCTCTATTTATTTTCTTGCCAAATAATACAAATTGAGTAGGGAGTTGCAGGATAAGTTGAATAGTGCAGCCATCATCTCTCTTTGCATCACTCCAAATGGATACCAAATTTTCCTTGGGTCATTCCACATCTGGTCTGGTACTTCCAGCTACACTCATCTACTTCAAACCAAGAAGGATGGCAATTGCCCCCATGAGATCTTTATGGCCATTTGTCCTGCATGTGGCTTTAAGTCTTATTTGGCATAAGCTGCAGAGGTCCAGTGATCTAAAGATTTCATTGTGCAACTGATCTAATTAGTTCCCTGAATTAAGAAATTATATGATTAAAATCCTAATTACTGGGTAAAAATAGAAAGGGTTTCAATATATCAAACATGCAGTTGTATTGTATTTGTCTAAATATCATGATGTGGAAAGTCAAGAGAAAAATGTTCATTTTCACATTTCTTATGAGCCATCTCTGGGACAGATAATCCTGTTGCAGCCCAAAGCCTAAAAGAATGGTGTGTGTGTGTGTGTGTGTGTGTGTGTGTGTGTGTGTGTGTGTATGTGTGTGTGTGTGTGTACACGTAAGAGGTGAAGAGAGGGAGTAGAGAAGAATGAATTGCTTTTATTCTAGAAATTGCGAATTAGCCAATTATCTTTTATAAGCAAAATCAGCCAGAAATGAAGTTATCTCATTTATGACTTACGTAATTGAAAATATAAGCAACTGTTTTGGCTTTCATATAGTTTGCTTTTAGATTTCAAAAAAAAATGGTATAAGGTTTTGTCTCTAGGAATGCCTTCCATGGATGCTCAGACAACATTAAAAAAAGAAATAATACCCTTTTTTACAAAGCTTAAGGACTCCTTTATTTGCCAACAATGACTACATTTGATTGATTATTTTGACTGTTATTACACTATGAATAGGAGTAAAATAAAATGAATCAAAGAACAGAATATGGAGAAACAGCTAACCAGAAGATGGTTGGCCCTAAAAATAGCAGTGTCATCTCCCAGTGCTGTTAATGCAATCATGGTAGTTTGCTGTGGGATGGTCTGTATATCAAATTGCTCTGATTGGTCAATAAATAAAACACTGATTGGCCAGTGGCCAGGCAGGAAGTAGGTGGGACAAGGAGAGAGGAGAATTCTGGGAAGCAGAAGGCTGAGGAGAGAGACACAGCCAGCCGCCACCACGGCCAGCAGCATGTGAAGACGCTGGTAAGCCACCAGCCATGTGGCAAGGTATAGATTTATGGAAATGGATTAATTTAAGCTATAAGAACAGTTAGCAAGAAGCCTGCCATGGCCATACAGTTTGTAAGCAATATAAGTCTCTGTGTTTACTTGGTTGGGTCTGAGCGGCTGTGGGACTGGCGGGTGACAAAGATTTGTCCTGACTGTGGGCCAGGCAGGAAAACTCTAGCTACAGTAGTTAGTGACTGAGTGGAGTGGAGGAGATAATCTTTTATGTCATTAAGGGTTTAGAGTCCACCTTACTGATGGAGTACGTGCTTTGGTCTTGAGACTCTGAGAATGAAGGTGAGACTCCATGTAAAGAAAAATATTCATCTCAAAGAAGAAAGGCATAAACAGATTTGCCATAAAAATTAAAAGGGGGTAATATAGCGAAAATCTGGTGAGACATGACAAATGAATCTACTAAGAAATAGCATAAAGACTAATAAAACAGGTCATTTCTTAGTTGATGGAATTCTGATCTTAAGTTTAAGTAAAACCAAAAGGTAGTAAGATTTTACTATGACTGCTTAATCTTCTAGACTGGTTTGGTGTTGGGGTTGAAAACAGATCAAACGACACCAGTGTCTAGGGGTGGAGCAACAGCCAAGGTGAGGTACTATTCTGTCCAGGAGCTGTAGCAAAGGACACATGTATTATCAGTGAATTGATTAGATCCTCTCATATTTTATAGCTGGTCAATGCACACTCATTATATAAAAACTGTATCACCACATTACCATGCTAATCAGAGATCACCAGGAATTAAGCATTTAATAAAGTAGTGATACATAGGATGATACATACAATAGTTATGAATGAAATATCTTATTAATCCTTTCAAGAACTTTGCCATTAGGTGCTACAATATTAATTTGACTTTGGGGTCACCTCGGCCCTTTGAGGTTAACATTGTCAACAGCGTAAAGATGATAAATCCAGAAATTTATTCTATGTCTTCCTAGCTTCAAAAAGAATGATCGTTCTAAGTTTTTCAACTTGATTTTTACTTTATGACTACAGGCAAATTCTAATAAAAGCCATTTGTCACTTTGAGTCAGTAGATCTCGAGGAGGTCTCTTTGAGTCATCAGCATCAGGATCATTTGTGAACTTGTGAGAAAAACAAATTCTCCTCTTCAGACCCACTGAATCAAGGAACTGGGGAGTAAGACTGAGACATCAGCATTTAAACAGTCTGTTCTGACAGACACTAAATTTTGAGAATTTCTGTTTTCATCCTGCATCTTCATTGCACGAACAGACCATATTCATAACTCCAAACTCACTTTGTGTGTGAGCAGGATTTGAGCAATTGCACAGGATAGTACCAGCACGATTTCTCTTATAATTTTAAATGACATCTTGTTAGTAAATCCTGTAAAAGACATTGTTTTGAAAACAGTCCATAAGTTTTTCAAGATCCATTACAGATACCCACATCTCAAAAATTGTATCCCACCAGGGGTCTGGCCTTAAAGTTGACTACATCTTTTGTAACTCTGACGTTCTTTTCTCACTCTTTGACCTCTGTTTTCAAGTGATTTTCTCTTTCATGCCTCCAATGCCTTAGATCTGTTTCTGGGTTGCTTTCTGCCCCTAGTAAAGGTATATTCAAGGCTATAGTTTATTTCAGCAATGAGCCTTAGGAAATCTTAGCAGAGAAAGGTCATGGCGTCATTACTGACCATCAGATATTGGTGTGCTGATAAGAAAGTTTAGGCACTAACTTGATAAGCACTGATATTACTGGCAAATACTCTTCAGCAGATAGCTGTGAACAAATTTATTCTGTGAAATAACTTCACTGAAATAAGGTTTGAAACGTTCTGACCTGAACGGCCAATTTTTTTTTTAAGTAACACTGTTCCAAGAATAGGGCAAATAAATAGTGTAAATTTAATGAATGAATTCAAGAGCAGATTCAAGAATCAATCAGATTACATTCTGAGAGGGAAAAACTTACAGCTGGTATCACATGATGTTGGGTTGCTATGGAGATATACTCAATGTTTGAACAGAGAAAAGATTTAATAAATTATTGTTAAAATAATTTTTATGATCAGTAACCAATTTTATTTTTGCTGACAACAACCAAGAATACAGTTTTAGAAAATATAGTATTTAATTGAAGATGCAGATTTTGACAACTATGTTAAACTCCTACAGTCTGGAATATCTATTCATTGGTTATAGGCCTCATATTGGAATTTACTTATAGGCAAAAAAATACATTTTCCTTAAATTAATTGGAACAATTTTCATATGCAAATAACTAATGAAAGTAAATTGCCTCTTAACAATGATTTTCATATCTGCTTTACTTTTCTAATGATTCTTGGTCAAAGTTGCTTCTTTCATAGAATGAAAATAGTAAAGTAATGGTATGCACAAGATTCTGATTCCTCTGGCTGAAGCCGTGGCCTAGCAGTGAAGAATACTTACTGCCCCTGTTTTGGGTCAGAGAGTGTGCATGGAGGCTCTGGTGGCTCACAACCACCTGGAACTCTAGTTCAAGGAACTGGATGCCCTCTTCTGGCTTCTGTGGGCTCCTGCTTGCCCATGGTGCAAATATACTCAAACAGGATCACACACACACACACACACACACACACACACACACACACACACACAGAGTATATTATGTATATGTATATATATTAAAGATACTTACTTCTAATTCAGCTTTGGGCTACTTTTGGAAAACTATAGTAGTCATTTTATAGAAAAATAATTTTCTTTTAATTTAAAATGAGATTTTGATCTCTGTCTGAGGATTTACAATGTGTACATGTCAACAAGTAAGGAAACAGTATAATTCCTCTAACATTGCAAAGCTAATAATGAAATACTGTGTGAATTCTGGGTTTTACCATCCTGTTGATACTAACTATGGACTTAGGACCCATAATGTGTAAGATATTTTCCAACTTGTCATTTATTTACCACTACTCTTTAAATGCAGGTGAATTAGTATATTTAGAATTACACTAATTGTAACAAAGAAAATATATTTTTTTTCACAACATTTTCACATGTAAAATCATAAGATTCCTTTAAAAAAAAGGTCAGGGGCTAGAAAGTTGGCTCAGTAGGTAAAGCTTGTGCCGCACAACCTTTAGAATGTAAGTTTGAATCTCTAGAACTCACGTAAAGTTGGGCACAACATAATATGTCTGTAATACCAGTGTTTCTACTGTGAGAGAAGAAGCAGGGATGCTTTGAAGAAAGGAGATGCTCTGAAGCTCATGGACCAGTGAGCATAGTCTTCAGTGTAACAAACAACAAAAATGTTGTCATCACAACCAAGATACATGGTCAGCACAACAGCCAAGGGAGAACCTACTGCTCTTATTCTGCTAAACGGACATAACACTGAACTGCTAAATACAAAGTTTTTCATACAGTGCATTCTGATCATGGTTTCCCCTTCCCTAGCTCCCGCCAGAACCTCCCCCAAACAACCCTACATCTTCTTTCTCCCTCTTTTAGAAAACAGGCAAACAAACAAAAATGCAAACAAACCAGAATAAAACAAAAGAAAAGAAAAGAATAACAAAGAGAAAGGTCAAGAAACAGACACATACACACCGAACAAAACACACAAAACACAAAATCAGAAATCATGACATACAGGCAAAACACCAATTAGACAGAAAATGCCCAGACAAAACACGAGACAAAAAGTCTATTAATTGCAAAGATTAAGAGACAATGAACTGCATTTTACACTAGCTACGATTTACAAGAATTCAAGGCAGCCAAAATCCCAGCATGGACGTGGGGAAAGGATCATGAATTGTCACATTTAGTTGAGAAACTGTTGGCAGGTGAGAGGTGTTAGTATGGATTCCCTTTGAAATCATACTTACTAATAATTTACACTGGTGACAATATGAATTTTGAGAAAGATTAAGAAATTTAGATGACCTAATCAACCATTCAGGTTTTCCTTATTGCTTCACTATGTTTATTTATCTTTGTTACTTTCATTATTCCAAACCCTTTACTATTTTTTCTTATATTCCATAGAAAAATTCTCTGGAACTTAAAATGTTATGAGTCAAATACTATTATAAAATTTAATTTAAAGATTATATAAAAAAACTTCAAATCTTTGAAGAAAGAAATTGAAGAAGATATTTGAAGATGGAAATATCTCCTATGCTCATGGATTGGTAGAATTAACAGTAAAAAAAGGAATCTACAGATTCAATACAATCCCCATGAGGATCCCAACACAATTCTTTATAGAACTTGAAAGAATATTTAACTTCTTATGGAAAAGCAAAAAACCCAGAATAGCTAAAACAATCCTATACAATTGAAAAAAAATCTTCTGGAGATATCGCCATCCCTGATTTCAAGCTCTATTACTGAATTATAGTGATAAATATAATATGGTGTTATCATAAAAACAGACAGGTGAATAGACAGATGGATCAATGGAATTGAATTAATGACCCAGACATAAATCCACACACCTATGGAAACCTGATTTTCAACAAAGAATCCAAAATTATATAATGGAAAAAGAATCTTCAACAGATGGTGCTGGTATAACTGGATGTTGGCATGTACAATAGAACCATATCTATCACCCTGCAGAAAACTCAAGTCCAAGTGGATCAAAGACCTCAACATAAATCCAGTTACATTGAACCTGATAGAACAGAAAATGGGAAATAGCCTTGAACTCATTAGCACAGGAGACAACTTTCTGAACAAAAGAGCTATTGTGCAAAAACTAAGATTGATAATAATGTGACCTCATGAAACTGAAAATGTCTGTAAGTCAAAGGACACAGTCAATATGATAAAACGGCAGCCTACAGATTGAGAAAAATATTTCACCAATCCCACATCTGACAGAGGGTTACTTTCCAAAATAAATAAAGAATTAAAGAAACTAGACATCAAAAAAAATAATAATCCCACTTAAAAATGCATTACAGATCTAAACAGAGAATTCTCAACAGAGGAATCTCAAATGTCAAAGAAACATTTAAAGAAATGTTCAACATCCTTAGCCATCAGGGAAATGCAAATCAAATTTATTCTGAGATTCCAATTTACAGCTGTCAGAATGGCTAATATAAAAAACTCAAGTAACAACATGCTAGAGAGGATGTGGAACAAGGGGAACAATCCTCAATTGCTGGAAGGAGTGCAAACTTGTACAGCCACTTTGGAAATTGATATGGAGATTTCTCAGAAAATTGGTGATCTACCTCAAGAATCATTTTGAGCAAGGTAATCTAGACCCAGAAAATCAAACATGATTGGAGCCTACCCCAACTGTCATCATAAAACCTTCATCCACTAACTGACAAAAACAAATGTGTAGATCCAAAACCAAACATTAGACTGAGCTAGCAGAATCCTGATGAAGAGAAGGAGGAAGGTTTATACAAGCCAGAGGTTCAAGGTCATTACAAGAAACCCCACACAATCAACTAACCTGGGCTCATAAGGGCTCACAGAAATTGAGATGACAACCAGGAGCCTGCATAGGATGGATGTAGGCCCGCCATATATGTGTTACAGTTATGTAGGTTGGTCCTTCTGTAGGACTTCTAACAGTAGGAGCAGGGACTGTCTCTGACTCTTTTGCCAGCTTTTGGGAACCTATTTCTCATACTGGTTTGCCTTGTCCAGTCTTAATAGAGGGGATGGGCCTAGTCTTACTACAACTTGATGTGCTGCTTTTGATTGATATCCCTTTTCTGAATAAAAATGGAGGAGGAGTGGATGTGGGGAGTAGAGAGGAAGTGAAAGGGGATTTGCAGAAGAGGAGGGAGGGGAACCTGCAGTTGAGATTTAAAAAAAAAAATAATTGTTTAAATTAAAACATGAGAGATCAAAATACATTTGTATATACATCCAAACTTAATTCAGTGAAAAATACGACAATATGAATTAAATTTTGCTGGGGCATACATATATTGATAAACACTGAATATAAATTTGCATATGGGTAACTGTATGACAATACTAGTTTTTCATAGAAACAAAATTTTAAAATGTACAGTTCACCGGAAAGATATTTTACTGGTAGATTTTTGTGTTCATCCAATCATTAGTGGCTTCCTGCCATCACCTTATCAAGTTAGGCTGGTCTGTTCAAGATTCAGAAATACTTCCCTGATCACATTATTATAGCAGTTTATTCCTGCTTGCCCTCAACATCACTTTCTGAATCATGGAATAAAGTAGTATTTATGTGTTTCTTGGTATTTAGTCTTATTTGTTCAATAGAATTACAATCTCTTCAAAACCAGTGATCAGAGTTTGTTTTGTTTTTATATTCTTCCACCCCATTAGCCCAATTGTCTGCCATGGAAATCCTTTGTTGCAGGGATTCAGTAAAATAAATGTCATGTCACTATGAATTTCCACAGCAGGATGACCCATGCACAGAAAGATAGAGCCCGGAGACAGGATGAAATTTGTCTACTAACATAACTGGACAAACACCAGAGTCAATTAAGATCAATGGACATTTATTACACAGCCTGTGGTATCCACATTGATTCCTGTCTATAATGTCACAGAGCACTTTACTCTAACACCCAACACCATACTTATTCATATGCTTTCTTGCATTGTTATAGAACTTTGTTCCCCTTTTCCTCTATTTGGTTTACTAAGAAAAACCAAAATAACATTACTGACATCCAAGCATTCGATCAACAGTAATTGCAACATGTGATTCTGAATAATCAGTCAAAGTAGGATTTGTGTTATTCTTTATCAATGAGCTTTAGGCCAGTTTAAAAGCTCAATAAAGATTTGCTAAATATTTAATCAGTTCAGATACACATTACAAGTCAGAGAATCATACAGATTATGCTTTGGTAAATAATTTAAATAATAAATTACTGTATATGTATATTATAATATTTAATTGTTTTGTCCACTGTTCAGTATAGATATAGGTATATACCTTTGCTTTATATATATACCATCTATCCTTATATATGTTAATATACAATATTAATATTATTATAATTATATATATTAGATAGAGATATTTTTTTCAGATCTTTATATATATCCATATCTATGTATTTGTCTGCCTATTTGTCTCCTTACCTATCTGTATGTCCATAGCTCTATCCATCTATTATTTAGTCTCTACCTGTCATCTGTAGCTGGAGTTTTCCCTAGTCCTGCTTGGCCCATGGTCAGGACAAATCTCTCTCACCCTCCAGTCCCACAGTCTCTCAAACCCAACCGAGTAAACACACAGAGACTTATATTGCTTACAAACTGTATGGCCGCAGTAGGCTTCTTGTTATCTAGTTCTTATATCTTAAATTAACCCATTTCTATTAATCTATAAGTTGCCACATGGCTTGTGGCTTACCAGTATCTTAACATCTTCTCATGGTGGCTGCTGGCAGTATCTCTCTGCCTCAACCTTCCATTTCTCACCTATACTTCCTGCCTGGCTACTGGCCATTCAGTGTCTTATTTATTAACCAATCAGAGCAACACATTTAACATACAGAACATCCCACAGCAATTCCCCTTTTCTTTTTTTTTTTCAAAAAGGAAGGTTTTAACTTTCACATAATAAAATTACATTATAACAAAACAATTATCAAGCAAGAATTACAGTTACAATATCTAGTCTATTTATAATAACTAGTCTATTTGTATTTGGCAAAATTAAAGATATCCTATCTATCTTATATTTGTGAGTCTAAGGTTTCATATCTAACTCTTCTTTTATCATAACTGAGGAAAATTATAACTATCTAGTCTTCAACTACAACAAAGATCTCAGAAGGATATAATATTATCTGAGAAACAGGAGAAGGTTGCAAGAAACTTTTGGGAGTCTTGCGAGAGTATACAGAGACAGCTGGCAGCCTGGACAGTCACCTAATGTTCCTTTGTAAAGTTGGGGCATCTGTCTTCAGCCCACAGGCCTAGAGTCTCTCAGTCACTTCTCTCTGTGTCCTGTACAATGTCTTGGCTGGCGGCAGAGTGAGCACAGGCGGTAGGCAGTTCTTCAGGGCATGGAGAGTTCCAAGCCACTCTAAGCCCCTCTCTGCCTCTACAGACAGGAGGTCTGCCAGCAGGCACAGGTCCAAGCCCTTTCTGTGCCTAAGTAGGGTGCCACCGGGTCTATTTTAACTAGGTGAAACTGTGGAAGCCTCAGGCTAGAGTGGGGAGCTGGCATTGAAGGAAGAGGGGGAACACCTCACTCACAGAGGTTTCGCTGGCCTGTGAGCTAAACTTGCCGCAGAACTGAGACCAAATTAGCTCCTTTTCAGGAATGGAATCGTGTATGTTTTTCCTGGTTTTACAGATCTCTGCAGATGGTCCCCTGCAGCTTCAAGTGCCCGCCAGCCTGGGAGGAAGCTGCGGGTGGGCAAGGTTCTTCTTAAATAAGAGAATGCATGGCTCCCATAATATATAAACTATTATAAATGTTCTTGGTCCGAGTATATAAACTAGTTACACTGAGGAAGTTAGAAGGCTGCATCTGAGTCAGTGAAGTCAGAGAACAAACTTCTTCAAGCATATGGTCTATTCATTGTTCATTGATTTTCTAGAGTAAGGATCCTACTTGTCCTGATGACTTGTTTTAGTGTCTATTTTCCCTGATCATCAAGATTTTACTTTTGTATGTCTGGGAGAAATTTCTCAGTAGGATATAAGTGCACATTTTCCTTTTTTGATCCTCTGGAAAGCTATGTAGCTATCGATCAACTGTTCTCTTTTCTGCCTTCACTGACTGAATGGCGAGAAATTTTGAGAATTGCCATCTAGCTAACAAGCTTAGAAGAACTTGACTTCAGTGTCTGTGCTCATTTAATATCTGTATTTAAAAAAAAAATCTTAGTTCCTGAGTTAGAAAACGTGTTTCAAAATGATGGAAAGGAAAATACTTATGTAGTGATGTAGGTTCGAAATACTGGCCTTGGGAAGAACTGTTGTTATAATTAGTATCAAAGATGATAGACAACCATTTTGCAACTGTCTGTGAGAAACACCTAAGAAATAAATTCTCAAAGTAGTCTGGGTGCTGAATAGCTGTCAAACATGGATAAAAATATTGTAGCCCTTAACTATGAAATTCTGCCTTCATAGGTGTTTTTCCTTCCTATTGAAACCTGTCAAGCAAACTAGTCACTTACTTCTCCCATGGGCTCTTCATATCCTGTCCATGACATGTCCTGAGGGTATAGCTTGATGCCCAATTCTACAAACATGCACCACTCTTCCCTCACCTCCATATGAAACTGTGATTTGGACTCTACAACCTATATCAACCTGCAGCTTTACTCTATTATTGATTTATTCATATGGTGTATTATCTCTTCTATTCTATTATCAAATATCTTATGGTAAAAATGCACATTAATTCAGAGTTTTGCCAATATCATTCTTATTTTAGGTTTCTAACAGGCAAAACAAGCTAGGTATTATTTTGTAAACCACACCATTGGGGCTTATTAGAGGTACAGATTCAGTTTTTTGAAAACAGGCAAATTCTTTCCATTTCTGGCCTCACTCAGTTTGACATTTTTCTGCTACCCACTTTTCTGATCTAATTTTCTCAGCAGTAGAAAAACAAAAAGGCCTAACAGATATGCTAACACATGTTGAGCAATAAGCAATGACAAACGATGAATCCCTAAAGCCTCCTTAAGCTAGGTATGGGAGGTATTTCCTAAATCACTTTTTTAATTCCTTATATCAACTAAAATCTATAAAGCATTCTAAGTGAGATGTTCCAAAAATAGCTACATTCCAGAGTGAGGTGGTTTGGAAGAAAGATTTCTGAATCATAACACAGATACTTTTCATTATTCACATAGGTGTCTTAGACAGGTCACTTAATATTTCAGAGCATTAGATTCTTATCTCCAAAATGAGGCTAATATGATAACTTTATACTAATAATAAATAATCTTTTATATGTTAAAAAGGTAGAATTTTGCCTGTTGCTTAGTAATCAGTATGTTAAATATTAGCTACTAGTTATGCATTGATCGCATTATAATAGCTTTGTGAGACACATGCTGCTAAAATATTTTAAAACACCACTAGGAGAATCAGTACATGCTTCTGTGATTCTCTGCCATATCAAAAATGAGACATAGAATAAGGAATCTCTCTTGATTCTCTGCCATAATTAAAGAAGAGACAGAGTAAAGAATCCTTCTGTCCCATTGAAATCAAAGGAAATGCATAGCAAATGTGGTGATAATAACATTGGAAGAAGACAAAGTTTTCTGAGCCCAAAATAAAAGGAAGTAGTTCCTTGGCAGAAGGGATATTTATGAAGCAGAATCGTGCTTGAGAGAGTGTACATAGTACAGCTCACTATACAGTCTTTGGATCAGTGCCAAAGAAACAGGGCATAACAACAACACAGCATCAGTAAGATCAGGAATCTCATTGTGTGTCCTGATAGCATTTTATCACAGCTTGCCTTTCAAGAGGATCACTTAATCTTTGTAGAAATTCTAGATTTTAGACATGCCCTTTGTGTTACACTAAAAGGACTTAAGACAGAGAAGAACTGAAAACCTTACCCTAAGTCACACAGTTGGTTAAGGTAGAATGAGGTTTTCAGCAGAAATTCATCTACCATGCTTATGGAAATGTAAATACATTTATTGTTAGAGGGACATTGGACTTCTATTGGAGTTGCGTGTAAGCCGTATGCTAATTAGAGAACAGAATCTTTGGATGAGTGTTTGAAGGGGTAGTTAGATACAGAGTCACTAACAGTGTTATTGTGAGAGAGAAAATAATACTGAGGATTATTTTACTTGGTGGACTTGTCTCCTTTTCTCAAAAATAAAATATCTCTCAAGTGGCTGTTGGATCATTCAAGATAAAATTAAAGGGGAAATAGTTAGGTGAGTGTAGGTAGATTGATGCTCAAAAGATAGATGATGGATGGATAGATAGACACACAGAGCAGATCACCACCACTACTTAAGATTATAATTTTTTTTATAAAATATCTACTTGTAAATACTTACAGTATTATTGCCTAAAATTATTTGTACAATTTATCAAAAGAAAGGTAAAGCTTTACTAAATATGAATTTGGTCAATTTGAAGATTATATATGAATTGTCTATTTTTACATAATTTCAGAAATAATACAGAAAGAAAAGGAGGTGGGAAAAGTAGTTACCCCAGCATATAGTATCAACCTTTCCTTCAACTTAACCATTCTTGTTGGTCTTTTTGTTTTGCATAACTGTGTGCAGAAGTGTTTTTATTTCTTCCCTTCTGGTTTTTTTCCCTTATAACCACTGAAGTTTATGGCTTTCTGACTTGTTATCTCACTTCTCGACAAGAGCCCGGACTTTTATACAAATAACTAAGCAGGGACACTAAGCCAGTTAGTCAAATCATTCAGACAAACTACTTACAAACCTTAGCCATCCATATTATTGCCTCCCTTTCCCACTTCACTCACAGCATCTGTCCTGTGAATACTGTCTGTCACAATCCAGCTGATGTCACTGTTGTGTGAAACATTCAGTCTTCTCAGGGGAACAATCAATTTAACTGACATGTCCCACTGACTTGAGTGTTCAATGGGAATGACAGATTTGTTTTGCCTCAGACTCTTACAGAATCAGCCTTCCAATTCATTTTATAAAAGCATCTTTACCTCGGTCTCTCTTCTGTTATCTCAGGGTGCCCTCACAGCAGAGAGCCTGCAGTCATCACAGGCGGCCTCCATCAATGGTACAGCTGCTTTAAAACAATTCCAAGCATTTAAAAAGTAATTACCAGAGACTCCAAATGCAAACAAAATGTCTACTGTGACTATGATGAACTACTGTTCAAATTGTACTAACATTTTTCCCTTTCTCTATACCTTAGATGTGACTATGCATTCACACAAGATTTAATTAAACATTCACTGCCTTTATCTTGGCTCACACTGTTGTGGAAGAAAAATATAAATAATGAATGTAGTAGTACCAGAAAGGTTAGAATCCATAAAGAAGACAGTAAAGGTTTGTGATATTGGGAATTTTAAAAAATAGAAATACATTATTTTGTACATCAACTGAAATATGCATAATACTCAATTCATCATAATGAACTTATTCTGAGAAATCAAACTGATGACTTATACAGTTGTCTTTTATTGTTTGTGTGTAATTCATGTTTCTATGAACTGCACCTTCAGTGTTCTTATTTTTGTGGTCCTCTGTTATTAAGCAGGTTCTACTATGTTTTTAGGTTTGCACCTCTGTGACTATGAATACATTTGTAGAAGATAACTTACTTGCTACACAATCTTAACTTCTGGAGCTCATATGCATTTGTGTACAAGGAAGGTTAAATAATGTATTATTATGTACCTGTTAGGTCATGTGAATATTCTTCTTTAGAACATTACAAGCTTCTAGCCTTACTTATGGTACAACACAGGGTAACCTCTAGGCCCACATGGCTAAAAAATAAAAATATGACTAATGCTAGAAGAGATAGGCTATAAGTACCAAAAAACTCAATAGCTAGTGAAAAGTTACTTTTAAAAAGCTGTAGACCAGGTGGTGGTGGTCCATGTTTTTAACACCAGCAGTTGGGAACCAGAGGCAGGTAGATCTTTCAGCTTGAGGTCAGTCTGGTATACAAAGCTAGTTCCAGGACAGCCAGGACTACAAAGGGAAATCCTGTGTGGGAAAAAAAGAAAAAGAAAGAAAGAAAGAAAGAAAGAAAGAGAGAGAGGGAGGGAGGGAGGAAGGAAGGAAGGAAGGAAGGAAGGAAGGAAGAAAGGGAAAGAAGAGAAAAAGGAGTAAAGTACCCCAGTTTAGATCAGTAATTTTTTTTTTTTTTTTTTTTTTTTTTTGGTTTTTTGAGACAGGCTTTCTCTGTGTAGCTTTGTGCCTTTCCTGGAACTCACTTGGTAGCCCAGGCTGGCCTTGAACTCAGGGAGATCCACCTGCCTCTGCCTCCCGAGTGCTGGGATTAAAGGCGTGCACCATCACCACCCGGCTTAGATCAGTAATTTTTGTATTGAGTATTTGAAATGATAATGATTTGAATATATTGGGTCAAATATAATATGTATTAATACTACTTTTACCCATTTATTTGCATTGTTTTCACCATGACAACTACAGTGTGGCCAGGTACCTCAAAAGGTACCTTGGTGTTTTTCACCAAGGTTGACAATCTGATTCCTATAATTTGTCCTCTAATCTCCACAGGTACCCCCAAATATAAAAAAATAATTAATAACAACTTAAAATTGCTATCACAGTTTGCGTTTCTAACATCTTCTAGATAAGAAAGGCTGTACCATGCATTTGTCTTGGAAGTAAGAGAAGTGTTTTTTAATTCTTCAAGAATTTGCATTTTGATAAGGAAAAAAGCTGCCATTCTGGAAGAGACAATATTTATTCCTAACTGCATGTAGAATTTAGGGTTGGAGTTAGGGAGTACTTCAGGCCACAATGGTGCCACTTACTAAAATTTCAGCAGAAAATTACTGTGGTTTCAACTAGAGTGCAAACTGAGTCCTTCACAGCCAATATTGGCATGGTGCAACCAGCAACTGGAGAGATGAAACCCTAAGAAGGCAGAGCACATGTGTATTAACCATGAGGTGTGCAAAGGGGGCAGTTCCTGGGTTATTACTTACAAAAGGAGAAAACAGAGCAATCTGATAAATGATGAACTTAATACTAAGGAAAAATTATATTTCCACTTGTTTCTCAAATCTGTCTTTTAGTATGATATTTCTGGAATTTAACACAAACTAGTATTTTTATATAATATACTTGAAGGGAATTTGCAAGCATTTTAACTGCTGTATTGTCATATTTTGTGTTATGTCCCTCACATTTAGGCTAGTACTATGCTCTTTAAGACTAAATTATTCAGCAGTGAATCCTCTGAACAGCAGCTAATGATCTTGGAGAAAGTGCTTATCACCACACAATGCATTAAAAAGTCATTGTGGAGAAGAACAGCAGCTATTCCTAAAGGGTAGTTTTCTATAATAATATAAAGCTATCCTTCAAAATACCTCATCAAAATAATGAGGAGAAAATTGCCATGCCAAATTGAAATCTGGTTGTGTCTATCATTTCCTTTATTGGGGACCACCTTCCAGTCTGGTGAAACATGGAAGAGCATGCTTGTCATGTAATGTAATGCTTTCCCTGGAAATGATAATCCTTGTTGCTACTTTATCATCCCAGTAACGCCTTTAAGAGGAATTTCATTACAATGATGCCATTCTTTCTGGTGTTTGGAGCTATGATATTTTTTTTAAATATGGAAAGACATTAAATTATTCTGAGATAGTACAGTTCCTAGCAGTAATCCAGGCAGTGAGAAAAACTGATTTGTGTGTTAGGACATCAGTGGTAGGAGCATGGCTGTTGCTACCTGCTTCTGTGAACTGGCATTTTGTAATCAAGGATAGTTCAGTAAATAGTGATTTCAAGTGCTTCATAATTGCTATTGTTGAGACAAAAACACAACTCTCAGAATGGATGAGAGATAGTTTATTTATTTGTATTTATTCTGATAGCCAATTACAAGTGATCATGGCCTAGGAACACAAAATTCCATGTTCTAATGTGGAAGTGGTTTCATGAAGTTTTTATTGTAACTGAATAAACAAAGTCATAAATTAAGACACTTTTCAAATATATTAGTGGAAACATCAGAGAGTCAAGTTACAGTCAAGTGGAGAAATCTTGGCTATAGTCCTCAGATGCTAGTTAATAGCCCTTTGGGAGAAAATACATTTTAAGTTAATACATTGCCAAATGATTTTATGTATTAATCATAGAACGTTAGGTTCAACACAAATAGGGGCACAGGTTGGTTATTTAGGAGAATAAAAATAGCCCAAGATGAATTATAATTAGTCCCTGGATCTGTGATATTCCAGCCACCTCACTGCAGCTCTAGTCAGTCCACCAGCATTTGCAGCAACAGCTTCTTTCCAAGAATTTTCTTTCATATTACCATAGGTAAAACCATTCTAAAATACATTTAAATTTTTTTCTAATTTACATAAATAATAAATTTAAAAGCTAACAAACCAACTGACCTTGCAGGACAGGTTATGGAGTGGGCAATTGGTACAACATTAAGATGCAATTGAGGTGTGTCTTTCTATCACTTCATATATTCACCAGTCCAGTCATCAGAATTTTTAAGTCTATTACTTGGTTATATTATTGCATAGTTTAGCATATTTTGATGAATAATGAGACAACTTAAGAACCTTGTTATGTAAGGAGTTTATATCTAAGTGGGTCCCAGACTTAGCAGATGTCAGCAGCTGTTTACATAGTACTGTTGAGTTATTCTTATAAATCTATTAATGAACATTATGACTGAGAATGAGGATGAAACAAACAGAAAATGTACATTGTGACTTCTGCAGTTTGAGTCAGATTACACGTGCTTCCCAAAATGTAAACTAAGTGTGAGTCCATTATTTAAGCATTTGTTCATTTGAATCCCTTTTCCTATGTGTCTGCGTATCTATCTATACCTTTTGTCTCTGTGTCTGTCACCTATCTGTCTACCAACTTCACTGAGCACAAATAAAAAAATATATCTTTTTAATAATAAAAAATTATTGTCTGATCACAAATATCAAAACATATTTTATCCTGCAATTTACCATATTTCTTGAGAGGTTTTGTGGATCTTCAAAGTATTGGTCCCTCCATACTTTTCCACTGTCCTGTAGTGATTAAGAGCATGCATTGCTCTTATCAGTGGTTCTATAGTCAGCATCTGGTTCTATAAGAGTTTAGTAGTTAAAATGAGAAATTTATATGATATCTCGAGTTTCCATTTTTCTGTCTTGCAAATGGGGATAACTGGTTTCCTAGTAGCTTCCATGAAGTATAATCACAAAGAACAGGGCACCCCATCAATTATCCTAAAAGCATCCTTGTAGGCAGCCAAATAGCTAGACTTTAGTAGTGACATTTTTACTTCAAGTTGGTTTTCTTTTCTCAAAAAAAAATCACTTTTATGCAAAGTCTAATAACTCAGTGTGATAGTAGTTTTCTTCAAGTATGCTGATAGACTATTAGGATAGTTATATTTAAATTTTAGTGAAGGAATTTGATTTTTAAATATGTCAAGAAACTCAATATAAAAAGATGGCAAATACTTCATGAACATCCTTTATGTCTTACACTCCATAATAACTTTTAAACTTATTTTGAATCGTGTCTTTTGAAAATTCGTGTCTGTGTGTGTGTGTGTGTGTGTGTGTGTGTGTGTGTGTGTGAGTGTGTGTGTTTCATGCATCCTGATTCCATTTATCTCCCTGTCCCTTCATATCTGCTGTCCTTGCAGTATTCCTCCTAAAATAAAATAAAAGAAAATTTAAAAGAAAAAAAAAAGCAAACAATAAAAGAGAAAGCAAACAGACAAAATCTCAGTGTGGAAGATGTAGTGTGGCTCAGGATATTACACAATATACACTTTATTCCATATAGCTTCACTTGCAAGTGTTCATTGCAATGAGTCATTTGTTTGCTTGGAGGCCTCTGGCTACTGCTACACCATCGATACTGGGTCCTCACCAGGCCCTTCTCTGTGTCATGGAGATCCTACATCTTTGGCTTTGCAGGTCTGACCCAAGTCTGACCCCTTCACACGCTCCAGCAGTTCATAGATGAGGTGGATGTTGGAATGGGCCAACTCATAGCCCTGGTTCTGGGCCTAGGTCTTAGCTGGGTTGGTCTGCTTGCCAGCTTTCCCTCATTGTCACCACCAGGGAGCTCTCCAGCACTGCCCCAACTATCTCATCCAGTGCAGCAGTCAGCATGGAGCTGGGCCAGCTCTCCTGCCCTCATGCCCTCGGGCCAGCTCACCTGCATGGACACCACCAGGGCCAGCTCTACTCTTTTGCCCAGACCAGTGCATTGCCTGCTCTCCAAGTGCTATAGTTGGTGAGGGGCAAGGCCAGCTCTCCTGTTGTCATGCCCCTGAAGCCAGTGTTTCCATCTGCTGCAGGTGTCAAGGTTTGGTGACATCTTTCCTTCACCCATGACACCACAGGACATTCTAAGGGGAAGAGCAGGGTTAGCCCTGCTGTTCTCATGGCTGGATCACCTGTATCCACCCCCAACAGGTTCAGCTCTAACTTGCTGCCCAGGGGAGGTGAAGGACCAGCTTGCCTGAGTGCTGGGGCTTGTGAGGGGCAGGACCAGCTCTCTCACACTCATGACTTCAGAGCCAGCTCTTCCACCTGCCACAGGTAGCAAGAAGTGGAAAAGGAGGAAGAGAATCTCTCCTTCACCCACTCCACTGTATGGCAGATGAGCTGTGGGGACAGATCTCTCATATACATTCTCATGGCTGGATCATCTCCACCCCAGTCAACAGGGTCAGCTCTACTGTGTTTTTGAAAATTCTCAAAATATGAAAGTAGAATACCAATAATTAAATATATTATGCATTGATCAAACAGAATGTAAAACATACTTTATGGTCACTATGTAAATTATTGATCAAAAGTAAGCAGCATAAGAAAAGCATTACTTTCTATTTCTTTTTTTTTTTTTTTTTTTTTTTTTGGTTTTTCGAGACAGGGTTTCTCTGCGTAGCTTTGCGCCTTTCCTGGAGCTCACTTGGTAGCCCAGGCTGGCCTCGAACTCACAGAGATCCGCCTGGCTCTGCCTCCCGAGTGCTGGGATTAAAGGCGTGCGCCACCACCGCCCGGCCCTGCTTTCTATTTCTTTGAAGAAAAAGATGTTTTTAACTTATATATTTTGTGTTATTTATTATTCTGCATTCCACTCATCTGACTGTGGAGGTTTAGTATGTTTTCCAAACCTGAAATTTATCACTAAATAATAAAGACTAGAAACATATTTGTAGACTGATTAGATTTGAATATTTTCAGTTGTGATTTTTAGGTTTGGATAATGGTTTGTTAGGGAAGAATATGTGATTGACATAGTCACATAAAGATGCCATGTTCAATGTTGTCTTATTTCAGAATTTATCTTGAATCTATATTTTTAAATTTAATAATTAATTAGATTAATTTAGTAAAATACCTTATGGAGGCTCTGTTCTCTGTTTTCACATTGCATTTATAGACAGCAGTTTCTGAAGAGGAAGAACTACTTAAGATTCAGATTCATGCAAATTCCCTGTAGCAATCATCTTTTATTTGCAATATTTCTAGTGTACACATTAGTTACTTTCCTATTCCAGAGACATTTTGACATCTTAGCATTATACATTGCAGAATGTGTGAAATTAGCATAACATTTTTCATATCTTTTGGGGAAAAGTTATCTTTCATCTAAAGATCAGGAATAATGAGCATTTAGTTGAATGACATTCTACCTTGCAGTCCAAAGTGAACCCAATTTGAAGGTCAATTTCTTCCTTTCTTTGTTAATAACAAAGTAATTCATCTAGTTTGTGGTCAGATCACTAATGGAACCTCAATTATAGTCCTTCCAATTGGTTAAAACTGACAACATTTCTTTTTCGAGAATCATCCCCTGCAAAGGACTTGTCAGTGCCTCCCTTATGACCAGGTGCTAATTGAAGCATAGTTTCTTCACTATTACAGTGCAGAATAAAATTATGACTCTAGAACAATGAGATCTACATGTACTGTTTTTATCGATGTTTATCTGTATTTTATCATACATAATAACATGATTGGTAAAAGTGAAGTTGTGTGTCACTTTTTCATATTAAGAAATGCCTACCATCACAGATATTTACAGGTCAAAGAGTCAGTAGATAAATTGGATTAGATATTTTCATTTCTGGCTTGTGAATAAACCATGTAGACTGGATGAGAACATGTGACTAGAGTGAAATCTGTATGAACCACTGAGTGTAGCATCTTGTGAATGTGAACTAGCAAGAGCATTGAGGCCAACAGGAGAGTAATGACTATTTTAAAAAGTGCTAGTAAGAGTTTAAAGAGTAAACTTGTTACAACTGCATGTAAAATGGCTGCATCACATTTCTGCAAAGTGAAGAGTAAGGCAATAAAAAGCAATATGGTAGAAGTAGGGTTTAAGATTTATGTAGCGATGGATTCTGGGGTTAGATGGTAAATGTAAACACTAACAACTGGGGAAAAATGTTAGCTATAAATCACGTTCCTGTGACCACCATCCTCCATCCTTCTGTAAATATGTTTATTCTGAATCTTTATGGGACAAAAGCAACATAGCTTCACTTGTGAGTTTATTTGATGTCTTCAATGCTAGATCATAGCCCAAACCAACTTATTAAAATCTGCACATATTTAGATTCTATGTAGCTCACAGTCCCATAAAAATCAAAGACATGGGATTTAAATCATACAGTTCAAGTGCAAGGATGTCACCTGCCACATATTACTTACATTTTAGGAAACACACACTTTCTCTTAAAAACCTATAGGAATTTTAATTTAACATTACTTCTAAAGTAATTATAATAATATAGATGCAGTTTATGAATGTGATTATTTCCCTTTGGTTTGGTAGCAAATTTTGTTAGATGGATGTCAAACTAGAAAACAACCTAGAAAAACATTTTAAATCTAGATATTTATTTCTATAACTTTAAATCTTGCTAAAAAATATAAGGAAAAAATAAGTACTAGAAGAAGTTTTACATGTAAATTTTTGATCTTTCATAACTTTCCACCAGTTCCAACATTTTATTATATTTGCAGGTTTTTAACTTAAAGTCTTGTTTCCTAATTTTGGTTAAAAAAAAAATTCCTAATATAAAGTAGTAAGTAGCATTCTCTATCACATCCTGTTTCTTCTCTGTTTTCCCCCTTTGTATAGTTGGTGGTCATAAATGATTAAACTCTACAACATATACTTTTTATTTTCTGTATTATCAGTTGGCCTTTTACTTTTCTCAGCTGAGAGCAGAAACATGTACTGCCTGTGAGGGAGAATTACTGTGAGTTGAAGGCAATTGAGAAAGATAGAGGAAAAGCTCTCTGCCCTCCTCAAACAAATCACACAATTTTAAAGTTGCCTTGCCACTCCTGTCTGTGAGGAAGGACAAAAAGAAAAGAGTCACCAAATGCTTTCACCCTTTTCAGCCTGGAGCTGTAACTGGAAGGGTTCACATAACAACCTTGCCGCCTGGCCTTTGTCTACCACGTTCCCACACATACTCTTTCTGCGCAGTTTTCTGCCTCTGGAGACACAGTTTCATCGTACGTGTCTCTGAAAAGATACTATTCTAACGCTGAGAGCTTAAAGCCCCTTCTCTTATAAATTTTTTCCTTGCATTTTTTCATGCAGTATGGATATTAAATCAGCATTTTAAAATGTGTTTATGTCCCTCATCTTTTGTTTCTAGCACTTTAAGTTAGACACCTAGAATTATGAAAGACAATTAATTTTACCTCCCTCATATTTCCATGTTTCATGCTTCTCACATTTGCTAGTTTTTAGGATTTGCAGCATGCCTTGTAACTTCCAAAGCAGCTGCCTAATTAGATTATACTGTGTACTACTTTGGCCATAACTGTATTAGTGTGTATGTATATTTTACCTTATCTGTATTTTTTTTAATCCAGATTTTTGAAGCTTTTGGATATTTTGTTAGAATTTGTGAAGACTCTATTCTTTCAGGGGTCCTGAGATCACTTCTGAATATACACATCAGGTATTTCTCAACTACTTGAAACTCAAGCTTCAGTGGGTTTCAGTACCTTATTCTGACTTCTGCAGGCATCAGTATTCACATGACCAAAATCACATTCAGAGCCATAAATATATATACAGAGAGTTTTTTAAAGAATGATAATAAAATAACTTACAAGGATAAGTTTATGGTTGACACAATGATGTGCCTTTGTTGGTTCTCAAGTTAGTTTTCTTTCATTTAATAGTAATAATTTTAATTTTTGTTTTTTATTTATAGCTTTTTCTTCCACTTTTTTTAATTCTTCCATTTGATATGTCTTTCATTTCCATTGTTTAAGTGAACTTTTGTTCCTTTTTTTTTTTTTGGTTTTTTGAGACAGGGTTTCTCTGTGTAGCTTTGCGCCTTTCCTGGAACTCACTTGGTAGCCCAGGCTGGCCTCGAACTCACAGAGATCCACCTGGCTCTGCCTCCCGAGTGCTGGGATTAAAGGCGTGCGCCACCACCGCCTGGAATACACATTCTAATATAAGAATTTAATTTTGTTAATATTTCCAGTGAAATACTTTACTTTCTGTTGCTGTGATAAATGTCATGGTCAAAACCACCTTCTGGAGGAAAGAGTTTATTTCACTTAAACTTCCAGGTAACACTTAGGGGAATCAGGGCTAGTGCTTGAGGAAGAAATTGAAAAAGGGATCCTTAAAGAATATTGTGCTGGGGATGTCTTTCTGTATGCTGTGAATGTGTTGCTCTGATTGATTGATAAATAAAACACTTAAAGCAGACGCAGGTAGGCCTGCGGCGGGGGCCCGTGAAGGTAGACGGGCCCAGCGGTGGCAGCCGACTGGGATACTCAGACCCGGCGGCAGCCGGCAGAGACATTCAGGCCCAGCGGCAGCCCACAGAGGTAGACGGGCCCAGCGACGGCCTGCTGAGGTAAACGGACCCGGCGGCAGCGGCCGACAGGGACATTCAGGCCCGGCGGCAGCCGGCGGAGACATTCAGGCCCAGCGGCGACCCACAGGGGTAGACAGGCCCGGCGGCAGAGACAAGCAGACGCAGGTAGGCCTGTGGCGGCGGCCTGTGGAGGTAGACGGGCCCAGCAGCAGCCCGCTGAGGTAAACGGGCCCGGCGGCAGCGGCCGACAGGGACATTCAGTCCCGGCGGCAGCGGCCGACAGAGACATTCAGGCCCGGCGGCAGCCGGCAGAGACATTCAGGCCCAGCGGCAGCCCACAGAGGTAGACAGGCCCGGCGGCAGAGACAAGCAGACGCAGGTAGGCCTGCGGTGGGGGCCCGTGGAGGTAGACGGGCCCAGCGGTGGCAGCCGACAGGGATACTCAGACCCGGCGGCAGCCGGCAGAGACATTCAGGCCCAGCGGCAGCCCACAGAGGTAGACGGGCCCAGCGGCGGCCTGCTGAGGTAAACGGACCCGGCGGCAGCGGCCGACAGGGACATTCAGGCCCGGCGGCAGCCGGCAGAGACATTCAGGCCCAGCGGCGACCCACAGGGGTAGACAGGCCCGGCGGCAGAGACAAGCAGACGCAGGTAGGCCTGTGGCGGCGGCCTGTGGAGGTAGACGGGCCCAGCAGCAGCCCGCTGAGGTAAACGGGCCTGGCGGCAGCGGCCGACAGGGACATTCAGTCCCGGCGGCAGCGGCCGACAGAGACATTCAGGCCCGGCGGCAGCCGGCAGAGACATTCAGGCCAGCGGCAGCCCACAGAGGTAGACAGGCCCGGCGGCAGAGACAAGCAGACGCAGGTAGGCCTGCGGTGGGGGCCCGTGGAGGTAGACGGGCCCAGCGGTGGCAGCCGACTGGGATACTCAGACCCGGCGGCAGCCGGCAGAGACATTCAGGCCCAGCGGCAGCCCACAGAGGTAGACGGGCCCAGCGGCGGCCTGCTGAGGTAAACGGACCCGGCGGCAGCGGCCGACAGGGACATTCAGGCCAGCGGCAGCCCACAGAGGTAGACGGGCCCAGCGGCGGCCTGCTGAGGTAAACGGACCCGGCGGCAGCGGCCGACAGGGACATTCAGGCCCGGCGGCAGCCGGCAGAGACATTCAGGCCCAGCGGCGGCCCACAGGGGTAGACAGGCCCGGCAGCAGAGACAAGCAGACGCAGGTAGGCCTGCAGCGGCCCGTGGAGGTAGACGGGCCCAGCAGCAGCCCGCTGAGGTAAACGGGCCCGGCGGCAACGGTCGACAGGGACATTCAGGCCCGGCGGCAGCCGACAGAGACATTCAGTCCCGGCTGCAGCCTGCGGAGACATTCAGGCCCGGTGGCGGCCCCCAGAGGCAGACAGACCCAGTGGCAGCTGACAGGGACATACAGGCCCGGCGGTGGACTGCAGAGGTAAACAGGCCCAGGGACGGAGACAAGCAGATGCAGCTTGGAACAGGGACGCCCCTAACCCCAACATCTGGGGAAGAAGCTATCTCGGTGGGTCAGAACCAGAACGAATCTGAACACTCCGTCTGAGGACAACCCAGTGCCCAGCTGCTGATCCTGTGAAACCCAACAATTTGGAGGTGTTGGTGAGACTACCCTGCTCAGCTGAAACCAATCTGGGAGAGGATTCAGATGCCTACAGTTTAAAGTCTGAGGAAACAAGATCAGCTGAGGAGTTGACAAATGAACAAAACGTGACCTGGGAACACAGAAGAAGGCGCTACCCAGACACCAAACCAGATCACCAGAATCATAAGTATATAATTCACCGATCGAAATCAGCTGCCCCTGAAGAAATAGCCCAATAGCACCAATTTAACCAAGAACCACTACTAAACCAAGACTAAAAATTAGAACAAGAGAGGCACTCTCAGACACAGACACCACCTGCACCTCACAGAGGAAGAGATGAGTAGACGCCAGTGCAAAAATACAGGCAACAACATAAAGACCTATATGGCAACATCAGAACCTAGTGATTCTACACCTGCAAGACCTAAACATACCATGACAGAAGAAACAGAAGAAATCAACCCTAAAAATGACATTAAGAAGATGATAGAGGCCCTTAAAGAAGAAATAAAACATTCCCTCAATGAGGAAATAAAAACTTTCCTTAAAGAGGAATTGAAAAACTACCTTAAAGAGGAAATAAAAACTTTCCTTAAAGAGGAAATAAAAAACTCCCTTAAAGAGGAAATAAAAACTTCCCTTAAAGAGGAAATGAAAAACTCCATTAAAGAGGAAATAAAAAACTCCCTTAAAGAAATGGAAGAAAAAACGAACAAAAAATGGGAAGAAATCAAAGAAAGCCAAGAAAATGCAATTAAACAGATGAAAGAAACATTCCAAGATCTGAAAAATGAATTTGAGACAATAAAGAAAACACATGCTGAGGGAATGCTGGAAATAGAAACCCTGACAAAACGAACAGGAACTACAGAAACAAGCATAACCAACCGATTGCAAGAAATGGAACAGAGAATCTCTGATGCTGAAGACATGATAGAGAAAATAGATTCGTCAGTCAAAGAAAACAATAAAGACAAAAAAGTCCTAACACAAAACGTCCAGGAAATTTGGGACACCATGAAAAGACCAAACCTAAGAATAATAGGGATAGAAGAAGGAGAAGAATACCAACTCAAAGGCACAGAAAATATATTCAACAAAATCATAGAAGAAAACTTTCCTAACCTAAAGAAAGAAATACCTATGAAGATACAAGAAGCATACAGAACACCGAATAGGCTGGATCCAAAAAAAAAGTCCCCTCGCCACATAATAATCAAAACACTAAACACACAGAATAAAGAAAAAATATTAAGAGCTGCAAAGGAAAAGGACCAAGTAACATATAAAGGCAAACCCATCAGAATAACACCAGACTACTCAATAGAGACTATGAAAGCTAGAAGATCATGGACAAACCTCATGCAGACACTAAGAGACCACGGATGCCAACCCAGACTATTATACCCAGCAAAACTCTCAATCACCATAGGCGGAGTAAACAAAATATTCCAGGATAAAACCAGATTTAATCAATACCTGTCCACAAACCCAGCCCTACAGAAAGCACTAGAAGGGAAAATTCAACCCAAAGAAGCTAAACACATCCATGAAAAATCAAGCAATAGATAATCCTACACCAACATACACCACAGAAGGACAACACAACACAACCAAAAAAATAACAGGAATTAACAATCACTGGTCATTAATATCCATCAATATCAATGGTCTCAACTCACCTATAAAAAGACACAGGCTAACAGAATGGATAAGAAAACAGGACCCATCCATATGCTGCATACAAGAAACACACCTTAACTCCAAAGACAGACACTACCTCCGAGTAAAGGGCTGGGAAAAGGTTTTCCAAGCAAATGGACCTAAGAAACAAGCTGGGGTAGCTATCCTAATATCTAATAAAATAGACTTCAAACTAAAATCAATCAAAAGAGACCAGGATGGACATTACATATTCATCACGGGAAAAATCCACCAAGATGAAGTCTCAATTCTAAACATTTATGCTCCAAATACAAAAGCACCCACATTCATAAAAGAAACACTACTAAAGTTTAAAACGCACATCAAACCCCACACATTAGTAGTGGGAGATTTTAACACACCACTCTCGCCAAAAGATAGATCTACCAGACTGAAACTTAACAAAGAAATAAAGGACCTAACAGATGTTATGACTCAAATGGACCTAATAGATATCTACAGAATATTCCATCCTAACACAAAAGAATATACCTTCTTCTCAGCACCCCATGGAACCTTCTCAAAAATTGACCACATGCTTGGACACAAAACAAATCTCAACAGATACAAAAAAATTGGAATAACCTCCTGTATCTTATCAGACCACCATGCCTTAAAGTTAGAACTCAATAACAACAAAAATTATAGAAAACCCACAAACTCATGGAAACTGAACAATGCCCACCTGAAACATCAATGGGTCAAGGAAGAAATAATGACAGAAATTAAAGAGTTCCTAGAATTCAATGAAAATGAAAGTACAACATACCCAAACTTATGGGACACTATGAAAGCAGTGCTAAGAGGAAAATTCATAGCTCTAAATGCACACATAAAGAAGATGGAGCAATCCCATACCAATGAATTAACAGCACAACTGAAAGCTCTAGAACAAAAAGAAACAAACTCACCCAGGAGAAATAGACGCCAGGAAACAATCAAATTGAGGGCTGAAATCAACGAAATAGAAAACAAGAGAACAATACAAAAAATCAATGAAACAAAGAGTTGGTTCTTTGAAAAAATCAACAAGATAGACAAACCACTAGCCAAATTAACCAAAAGGCAAAGAGAGAGCACCCAAATTCACAAAATCAGAAATGAAAAGGGAGACATAACAACAGACAATGAGGAAATCCAGAGAATCATCAGATCATACTTCAAAAACCTGTACTCCACAAAAATGGAAAACCAGGAAGAAATGGACAATTTTCTGGATAAATACCAAATACCAAAATTAAATCAAGACCAGATAAACCATTTAAATAGACCAATAACCCCTAAAGAAATAGAAACAGTCATCAAAAGTCTCCCAACTAAAAAAAGCCCAGGACCAGATGGTTTCAGTGCAGAATTCTACCAGACTTTCAAAGTAGAACTAATACCAATCCTCTTCAAAGTGTTCCACACAATAGAAACAGAAGGAACACTACCAAACTCTTTTTATGAGGCTACAATTACCCTGATACCCAAACCACACAAAGATGCAACAAAGAAAGAGAACTACAGACCAATCTCCCTCATGAACATTGATGCAAAAATACTCAACAAAATATTGGCAAACCGAATCCAAGAATACATCAAAACAATCATCCATCACGACCAAGTAGGATTCATCCCAGGGATGCAAGGATGGTTCAACATACGGAAATCAGTCAATGTAATACACCATATAAACAAACTGAAAGAAAAAAACCACATGATCATCTCCCTAGATGCTGAAAAAGCCTTTGACAAAATCCAACACCCCTTCATGATAAAGGTCTTAGAAAGAATAGGAATACAAGGAACATTTCTAAACATAATAAAAGCAATTTATAGCAAGCCAACAGCAAACATCAAATTAAATGGAGAGAAACTCAAAGCGATACCACTAAATTCAGGAACAAGACAAGGCTGTCCACTCTCCCCATATTTATTCAATATAGTACTAGAAGTTCTAGCTAGAGCAATAAGACAAGAAAAGGAGATCAAAGGGATACAAATTGGCAAGGAAGAAGTCAAACTTTCACTATTTGCAGATGATATGATAGTATACATAAGTGACCCCAAAAACTCTACCAGGGAACTTCTACAGCTGATAAACTCCTTCAGTAAAGTGGCAGGATACAAGATCAACTCAAAAAAATCAGTAGCCCTCCTATACACAAATGATAAAAGGGCTGAGAAAGAAGTCAGAGAAACATCACCCTTTACAATAGCCACAAATAATATAAAATACCTAGGGATAACACTAACTAAACAAGTGAAAGACCTTTTTGATAAGAACTTTAAATCTCTAAAGAAAGAAATTGAAGAAGATATCAGAAAATGGAAGGATCTCCCATGCTCATGGGTAGGTAGGATTAACATAGTAAAAATGGCAATCTTACCAAAAGCAATCTACAGATTCAATGCAATCCCCATCAAAATCCCAACACAATTCTTCACAGACTTGGAAAGAAAAATACTCAACTTTATATGGAAAAACAAAAGACCCAGGATAGCTAAAAGAATCCTATATGATAAAGCAACCCTTGGAGGCATCACCATCCCGGACCTCAAACTCTACTATAGAGCTATAGTAATAAAAACAGCTTGGTACTGGTATAAAAACAGACATACGGACCAATGGAATCGAATTGAAGACCCTGACATTAATCCATGCACATATGAACACCTGATTTTTGACAAAGGAGCCAAAACTATACAATGGAACAAAGAAAGTATCTTCAACAAATGGTGCTGGCATAACTGGATGTCAATATGTAAAAGATTACAAATAGATCCATATCTGTCACCATGCACAAAACTCAAGTCCAAGTGGATCAAAGACCTAAACATAAATCCAGTTACACTAAACTTAATAGAAAAGAAAATAGGAAGCACTCTTGAACGCATTGGCACTGGAGACCATTTCCTAAATAAAACGCCGACAGCACAGACACTGAGCACAACCATTAATAAATGGGACCTCTCAAAACTGAGAAGCTTTTGCAGGGCAAAAGACACAGTCAATAAGACAAAAAGACAGCCAACAGATTGGGAAAAGATCTTCACCAATCCCACATCTGACAGAGGATTGATCTCCACAATATATAAAGAACTCAAGAAACTAGACATCAAAGCACTGAACAGTCCAATTAAAAAATGGGCTAAAGAGCTAAACAGAGAATTCACAAAACAAGAACTACAAATGGCTGAAAGACATTTAAAGAAATGCTCAACATCCTTAATCATCAGAGAAATGCAAATCAAAACGACTCTGAGATACCACCTTACACCTGTTAGAATGGCTAAGATCAAAAACACCAATGACAACCAATGTTGGAGAGGATGTGGAGCAAAGGGAACACTCCTCCACTGTTGGTGGGAATGTAAACTTGTACAACCACTGTGGAAATCAGTATGGCGGTTTCTCCGAAAATTAGGAATCGAACTACCTCAAGACCCAGCCATACCACTCTTGGGCATATACCCAAAGAATGCTGATACATACCATAAAGATACATGCTCATCTATGTTCATAGCAGCACTATTTGTAATAGCCAGAACCTGGAAACAGCCTAGATGCCCATCAACGGAAGAATGGATGAAAAAAATGTGGTACATATACACAATGGAGTACTACTCAGCAGAGAAAAACAATGAAAGCATGAAATTTGCAGGTAAATGGATGGAACTAGAAAAAATCATCCTGAGTGAGGTAACCCAAACCCAGAAAGACAGTTATGGTATGTACTCACTCATTGGTGGATTCTAGATATAAAATGAACAATCAGACCACAACCCATAGAACCATAAAGGCTATATATATATATATAGCATGGAGGTCCCTAGGACGACTGTGGCATATAATAAACTTCAGTTTTACTCAAAAAAAAAAAAAAAAAAAATGGGGAGGGGATGAACCTATTCAAGAAACATTGTATGAAATTCTCAAAAAATTAATAAATGTATTCTTTTTAAAAAAAAAAAAAAAAAAAAAATAAAACACTTATTATCTAGTAGCCAGGCAGGAAGTATAGTATAGGCAGGATAAGCAGAGAGGAGAATTCTGGGAAACAGAACTCTGAGTCAGGAGATACTGCCAGCCGCTGATGCCATGAGAAGCAAAATGTAAAGTACTGGTAAGCCACAAGCCACATGGCAACTTACAGATTAATAGAAATGTTTTGATTTAAGATATAAGAACTAGATAGTAAGAAGCCTGCCATGGCCATGCAGTTTATAAGTAATATAAGTCTCTGTGTGTTTATTTGGGTCTGAGCAGCTGTGGGCCCAGGCAGGACTGAAGAAAACTCCAACTACAATATTGACTACTGTATTGCTCAATTTTCTTTTATATACAGTCCCATTCAACCTGCTTAAGATTTGTGACCTAAGCCCTCCCACATGAATTATCATGTAGGATCTGAGAAAACACTGAAGGAAGATCCCTTACTCAAATAGTAACAACAAAGAACATTTATTATACCAGCATGTATGTGGAATTGTTCATTTGTACAAAATGGTGATGACCCTGATAGTAGAGTGTGGGCTCTTTTTAATCATAGCTAAGGGGAGTTTTAGAGACAGATCATCTCAGATATGATTGGTTAAATAAGCAGCAGTTATATTAGCATATTTTTAAGTGAATATCTTATTGTTTTTGGACACCTTTATACAGCTTAGGCAAGTTTGGGCATGACTTAGAAGGGGCTGCTGGATTTGTTTTGGAGACATTGTGAGGCTGACTCAGGCCTCATCCTTGAATGTAAAGGCATTGTGAATATAGGGCCCTTTGTGGAAGAGACAACTGTTTTGCCTTTCTTAGATAACTGAAAAGAAAAATTAGATGTGAGGGTAGGAGACTTTAACTCCTTTATTCCCCTCTTGAGCTTGGCTCCATCTTGAATCCTTGGAATGGGTCTGGTCCAGGGACTGATATTGGGATTTTAGCATCATTAGCTTAATGGTACCCAATGATGTAAGAGCAAAAAGCTATTAGTAGAAGCAGAAGAGCCAAAGGCCCTGCAATGGTTGACAGAGTTCCTATCTAGAAGGAACCTGGAAATACAAGTGGGGGTCCCATTTTTATAGTGTTTTTTGAAGTACAGTCAGAATATAATCCTAAATCATTTATATAGAAATAATAATTTTTTTAAAACCATGGAATCCCTTTGTTTTTAATATAAAGGCCAAGTGCCTTAGCATATTGTAGAACTATTTCAGTTAATGAATCTAGCAATGGACAAATTTAGGCCTATTTTTCTGGTATGTCAATTGACATTATAGGTAGCCATTTTTTTCCTATGCCAGAGCATTTAGTTTTGACTTAGCATTTCAGTCTAGTAAGGATAAAGGGCAAGGGATGCTACATTCTTTTCGGTAACTACTTCCTGCTGAAATTGGGGTGTTGTTCTCGGGGCAAAGGAAGGCTGAAAGGTTATTCAAAAGCTAGGCAGTGGGGCATTTATCAGAAGAATGTCACTATCTCATCCGGCTGCAGACACAGGAAGCAGTCATATTGGCTGGAATGGCCCATATCAGCTTTCAGCAAGTCTAGGCCTAGCAGTCATTTGGAGCAGGTTATAGTCAGCAGACGATGCTTGGATGTGTCTGTCAACCAAGTGGAAATCTGCTAAGAAAGATATAGACTAGGGACAGAAGTTACAATTTAGGACTTAAAAAAAATCTTATATTTGGATTTTTTTATTTGACCTGTGACAGGTGCATCTAAGCCTTATGATCTGATTTTCTGACACTTACATGAATTTTAGTTTACCAAAAGAGATCAAAGTTTTAGATATATGAGCATTATCATTGTATTGAAATCCATATTATAGAAAAAGCAGTTAACAGATATCTGTAAAACAGCAGGAGTATAGACTCATACTTTGACTCCTAGCAAACGCTATAGATTTGGGTTACAATATATGAACATTTTCTTACTCTCAAACATCCTAGACCTTTATATTTTAAAAGTTTTTTAGAACTTTAGAACTTGTATAGACTTCAACACTTTTTTATCTAATTATTTATCAGAGATGTAAGTAGTTATTAATGAGAATGGCCATTATAAAGCATGTTTATCTTAGTTGAAAGTTGCATCTGAAACCTACTTATTCTTTCTCTATAGGAAACCTAGTAGCTTCAGTGTAGAAGCAAGTCTTATTCAATAAGAAACACAGAACTAATGCAAAGATGAAAGCCCAAGAAGTCAGAGCTAAGAGCCTTACCCTTCACTCTGCAGCTATCCTCTTCAGCCAAGAAAACTACTTCCTATGTATTTGTCTTTATAAAGACTTTCTGTTCTGCCTTCTCATTGGTTGCAAACCCAACCACATGACTACCTCATCACTACCTGTCTGTACAGACCTACAGGTCTTCTATGGTTGGTACTGAGATTAAAGGCGTATGTCTCCATGCTGGCTGTATCCTTAAACACACAGAGATCCCCATAGCTCTGCTTCCCAAGAGCTGGGATAGAAGGCGGGCACCACCACCGGCCAGCTTCTGCAATGGCTTGCTATTAGCTCTGACCCTCAGGAAACTTTATTTATTAACATACAAATAAAATCACATTTCAGTACAAATAAAATATCACCATATTCCCGGGCAGGATGCAATAGAAAAGGGTCATATAGGTCCTTCACTTGCTTGGTTAATGTTACACCAAGGTATTTTATGTCATATGTGGCTATTGTAAAGGGTGATGTACCTCTGATTTCCTTCTCAGCCTCTTTGTCAATTGTATATAGGAGGGATACTGATTTTTTTGAGTTGACCTTGTATCCTGCTAGGTTGCTGAAGGTGTTTATAAGCTGTATCAGTTCCTTGGTTGAATCTTTGGGGTCACTCAAGTATATTATCATGTCATCTACAAATAGGGAAAGCTTGACTTCTTCCTTTCCAATTTGTATCCCCTTAATCTCCTTATGTTGTCTTATTGCTCTGGCTAGAACTTGAAGTACTATATTGAATATGTATGGCGAGGGCAGACAGCTCCATTTAATTTGATGTTGGCTGTTGGCTTACTGTAAATTTCCTTTGACAAGGTTTGTGTAGTCCACTGGAGATGGTGGAAGGTAGGAAAGAGAGGCCTCTGCAAAACTAGAAAATCTAAAAGAAATGGATAATTTTCTGGATAGGTACCACATACTAAGTTAAATCAAAACCCGATAAAGTATTTAAATAGTCCAATAACCCCTACGGAAATAGAATCAGTCATTAAACGTCTCCCAACCAAAAAAAGCCCAGGACCAGATGGTTTCAGCACAGAATTCTACCGGATCTTCAAAGAAAAGTTAATACCAATACTCTCTAAATTGTTCCACACAACAGAAACAGAAGAAACATTACCAAACTCCTTCAAGGAGGCTACAATTATCCTGATTCCTAAACCAAACAAGGATACAACAAAGAAAGAGAACTACAGACCAATCTCCCTCATGAACATTGATGCAAAAATACTCAAAAAAAAAAAAAAAATACTGGCAAACAGACTCCTAGAACACATCAGAACAATTATCTACCATGATCAAGTAGGCTTCATCCCAGGGATGCAAGGGTGGTTCAACATACGAAAGTCCATCAATGTAATACACCATATAAACAAACTCAAGGGAAAAAAACCCCACATGATCATTTCACTAGATGCAGAAAAAGCATTTGACAAAATCCAACACCCCTCATGATAAAGGTCTTGGAGCGATCAGGAATACAGGGAACATACCTAAACATAATAAAGGCAATTTACAGCAGGCCAACAGCCAACATCAAATTAAATGGAGAGAAACTCAAAGCAATTCCACTAAAATCAGGAATGAGGCAAGGCTGTCCGCTCTCCCCATACTTATTCAATATAGTACTTGAAGTTCTAGCCAGAGCATTAAGACAACATAAGGAGATTAAGGGGATACAAATTGGAAAGGAAGAAGTCAAGCTTTCCCTATTTGCAGATGACATGACATGAGTGACCCCAAAGAATCAACCAAGGAACTGATACAGCTTATAAACACCTTCAGCAACCTAGCAGGATACAAGGTCAACTCAAAAAAATCAGTAGCCCTCCTATATACAATTGACAAAGAGGCTGAGAAGGAAATCAGAGGTATATCACCCTTTACAATAGCCACAAATAACATAAAATACCTTGGCATAACACTAACCAAGCAAGTGAAGGACCTATATGACCTTTTCTATTTTAATAAAAAGAAAAAAGGAAAAAGGTTATAACTAATATAAGAAAAACTAAATACAAAAAATACAATAAGTATATACCATATATACAAGTAATAAATACCTAAACAATGTCTAGTCCATTTATATTTGACAAATTCAGAGAAAATAATTCCATTATCTATCCTATTTTGTTAAGTCCAAAATGTACCTAATTCACTTTTTATCCTAACTAATCTTCAGCTTTAACTAACTAATCTTCAAATCCCTCAGACTGAAGAAGGAAATAATATTATCTAATAAAAAATAAAAACAGGAAGTGCATGCAAGCAGCCTCAAAAAAAATTTGAGTTGATAAAAACAGCCAGCTGCCTGGACAGTCACCTGAGGTTTCTATGCAGTGTTGGGGCATCATCTTCAGCCTATAGGCTTAGCATATCTGACAGACTCATTTGTGAAGTAGGATGTACACAAGGTCAATAGTTCGACCTCACATTGGGTGAAAGCAGTCCTTGTACCAGAAACACCTATATTCTACTAGTGTCCTGTCATGATTCAGGATTTTAAATTCGGGAAATTGTTGATGTTTTTTCAATTCAGCTGTCCATTCTTCTTGGCTGTGTATATATGGCTTCATCTCAGCATCCCGTTCTTCTTCACATCCCTCTATTAAATGCCAGTCTACTATTGAGAGACATGAGCTTTCAGTTGCTGTTCCATTGCACAACAGAAGCCATTGGCCCACTGCCTGTTCAGCTGCCTTCAAAGAAAAGGGCACTGTACCTTTTCCGGATTGCAAAGGCCACTTCAGGGATGGTTCCATATTGTCCTGGCCTCAGAAGATGCCTTTTGATAAAGCCATAACCATACTTGTTTTGGCAAGAATCGGTAGTCCTTTGTTTCGTGAACTGTCTGTCCTGTTTGTCAGCAGTTGATTCGAGGATACTTTGTTGTCCAGTAGCTAACTTTTGCCACAATGAAAGTTAACTCCATATGCAGTATCTTCAATGCCCATATTTTCTCTGAAGTAGATTGGTACTGCCAAGAGAAAAATTTCCAAGTTATTAAAACATTTTAAATGCCATATTCTGTAGATCTCTGAAGGGTTTGAAGATGACCTGTCTATCTAAAACATATCTGCTCAATTTTAAAAACATACTAATATTACTACAAGTTCTATTATAATGTCTAACTACTAACTTTCATTTCTTTATATCCTAATAGTTGGTAATAATAACATTCAAGGATCAGAAAATTGCACTACATTGTTAAATGAACAGTATAAGTACAATTAGAAATATACATATAGTATTTTCTAACAATATCAATTTCAATATATATAATTTGTACAATCTAATCCAATGTAAAGTATTTAAAACCAGTAATTGTCTTTTTCTTTCTATTCTTTTTTTTAAACAAGAACCTTAAATCTAACCTCCTTTGCTTAGCCCTTTTCCTAACCCTTGACAACAAGTTGTAACCAACCCCCCTAAACAATGAAAATTATCCCAGACACAAAACCCATTAAAAGACAAAAAAAAAAAAAAAAAAAAAAAACACCCTCCCCTCACCATCTCTTTGGGAATGTGGGTGTAGTATTCTTAAAATTGCTTCCTGCTGGGTATGGGTGAAGGTATCTTTATCCTGGAAAGAAAAATGTTAGGTTAATTGTCAAATTCTAGGAAAGGTAACTATATCCTTCGTTATTCAGTCTGTGTATAATGCCAAAGTTCAGGATTTATCTCAAGTACTTATTCAAGTAGTCTTTGAGACTACTAGCTAGCCCTCTCAAAATTGCTCTGAGCACTTTGTAGTCTAAAGCTGATCTGTAGATGATGTTTGTCAGCTTAGTGATATTATTATTGTCTACATGGAATTGTTATTGTTGTGGGACCCCATCTTCTTTCTGGAGACTTCAGTTGATGTTAGGCCTGGCCATGATTTCCTGTAGAAAACTGATAAGAGACTCAAACACAAAGACATATATGCAGCTAATTGAAGTCTTTTTTCTAGAATTAGTTAGTACTCTATATGATCATTCATATCTTAACAAATTTAATATATATATATCAATCTTGTAAATTTTGATATAAAATTCATACTTTAAGAAAAGTTTAAAGAATCAGAATAGAATCAAAGAGTTGAGATTAGTAATAGAATAGTCCCTTAATTAATTTGGTTTTTCTCCTGTCCCATAGCAGAAGATGGCTCTTTTCTTTTGACGTGATACAGGGAGTTTGCATTTTTCTTTTAACAACATGCTTGAGTTTAAAGAAGGAGAGAGTCATTCTCCAACTCCAAAGTCAGCTTTAAATTTTAATTGAACTGGGACTATTAGAAGACCAATAGTGATAAATTTCTTTAGAGAAGAGCAGAAACAAACATTTAGGAAGACTTATACATTTTTTTTAGATGATATACCCATATGCCATTTTACTCTGTTTCCTGGGATAGATGATTTGTCCCTTTTCTTCAGTTGTCTTATTTGTCCAGTGTTCTTCAAATTCCTTAACCTTCATTCTCCTAAAAGACAAAAACAAAAACCTTTCCCCAAGACTAATTTTGGGGATGTTCCTTTTTGGCAAGTTATTATCTGATTAAATGAAAAGGCATGTGTTACTGGTGTAAGTTAGTTTAAACTGAATGTTCATGCTGGTTGATGAACTATCACCTCCTCTAATTGAGGTCTCTCTTGTTTAAATCGAACCTTTATCAATTTTGATGGTACCCACAGCGTATCTTCTCCTGTAGAAACAAAAGCAATGGCATACAATTCTGATTTTTGAACTGAATTATAAGGACTTTGAACCACTTTATTTAAATTTTCTGATTTGTAACTTGCCTTTCCTTGTTTGTTGGCAACTGCATAAAATGTATGAACTCCAGAAATGGGTTTTTGCCGTACAAAATTCAAGGCAAGATCCAATCAGCTCTCTTTATAAGATAAATGCTATCACTTTGGGAATATTTGCCATTAATTTCTCCCACAAAATTACTGCAAGCTCTTTGCCAAGGTTCACTTTCTGTCCATAATTTTTCAATGTGTTTCTTAGTTAAAGGTACGACAATTTCTGCTGGGTCTATTCCTGCTTATTGACGAAGTTGCAATTTTCCTTTCCAAATCAAGTCAGAGATTTTTTTCCACATAAGTTTTTAATTTCTTATTTTGTTTATTTGGTAAAAATATCCATTCCAATATAATATCTTCCCTCTGCATTAATATTCCAGTAGGAGAACACCTAGAAGGTAAAATAACCAAAATGCAATCCAGCTTTGGATCAATATGATCCACGTGCTCTTCATGTACTTTCTTTTCTACCAAGGCCAATTCTTTCTCAGCTTCAGGTGATAATTCCCTTGGACTATTTAAGTCCTTGTCACCTTCTAAGGTTTTGAACAAATTAGTCAGTTCATCATTTTTTACCCCAACAATAGTTCGTAGATGAGAAATATCTCCAAATAATCTTTGAAAGTCATTAAGTGTCTATAGTCTATCTCTCCTAATTTGCACCTTTTGGGGTCTAATTTTTTTGTAGCTCTATTTTATATCCTAAATAATTAATAGAATCTCATCTTTGTATCTTTTCAGGAGCAATTTTTAATCCCCAGCAAGGCAAAATTTTCTTTACTTCTTCAATCATTCTTTCTAAAGTATCTGCATTTGAGTCAGCTAGTAAAATATCATCCATATAATGATACATTATAGATTGAGGAAATTCTTTATGTACCACTTCCAGTGGCTGATGTACAAAATATTGGCACAGAGTTGGGCTATTCTCCATTCCCTGTGGGAAGACCCTCCACTGAAATTTTTTAACCAGTTGAGAATTATTATAAGTAGGCACTGTGAAAGCAAATTTTTCTGTTTTTTTCTTGTAAGAGTACTGAAAAGAAACAATCTTTTAAATCAATAACTATGAGAGGCCATCCTTTTGGTAAAAGAGTAGGCAAAGGAATTCCAGATTGTAGAGAGCCCATTGGCTGAATTACTTTGTTAATTGCTCTAAGGTCTGTTACCATTCTCCATTTACCAGATTTCCTTTTAATAACAAATACAGGGGAACTCCAAGGGCTGGTTGATTCTTCAATATGCTGAGCATTTAACTGTTCTTCTACCAGCTCTTCTAAAGCCTGGAGTTTCTCTGTTGTTAAAGGCCATTGCTGGACCCATACAGGCTTGTCTATTAACCATTTTAAAGGTAGAGCTGTTGGTGTCTTTGGAACATCATCAGTTGTTGTGCCCTGTTCTTGTATAATATGGATGGCTGGTGACCACTCATTAGAATAATATCTTTCTAATATATCTCTCAGTAACATGTGCTAGTTTATGATTTGTTTCTCAGATTGGAGGGATGTTAATCTGAGTATTCCATTGTTGCAACAAGTCTCAACCCTACAGGTTCATAGTTATGTTAGTCACATATGGTTTTAATTTTCCTCTCTGTCCTTCTGGACCATTCGAGCCATCTTGCACTCTGTTTCACCTGAGATAATGTCCCAATTCCTAACAGTTGAACGTTTACCTACTGAAGAGGCCAAGTTGGATGCCAAAATTCTGGTGCAATTATGGTAACGTCCGCACCTGTGTCTACCAGACCAGACAACAAAACACCATTTATTTTTATCATTAATTTTGGTCTTTGTTCATTAATAGAAGTTTGCCAAAATTTTTTCTTTATGTTTTCTCCTGAATTTTCTATTCTCTCTGTTTCATCATCCTGACCAGCATGATTTATTCCAATAGACATTTGGTTATTTAATCGCTCTGAGCAGGGATTTCCTCTATGGTTGCAGGAAAGGTTTGAACTGGATTTGCTATGGGAGCCTGCATGAGGCCCCTTTGGGAGTTTCCCGAAGACTGAGGCAAAGGATTACCCTGTCTGTCCTTTGTTGATCTACATTCGTTGGTCCAGTGTTTTCCCTTACCATACCTTCTGCATACTCCAGAAGGAAGGGGCATTCTGTTGCCATTGTTCCTTGAAGAAAAATTGTGTCTAGGAATGACCTATTTACAGTCCCTTTTCAAATGCCCTTGCTTTCTACATCCAAAACATCTAACATTCATCAAACCTTTTGAAATTGCTTCTCCTACCCACATATCATCGTGCTCAGGAGCCTCAACATTAACTGTATCTCTAATCCAATCTTCCAAAGGTGCAGATCTTGCCTTTAACGGTCTGATTATTCTTTTGCATGCTGCATTCACATTCTCAAAGGCCAAAGATTCAATTATTGCCTTACTAGCTTCTGAAACCGAGACCATTCTCTTTACTGCTGAAGCCAAGTCTTTGTAAAAAATCTGTAAAAGATTCTTTTGGGCCTTGCATAAACTTTGTAAATGACTCAGATTTTTTTTCCTGGCTCCTCAACTCTGTCCCATGCATTCAAGGCTGCCATTCGACATAAAATTAGGGTTTGGACATCATATAAACATTGTGTTTGTACTGAAGCATATTGGCCTTCTCCAATAAGCTGATCCTGGCAAACTTGTATTCCTTTATCCCTCCATTGTTTTTCTATGTTTTTAGCCTCATCCTTGAACCATGTTAGAAATTGAAGTCTCTGTCTGGGTTCCAGAACAGCTTGTGCAAGGTCCTGCCAGTCCTGTGGTACAATCCTATTATATGTTGACCAAGAGTTTAACATTTGCTTTACATATGGGGAATGCACGCCATAAGATATTATTGCCTCCTTAAACCTTTTTAAATCCAACATTTCAATTGGAGCCCAATTATTTTGTGTAGTCATTTGATCAGGCATCTGCTGTACAGGATAAATTAAGGTTGACTGTGTGAAAACAGGCTTTCTTTCTGTAACCTTATGATCCAAACTTGAAACAACTTCACTGTTAATTTCTTCTGTCTGAATTTTTTACAGGTTTAACAAGTTTTTCTAAAGCTGTTATCCTGGCACTTAAATTGACTATCTTTTTAAATATTAAAATGAGGATAAGCATAGTGATAAACTGCATATTTCCAACAATACTAATCTTCTCATATAGTTGTTCCATTGTCAGACTGCCTAAAATTTCGAACAAAATCCAATTTTCTTCCAATGTACACATAAAACCCATTTTTTTTAATGGGAGGAACTTCTCATGTATCAAAAGACACAATCATAGACCAGAAAATATTGGAAAAAATCAATATTTGCCTATGATTTTATGAAGTAGAATTACAGTTGTTTCACCATTGACATTTTTATGAACAACTTGAGCTGCATTGGATAGAAAGGATTGGCTAAATATCATTACATCATTAATACACACCTCATAAACACCTCCAAATTTTTGTGTAAAAGCATTTTATGAAACATAGCATGTTTTATATAAGATGCAATGATTGCATGATTGTGAGATAATTTCTTTTTTTATTTTACAATACTATTCAGTTCTACATAATAGCCACAGATTCCCTTGTTCTCTCCCCTCCTGCCCCTCTCCCCTTTCCCCCAGCCCACCCCCCATTCCCATCTCCTCCAGATCAAGGTCTCCCCCGAGGACTGGGATCGAACTGATAGACTCAGTCCAGGCAGGTCCAGTTCCCTCCTCCCAGATTGAGCCAAGCGTCCCTGCATAAGTCCCAGGTTTCAAACACCTAACTCCTGCAACGAGCCCAGGACCTGGTACCACTGCCTAGATGCCTCCCAAACAGATCAAGCCAATCAACTGTCTCACCTATTCAGAGGGCCTGGTCCAGTTGGGGGCCCCGCAACCTTTGGTTCATAGTTTATGTGTTTCCATTTGTTTGGCTATTTGTCCCTGTGCTTTATCCAACCTTGGTTTCAACAATTCTCACTCATATAAACCCTTCTCTTTCTCGCTAATTTTCCTCTCTGTCCTTCTGAACCTATACATTTGAGCCATCTTGCACTCTGTTTCACTTGAGATATGTCTTAATTCCTAACAGTTGAATGTTATCTCATGAAGAGGCCAAGTTGGATGCCAAAATTCTGGTCCAATTATGGTAGTGTCCACACCTGTGTCTACCAGACTAGACAACTAAACACCATTTATTTTTATTGTTAATTTTGGTCTTTGTTCCATTAGGCATTTGCTTATTTAATTGCTCTGAGAAGGGGTTTCCTGTACAACTGCAGGAAAAGGTTTGAACTGGATTTGCTGTGGAGGCCTGCTTGAGGGCCCTCTGGGAGTTTCCCAAAGACCAAGGCAAGGATTACCTTCCCTGTCACTTTTTGATCTACATTGTTGGTCCAGTGTTTTTTCCCTTAGCACACCTTCTGCATACCCCAGAAGGAAGAGGCATTCTGTTGCCATTGTTCCTTGAAGAAACATTGTGTCTAGGAATGACCTATGTACAGTCCCTTTTCAAATGCCCTTGCTTTCCACATCCAAAACATCTGACATTCCTCAAACCTTTAGAAATTGCTTCTCCTACCCACATATCATCATGCTCATGAGCCTCAACATTAACCGTGTCTATAATCCAATCCTCCAAGGTTGCAGATCTTGCCTTTAAAGGCCTGATTATTCTTTTGCATGTTGCATTCACGTTCTCAAAGGCCAAAGATTCAATTATTATCTGACTAGCTTCTGAATTCCGGACCATTCTCTTTACTGCTAAAGCCTGTCTTTCTAAAAAAAAAAAAAAAAAAAAAATCTATGAAAGATTCTTTTGGGCCATGTATAACCTTTGTAAATGACTCAGTTTTCTTTCCTGGTTCCTCAACTCTGTCCCATGCATTCAAGGCTGGCTGCCATTTGACATAGAATTAAGGTTTGAATATCATATAAACATTGTGTTTATACTGCAGTATATTGGCCTTCTCCAACAAGCTGATCCTGGAAGACTTGTATTCCTTTATCCCTACACTTTTTTTCTATGTTTTTAGCCTCCTCCTTGAACTACATTTGCCACTGGAGCCTTTGTCCAGGTTCCAGTACAGCATGTGCCAACTCCCACCAGTCCTGTGGTATAATCCTATTATAAGTTGACCAGGTATTTAATATTTGCTTTACACATGAGGAATGCATGCCATAAGATACTATTGCCTCCTTAAACCTTTGTAAATCTAACATTTCAATTGCAGGCCAAATATTTTGTGTAGTCACTTGATCAGACAACTGCTGTACAGTTACCGGATAAATAAAGCGTGATTGTGTGAAAACAGGCTTTCTTTCTGTAACCTTATGATACAATCTTGAAACAGCTTCACTGTTAATTTCTTCTGTCTGAATTTGAATTTGTCTATAATTCATTTTAACAGGTTTAACAGGTTTTTCTAAAACTTTTATCCTGGCACTTAAATTGATGATCATTTATGTAGTAAAATGAGGATAAGAAAAGTAATAAAGTGCATAATTCAATCAACATTAATCTTCTCATATGGTTGTTCCATTATCAGACTGCCTAAAATTCCAAACAAAGCCTAATTTTCTTCCAATGTACACATAAGACCCATTTTTTTAAATGTGGAAAAAAATTCTCTTTTAAATAGTTTCCTTTAAAATATCTGATATCTTAATTGACTTACTAAGTCTGAGTAGAACAATAGAAATCTGATAGAATTCCCAATCAGCCACCTAGTGTCCAAAGTGTGAATCTAGAGAGAGAGAGAGAGAGAGAGAGAGAGAGAGAGAGAGAGAGAGCAAGAAAGTGTAGCCACAAGTTCTGGCTAAAAGCTTAAACCCAGCCACGTGTTCCTGCTTGAGTCTAGTCAAGCCTGGGCTTTGGCTTCCTTAAGCTCCAACCACATGCATTGGCTTTACAGGCAGGGGCCCTGTTCAGCAGGGCAGGCCTGAATTGTTTGTAGCACCGGCTTTAAGCAAGTAGATCCAGCTGCAGCTAGCCGCTTGGGGCTATAGTTAGTCTGGCCTGAGACCAAGCTGACCTGGGCCGAAGCTAGGAGCCAGACCACCCAGGTGTGAAACCGGACCTGCCACCAAGCCAAGCCAAGTGGTTTTTAATGGATTCTTGTCACATTGGGCGCCAAATATAGAAGTAACCGTCTTATTCAATAAGAAACACAGAACCAATGCAAAGATGAAAGCCCAAGAGGTCAGAGCTAAGAGCCTTACCCTTCACTCTGCAGCTATCCTCTTCAGCCAAGAGACCTACTTCCTGTGTGTTTGTCTTTATAAAGACTTTCTGTTCTGCCTTCTCATTGGTTATAAACCCAACCACATGACTACCTCATCACTGCCTGCCTGTACACACCTACAGGTCTTCTATGGTTGGTACTGAGATTAAAGGCGAATGTCTCCATGCTTGCTCTATCCTTGAACACACAGAGATCCACATAGCTCTGCCTCCCAAGAGCTAGGATAGAAGGCATGTACCACCACCATCCAGCTTCTGTGATGGCTTGCTATTAGCTCTGACCCCCAGGCAACTTTATTTATTAACATACAAATAAAATCACATTTCAGTACAAATAAAACATCACCATACTTCAGAAAAAGCAAGTCTTGGTTTTTAGATATAAAATGAGCTGACACGGCATTTATAGCCTTATGGAAGAATCTGGTTGCCTGTTGTTGCTAAGCTATCAGAGTTGACATTATTCCAGACATCAATACCATCAGAGATCTGAGAGCATTAAATTATACCTGAGTAAGCAGAAATGTAGAACAAACAGCTTTGAAATTCATTAAAAATGGCAGAGACTAGTCCTGCCTAGAAGGCCATCTTAGGCTCCTGTGGTTTCCACAGCATTGTGGTAGAGGTACAAGGACAGCATCAGTCTTTGTCTCCTTAACCATAAGGTGAGAGTTTTTCCTGTACAGGAGTAACATGGGGAAGACTAACCAATTCTCCATTGTCCTGTTTTTCCACAGTCTGGGTAGGGTCCTTGTAGTAGATGTTGCATTGGGGCATATTGCCCAGTGGTCAGTGTTACCAACAATCCAGATGGTATCATTATAGTGTTACATTATCTTTTTTGGAGATCTTGGGGTCATTTTAGGGATTGGGAGTTTCTGTCTGTTATAGTAAACTTTTCTAATAAATAATGTAAATGTCATATTCACAGATCTTTGACAAGTTTGAAGACCATTATCTACTGAATATGTCTGAGGTAAACAAACCTAGACCTAATTTTGAAAATATAACTAAGTTTGGTAAGAATAACCAGGCCATCTTTTTACCCTGTAGATATATTAGTTAAAAGGACCTACAGAAACTCCTTCTATGAGGCTACAATTACCCTGATTCCTAAACCAAACAAGGATACAACAAAGAAAGAGAACTACAGACCGATCTTCCTCATGAACATTGATGCAAAAATACTCAAAAAAAAAAAAAAACAAAAAAAACTGGCAAACAGACTCCTAGAACACATCAGAACAATTATCCACCATGATCAAGTAGGCTTCATCCCAGGGATGCAAGGGTGGTTCAACATACGAAAGTCCATCAATGTAATACACCATATAAACAAACTCAAGGAAAAAAGACCACATGATCATTTCACTAGATGCAGAAAAAGCATTTGACAAAATCCAACACCCCTCATGATAAAGGTCTTGGAGCGATCAGGAATACAGGGAACATACCTAAACATAATAAAGGCAATTTACAGCAAGCCAACAGCCAACATCAAATTAAATGGAGAGAAACTCAAAGCAATTCCACTAAAATCAGGAATGAGGCAAGGCTGTCCGCTCTCCCCATACTTATTCAATATAGTACTTGAAGTTCTAGCCAGAGCATTAAGACAACATAAGGAGATTAAGGGGATACAAATTGGAAAGGAAGAAGTCAAGCTTTCCCTATTTGCAGATGACATGACATGAGTGACCCCAAAGAATCAACCAAGGAACTGATACAGCTTATAAACACCTTCAGCAACCTAGCAGGATACAAGGTCAACTCAAAAAAATCAGTAGCCCTCCTATATACAATGGACAAAGAAGCTGAGAAGGCAATTAGGGATACATCACCCTTTACAATAGCCACAAATGACATAAAATACCTTGGGTAACACTAACCAAGCAAGTGAAGGACCTATATGACAAGAACTTTAAGTCCCTGAAAAAAGAAATTGAAGAAGATGTCAGAAAATAGAAAGATCTCCCATGCTCATGGATAGGCAGGGTTAACATAGTAAAAAATGGCAATCTTACCAAAAGCAATCTACAGATTCAATGCAATCCCCATCAAAATACCAACACAATTCTTCACAGACCTGGAAAGAATAATACTCAACTTCATATGGAAAAACAAAAAACCCAGGATATCCAAAAGAATCCTGTACAATAAAACAACTTCTGGAGGCATCACAATCCCTGACTTCAGGCTCTACTATAGAGCTACAATAATAAAAACTGCTTGGTATTAGCATAAAAACCGACATGTGGACCAATGGAATCAAATTGAAGACCCTGACATTAACCCACACACCTATGAACATATAATTTTTGACAAAGAAGCCAAAAGTGTACAATGGAAAAAAGAAAGCATCTTCAACAAATAGTGCTGACATAACTGGATATCAATGTGTAGAAGGCTGCAAATAGATCCATATCTGTCACCGTGCACAAAACTTAAGTCCAAGTGGATCAAGGACCTCAACATGAATCCAGCTACTCTGAACCTGCTAGAAGAGAAAGTAGGAAGTACTCTTGAATGCATTGGCATAGGAGATCACTTCCTAAATATAACACCAGTAGCACAGACACTGAAACAATCAATCAATGGGACCTCTTGAAACTGAGAAGCTTTTGTAGAGCAAAGGATATGGTCAACAAGGCAAAGCAACAGCCTACAGAATGGGAAAAGATCTTCACCAACCCCACATCTGACAGAGGACTGATATCCAGAATATATAAGGAACACAAGAAATTAGACATCAAAACGACCAACAGTCCAATTGAGAAATGGGCTTTAGAACTAAACAGAGAATTCTCAACAGAGGAAACTCAAATGGCTGAAAGACATTTAAGGAATTGCTCAACATCCCTAATCATCAGGAAATGCAAATCAAACAACTCTGAGATACCACCTTATGCCTGTCAGAATGACTAAGATCAAAAACACTGAAGACACTTTATGTTGGAGAGGATGTGGAACTAGGGGAACTCTCCTCCACTGCTGGTGGGAATGCAAGCTTGTACAACCACTTTGGAAATCAATATGGCAATTAATTAGAAAATTGGGAATCAATCTCCCCCAAGATCCAGCTATACCACTCCTGGGCATATACCCAAGAAATGCTCAATCATACCACAAGAGCACTTGCTCAGCTATGTTCATATCAGCATTGTTTGTAATAGCCAAAACCTGGAAACAACCTAGATGCCCTTCAACTGAAGAATGCATAAATAAATTGTGGTACATATACACAATGGAATACTACTCAGTAGAGAAAAACAATGACATCATGAGGTTTGCAGACAAATGGATGGATCTAGAAACAATCATCCTGAGTGAGGTAACCCAGACTCAGAAAGACAAATATGGTATGTACTCACTCATAGGAAGATGCTAGATGTGGAACAAGGATGACTGGACTGCTACTCACATCACCACTGAGGCTACCTGGAAAAACAAGACTCCAAGAAAGACACAAAGAAATGGATGAGATCTACATGAACAGCCTGGACATGAGTGGGAGCAATGAAGGGCAAGGGTCGATGGAAAGAGAGTGGGAGATCCTAGCTGGATCAAGAACAGAGAGGGAGAACAAGGAATAGGAGACCATGGTAAATGATGACCACATGAGAAAAGGAAGAAACAAAGAGCTAAAGAGGCCCACAGAAATCCACAAAGATACCCCCACAAAAGACTGCTGGCAATGGTCGAGAGACAGCCAGGACTGACCTACTCTGGTGATGGGATGGCCAAACACCCTAATAGTTGTGCCAGAAACCCCATCCAAGGACTGAAGAATCTGGATGCAGTCATCCACAGCTAGGCCCGGGTGGAGCTCCGGAAATCTAATTAATGAGAAAGAGGAGGGTTTATATGAGCGAGAATTGTTGAGACCAAGGTTGGATAAAGCACAGGGACAAAGAGCCAAATGAATGCAAACATATGAACTATGAACCAATGGCTGAGGGGTCCCCAAATGGGTCAGGCCCTCTGAATAAGTGAGACAGTTAATTGGCTTGATCTGTTTGGGAGGCATCTAGGCAGTGGTACCAGGTCCTGGGCTCGTTGCAGGAGTTAGGTGTTTGAAACCTGGGACACATAGAAACCCTGTCTCAAAAAATGCAATAATAATAATAATAATAATAATTCCTCAGTCTTTAAAGCATTTAATAATTTAAAATTCCAAATTCTCTTAAAACAAAACAAAAGGAACACAAAAAAATGAACAAAAACAAACATCTGAAATGTGGGCTCTGCAATAGCAAAAACAAGTCATTCATTTTATTTTATTGTCTTTCTTTCTTTCTTTCTTTCTTCCTTCCTTCCTTCCTTCCTTCCTTCCTTTCATTCATTCATTCATTCATTCTTTTCAAAACAGAGTTTTACTGTGTAGCTTTGGTTGTCCTGAAATTACCTCTGAAGACTAGGCTGGTCTTGAACTCATAGAGATCTGCCTGCCTCTGTGCTGTGGATATCACTCTATATAAATAAAACACTGATGGCCAGTGACCAGACAGGAAGAATAGGCGGGACAAGGAGAGAGGAGAATTGGGGAAACAGGAAGAAGGAGAGGGCGACACTGCAGCCACCGCCAGGACAAGTAACATGTAAAGACGCCGGTAAGCCACAAACCATGTGGCAAGGTATAGAGTTATAGAAATGGGTTAATTTAAGATATAAATACAGTTAGCAAGAAGCCTGCCACAGCCATACAGTTTATAAGTAATATAAGTGTGAGTGATTATTTTATACTTGGATTGTGGGACTGCAGGGCTTGGTGGAACCTGGAGAGAAGCTCTCCAGCAACAAATGGCACCCAATGGCTTGAGCTTCTACCTTAAACCTGAAATATTTGATAACCAATTCTAAACAGAGCCAAAAACAGGTTCCTGCTTCAAGTCTCATAGCAGCAGCTAGACGCCACAAAACGCAGGTTTGAACATTGGCGGGTTCCTGGCATGTGTGTTTTACCAGCAGTATGGTGGGAATGAGGCATCTGCCAGCGGCACATTTAGTGGTAGATTTAGTCTTTACTAGTATTTTTTTTAAAAAAAGAGGTTTCTGGGCTACATGCTGCTTTGATAAAAGTGTAGACCCACTGTTTCTGAGACTTGATGGTTCACAGAACTGGCGGAAAATGTACCTTGGCCATGTTGGGAAGCTGAAGTGGGCACAGCCAGCAGCCATAGCACCATTTCAGTCTTAGAATGCTGCAGTTTAAAGTAATAGGCTCACAATAAGACTGATTCAGATAAAATAGTTTACAATGTGAGTAAAATATACGTAGGCTTGAAAGAGACAAAAAAAAGTTAAATTAATATAAAAAAGACATGTAAAGATAAATATTACACAGAGAATCTGGATTGTGTTGTCTTTGGGATTTTTAACTGCAAAAAAACATTTGATCGAAAAAGATGTTGAATTAAACCAATACGTATATTTTAAAAGTATCTTGCCTTCAAAATTTGGATGTAAGGATATGTTGCTTTGGAAAAGAAGTTCTGCTTTTGTTTCCACAGAAAGCCAGAGGCTATGGATTTGTTCCAGATTAAGATACATCAGGTTTTACCAGCCAAGACCGCCTGAAAGGTCTCCAATGACACCATGACCCAGATGATCCAACATCCAGAGCGGTTTCAAGGCAACTGGCTCATACAATACAGCCTCATGGGCTACCCCATAAGCCTAAAATTTTCTTTGCATCCCCATAAGATACAGCGCCCCCCTCCAGCAGGAAGTAGTAAGAGATGCTACGCCCAAATTCCCAAATATATCAAGCTGGCTATAGAGGTGGAATTGGCTCACTCCCCCTCTAAACCCAGACATATTACTTTAAAAAATGGTTAAGAGATTCTTGTGTCCCAAATCAGAAGAGCCCTCTGGTGTGGGACAGAGAAAAAACAATATTTTTATTTAAAACAGGTTGATTATAAATGCGATCTCTTTTTAAAAAAGAAAAGGGAATATGATATAGATATATAGGATATAGAGATGATAAGATAAAAGGGTAGATTAATGAACCTACTTTTAAAGAACAACTTGTTTAAAATGTTTTACATTTGTATAGATTTTAGTTTATGTTTAAAATGCTTTACATTGGTATAAATTTTAGTTTATTGATACAAACTTGAAGTTAATTTTGTTATACTGTATATATATTTCTATTCTTGTTTGAGGTTTTATGTTTATTCAACTCATTTAGAATTGTAATGGATAATTAAGAAATAGATTAATAATTAGTCATCTATGATAATCATATTTATAGCCATGTTAGTTAAGTCTTCTAGGTATACATAGATATATTTCAGATAGATAGGTAGTCTTTAAACACTTCAAAGACCTACAGAATATGGCATTTAAAATGTTTTAAAAATTTAGACATTCTGGACAGTGGGACGTGTCTGCTCCTGACAGCACTGGATTTACTTTGGAGAGGAGGATGGGCATTGAAGACACTCCATATGGAGTTTATGTTCACCTTGGCAAGGATAGCCATTCGGGCAAGAAACTGTCTTGCCTAGACTGCTTGATCAACTGGACATGCAAGACCCATGGAAGGATGACCACTGAAGTTTGCATGACAAGATGGTCCTTTAGGTTCCTGTTTCGCAGAAAAAACTGTCAGACATTCTACAGGACACTGAAAAAAATGACAGAGAGACTCTAGCCCTGTGAGCTAAAGACAGATACCCCAACTTTACAAAGGAACATTAGGTGATTGTCCAGGCTGTCAGCTGTCTCTGTCTACCCTGCAAGACTGCCAAAAGTTACATACACCCTTCTCCCATTTCCCAGGTAATATTATATCCTTCTGAGGCCTTTGATGTGGTTAAAGACTAGTCAGTTGTAATTTCCTCAGTTATGATAAAAGATAAGTTAGATATAAAACCTTAAACTCACAAATATAAGATAGATAGGACATCTTCGTTAATATTGTAACTGTAATTCTTGCTCGATAATTGTTTTCTTTTATGTAGTTTTACCATGTTAAAGTTAAAACCTTCCTTTTTAAAAAAAGAAGAAAAGGGGAAGTGCTGTGGATATCACGCTAAATAAATAAAACACTGATGGCCAGTGACCAGACAGGAAGTGTAGGTGGGACAAGGAGAGAGGAGAATTGGGGAAACAGGAAGAAGGAGGGGGAGACACTGCAGCCACCGCCAGGATAAGTAACATGTAAAGACGCCGGTAAGCCACGAACCATGTGGCAAGGTATAGATTTATAGAAATGGGTTAATTTAAAATATAAGTACAGTTAGCAAGAAGTCTGCCAGTTTATAAGTAATATAAGCATCTGAGTGATTATTTTATACTTGGATTGTGGGACTGCAGGGCTTGGTGGAACCTGGAGAGAAGCTCTCCAGCAACACTCTGTCTCCTGAGTACTGGGATTAAAGATGTGCACAGCCACCACCTGGGATTCATACATTTTCTTATTCCAAGATGGAAAAATCAGGGCACTGTTACAATCAGATCTAAGCAAACCCCATATTGAGCAATGTATTATCTCAGTGTCTTACATTTGTACTCACATACAATCTCTTGTGGGTTTTTTTTTTCTTTTCTTTTTTACCTCTTCTTTCTGTGTGTTATCCATAGAACTCAAAGTTGCCTTGTTAGCTCAGGCCATATCTGCTATTGTCCTTGGTGATCATCCTATAGTCTTAACATCTCCAACTGGCTGAGGTTTTCACTGGAAGTGAGGCTTCACATGGACCAGTGACTTCCTGTGTTCTCTTCAGGAAGTCTTGGACCATGAAATACAGTGTCAATCTACAGTTCCTCTCAATGACCCCTCCGTGGCTCTAAAACCAGTATTGTGTGGTAGAGTCTTGCACATTACCAAGTTCAACTATCAGCTTGAGGTATAACTTTGGTCCCTTTGGACCACTGATTTTGTCTGCTGATACTGAGGAAACCCGTATCAGAAGATTTTGAATCAAAGATGCTGGTCTCTTGTTAATCACAGATTTGTCACCTCTGGTTAGTCAGTTATTCATTGTCCCAGTAAAACGGAAAAACGGAAGGTTTCTGTTAGATACACATTAATAGAGGTGACATGGAAATAGATAGATAGATAGATAGATAGATAGATAGATAGATAGATAGATAAATAGATAGATAGATAGATAGATAGATAAAGCAAACTGGCATCTCTAGAAGCAGAATTGTTCTTTAATCAAACAACTGAAAGGCTAGAGTCTCTTTGATCAAACAACTGAAAGGCTAGCATCTCTCTGGAAGTGAGATTGTGTTTGTGGGACATGGCGTTCTTGGGGTTTATATGATAGGAAAGGGGGTAATTTGGGAATGGAAGAGTCCACCTGCAGGTCAGTTCCCCTGCTGTCTGAAAATGGCAGATCCCAGCAAGTTCAGTGTGTAGGTTTTCTTCTAAGAAGTTTCCCAAGATATCTGTGGTGAAATATTAGTTTAATATGTGTTATATTTGTTTATGATGTGAAATATTTGTCTAATGATGCAAAGATGTGTTGCATTCTTTTATGTTGCTTTTGTTTAATTCTGTAAAGCTGTGTTACTTTGCCTGCCTAAAACACCTGATTGGTTTAATAAAGAGCTGAACAGCCAATAGAGAGGCAGGAGAGAAAAACAGGTGGGGTTGGCAGGCAGAGTGAATAAATAGGTGGAGAAATCTAGCCTTAAGAGAAGAGTGAAGAGGGAGGAGCAGGAAAAGGAGGAGAAGGCGATGCCAGGGGCCAGCATCCAGCCACTCATCCAGCCATGGAGTAAGAAAGAAAGATATATAGAATAAAGGAAGGTAAAAAGCCCAGATGCAAAATGTAGTTAAACAGAAATGGGATAACTTAAGTTAGAAAAGCTGGCTAGAAACAAGGACAGACATTCATAAGTAAAAATAATCCTCTCTGTACTTATTTGGGAAGTGGATGTCAAGCCACAAAGGAGAAAAAAACAAAATAATAATAAGTATTATTATTACTATAAATCAACTACTGTTATCAGTCAAGTCAAGTTTTCTGTCCAGAGTATCTCAATCCACTTTTAGATAATTAGCTCTTCAGTTTTACTTGCGTGTATTTTTAATTCAAATATAGCACAAAACAACTTTGAAAAAGTCATTGCTTCCTTCTGAAGTTTCACAACCTAGTCCTTTATTGTCCTTATTTCCTTTAACATCCTTATAAACTCCTATAGAGCATTCCATTAAGCATACTCAGTGGCTGTTCAGTCTAAAGCTTCAAAAGCATCCACTTTCCTCCCACAAAAGAGACCAGAGTATAAAAGCCACATGGACAATTACATCACAGCAATAGTCTTTGGTACCAATTTGTATTCTAATTTGCTTCTGTTGCTGTGAAAGACATCATGAACAAAAGTAACTTGTATAGGAAGTTTTTATTATTATTATTATTAGCTACAGTGTTTTATTATAATCAGAGGAAGCCAAGATGGAAAAATGGTGCTAGGAATTAAATCAGAAACCATAGAGGAATATTGCCTTCTGGCTCAGCTACCTTTCTCATACAGTCCTAGCCCACTTTTCAAGGATGGTACTAATTACAGAATCCTGAGTCCTTCCACATCAATTAATCAATCAAGACCATGCCTCACAGACATTCCTATGGGTTGGTCTTGATGGAGGCAGTTCCTTGACTGAGATTTGCTCTTTTCAGGTTTGTCTAGGTTAATACCAAGTTGTGAAGAAAAAAAAAACAAAACAAACTAATGAACACCTCCAGTATCAACAGACAACCAAGCTTAATGTGGGAAACCTTGGTATGTGTTTTTGTTAAACTGTCCTTTCTATTTAAAATAGAGAATGCCATGTGCTTGATTAACAGCACGAGTCAACATGTTGATAGGTAGCCACTAAATCACTTATGCCCCAAATTATAGAATAAGAATATGTTTCTTCAAAGAAGATCCTTCCTGAAATGTCTAGCAACCATTATAAAATGAACTCATGTTTTCATCTGTTATTAGAACTATATAACTTGATTTTATTTTAAGGGTGTTAAATTAACTTCTATACTCAGAAAGATATTTTTAAAGTCCTGTATGGTTGTATCTCTCTTGTTCATAGCCACTTTCATATTTATAGTCTTAGAAGAAACAAGACAAACATATGATTTTGTAAGCAATCTTAAGCCTAAAGCCTTTATCAATTACTTATTGACATATTAATATTTTTATTGACATAGACCACAATTTTATCACATAAGTAGCATAGATGTTTCCTGTGAACTAAAATGTAACTTGGAATGGGGGGAGGAGATTATAAGACCCAGAATGTAATTATATTTTCTCATATAAACTCATAAGGTTTGAGAAGCTCAAGGAACTTCCATGCTTAAGAAGCTCAGACAAAAATTAATAAAACCTATAGTCCCTCCCTGATATTATATAATCAATGATCAATTGATGGGAAGAGAAGACTTTTAAATAGAGCTGCACAACAGTTTAATAGGGAGCTCTAAAGATGAAGCTCTTAGCAATCACCTATGCTGTGTAGGCTTTTCCAGGATACAGGTGCCTTTGAATCACCCATCTTTCTTCAAGTACCTGCAGTAAGGTATATTTGAGTGGAATTGATTATTTTGTTTCTTGCCAGTGCCATGTCTGAGGTGAATAAATACTTCTTTATGTCATTCCATGAGAAAATAGACTTTTATATATTACATTATAAATTTTATCTTATGATTAACACCAGATAAAACCCATTAAAAGCTAATAACATTTCATCCAGATTGCAACAAAAATCTGAATGAAATCTAATATTCCACAAAACATTATCATTTCCAAAAGTATTATGGCATAAGTACATTAATAATCATAGTAACTTCTCTGTAGAAATCTAAGTATTTATTCTTGAAAATTGAATAAGTTTCTTTATTCTTTCGCTTTAATTCATTTTGGTTAATTTCATGTAAGCAGTATTAAATACAAATCTATGCTTTTAAGGATCTTACAAACATGAGCCCAGTTGAGCCTTAGGAACATACAGCTAAATGTTTTTTCATTTAAAATATATGGAAAATGTTAGTATCATTACCTCACATTGTTTACAACAAAAGAAAAGAAGCGGCTTCAACATTTCTCATGCCCTAGGTTATAGAAATCGATCCCTCATTGTAGGCAAAACATCTACTTTCTTATGAACAAAGACACTTAAACTCTGATTTCTTAAAAACAACAACAACAAAAAAAAATACCCCTTCAAATGTCTGTGCTGGAACTAACCTGAAAGCTTCCTCTTTGAGGACAAGCTTTCATATTGCCCAAAGGTATCATACAAGCCTTGAAATGAAGGAAACAACCAGCAGTTGTACCTAGCTGTGATGCCCATGAATCACAACAACTGGCACAGAAATGTACCCCTAAAGGTAACAAACAGTTGTCTAACTGAGCTTCAGATCCACTCAGCATGAGGGAAAGCATGCCTTTTACTAAAACCTAGCCAACTACCTAGAGCTAGAGAAGTCATGCACCTTGAAGGAGAACCCACAATTACTACTCTACTAAACTAGCATAATCCCTAACTACATTCTAAACATTTGTCCTTGTACCCAAAGACAAGTGAAGTGTAGTCCTCACCTCTCATAGAGGAAACTTCTCTTTACAGCAAAAGGAGACCATTACAAAACCAACAAAGAAAAGCTAGCCAGTCAAAATTCAGAGTTGTGGAGCCCAGTCCTAAGGGATACATCTGCAACATAACTTGAGAACTTAAGGCTCATGAATAATTGCCAAAGAGGGTGAAGACAAATGGGAAGAGCTAGAGTATTGGTTCTTATAGATTGTATCTCCTAGTAATGGCAGAAGATACACCCATAATGTCTCACCAACATAACTGCATAAACAAGCCAAACAAGGACAATGGTAATATGCAGGCAAAAATGGACAGGGGAAACCAAGGAGGCCTCAGTCCTACAAAGAGAACTCAACCCTACAAACAGACCTACAGGCACCCAAGGAATCCTGGAGGGAGAAAGAAATAATCTTCCCTAGAGAAGAGCACATCAATTAGTTATCCAATACCAAATAGTCAGCCCTGAAAGCATATATACAAGTAACAATATACAGACTGAGCTCATTGCACTTATGCATTTAGGAGTATGTATGTATGAACATATACATATACATAATGAAAGAGAGACTGACTTTGAAAGAAAGGAAAGAAGAGTATATAGGAAAATTTGGGAGAAGGAAGAGGAAGGGAAAAAACAATGTAATTATAATCTCAAAAGTAAAATTGAGAGCTAAAAATAAAAAGTCATAACCTTTCTGCCTGTATTTGTAGGGACACACCAACTCCATAGTTTTTGGAATAATTTGGAGATAGGGTTTCCATGCCAGCAATTATGTCTTGGCAGTTTATAAGAGGTGACAGAAATGTTATCACTGAAAGGCTAGATGGGAAATACTGAACAGGAACAAGCCATGACTTACCATTCTTTCTCTGGAATTTCCCATTGTCAAGCAAAAATCCTCAGAAAAAAATATTGTGTATACACACACACACACACACACACAAACCAGGTGTGTCAACTAAGCAAAACAGCATGTTGCAGAGACATATCTCAAATGACTGACATTATTGACAGGGAACATCCCAAGCACAAACTCAAGAAATGAATTACTCCTAGAAGCAACCTGCTTTGCTTTGTTATGCAAAAACCACAAAAGAGTAATGGGGCAGGACCTACCTGTCACAGGGAAAGATGCTTGCCTGTCTATATTACATACCTATTGCTTTGGGGGAAAGTTTTAGGTGCTCATTCAAGCCAGTAGCCAGGGTTCTGAAAAGCACATTTGTAAATGTAAATGTATAGTCTCATGACAGGTGACTACTAGATGACAAATGATTTCACTTTTAAATACATATACAATTCTGAATATAACTTACTCAGCTTATTAAAATTAATTTTAATATTTAAAAGTGGGTTGCTTATTAGGTTTTAAAAATAATATATTTACATAATGTTTAAAATTATTTTATTAATATTTTGTTTTTGTTTTTTGTCTTTTGAGACAGGGTAAGCTGGAAGTCCCTATATAGAACAGGTTGGCGGTTGCTTCTGATGTTACTCTGCATACAGCTGGCCTTCGCTTGTTCTCCCAATGTCCATTATATTAGGTTCCATTAAGGCTATTCTACATATTCCATCTCAAGATCCTTCATTTAATCAGATCTGAAGAAATACCCTTTGCTTTATATATAGCACCTAGAAGTTCAAGAGATTTTATCATGATTGTTTGCTGAAGCTGTCATTTAGCCTATCAGAATATAATTGTCAAAAAGCTATTGGAGAAGTCTACACCAAGTATAAAAGGAGTGAAGAAGAGTGGAGGAGATTGGGATATTTAAGATCCATTATCTCTGGAATGTGATGTGGATTTGTTGGTAGATTACATATATGCTTTGGTGGAGAGTTAGAAAAGAGAGTAATGCCAACATTATTGCTCTGGGAAACTGGGTGATCATAAATGCTACTGAAGGGATGAGTTGACAAGTGAGGAGCTTCAGTGGTTTATATAATGGGTTGTTGTTTAATAATTTTATTATTTTGAGAGAGTTCATACATCAGCACTGTATGTATCACTACTGTCTCTCAATTTACATCCCCCTTTCTCTTCCTCACTTCTCTTTTGCACCCCCTATGAAATTCATGATCTCTTTTTTGTATTGTTACATGTATATGTATATATATATATATATATATATATATATATATAGAGAGAGAGAGAGAGAGAGGGAGAGAGAGAGAGAAAGAGAGAGAGAGAGAGAGAGAGAGAGAGAGAGAGAGAGAGAGAGAGAGAGAGAGAGAGCTGACCACTTGATATTGGACAAACTTTGAGGGTGCTTGTCTCTGAAAGAGACTGAGTCATTTGTCAACAGGCATTGGCCACCTATAAGTCTTTGTGTAGGGTTGGAACCATGTGGAATTTTCTTTTGCAATATTGGCATGTCATTTGATGTTCTAATTATTCTCATTTGGTTCAGTCAACCATACTGTTGATAATTCCTATGTGGAATATACTTTGAGTTGTATTAATTTTGAAACTTCTATTGAGTAATCATATGAAATCATATTGATTTCACTGGCAAGGTTTACTCTGGAGTTAGTAGTGTGCTGGCCTTTATAATGTTGATGCTGTTAACACCAAAGGGCAGGGAGTAATTATATCAACATAAACTCAAATAATGCAAAGCAAGTTATTGAATCTCATATTTGTCCACTACATTCTGGACCTATTGAAAAAAAAGATATGTAGTTTGAGATCTGAAAACTAGTAATAGGATTTTTAAGATTATTTGTTTTCAGTCATGCATCCCTAATTAGCTCAGATGAAGTCACTAAATCTAGCAAAGGTATCAACTAATTTCTATTCACTTAACAGAAAAACATTTGCATTGAACAAATTGCTAATATTGATTTGACAAGTTCAAAAAGTTCCAACCTGGAGAACTGACTGTATTCTGAAAATGTTGCTTTCAAACTGATGCAAAATATCTGAATTAAAGATGAAAAGTACGAACTTGGCACCAGGTTCTGGCCACCGGACAGCTCCCCTTCTAGCCCCATCGGGAGGGATCCCCTTTTCCAAGCCCCCCGGCAGCCCCTGCAATCTCCGTGCCCCGCCCCCACGCCCATCTGCCCACGACTCCAGCCACTTCCTGAGACTTAGAGACCGGCCCCCAGCTCCCAGCCTGCTCCCGATTGCCATTCTGGACCAGAGGTGAGTACCCGGATCCAACCCGGACCCCATCCCTGGACACCTGCCACTCCGGGAAGACCTGCCCAACTTGGCACCAGGTTCTGGCCACCGGACAGCTCCCCTTCTAGCCCCACCGGGAGGGATCCCCTTTTCCAAGCCCCCGGCAGCCCCTGCAATCTCCGCGCCCCGCCCCCACGCCCATCTGCCCGCGACTCCAGCCACTTCCTGAGACTTAGAGACCAGCCCCCAGCTCCCAGCCTGCCCCAGACTTCCCTTCTGGTCCAGAGGTGAGTACCCGGATCCAACCCGGACCCAATCCCTGGACACCAGCCACTCCGGGAAGACCTGCCCAACTTGGCACCAGGTTCTGGCCACCGGACAGCTCCCCTTCTAGCCCCATCGGGAGGGATCCCCTTTTCCAAGCCCCCCCGGCAGCCCCTGCAATCTCCGTGCCCCGCCCCCACGCCCATCTGCCCGCGACTCCAGCCACTTCCTGAGACTTAGAGACCGGCCCCCAGCTCCCAGCCTGCCCCAGACTTCACTTCTGGTCCAGAGCCACTTCCTGAGACTTAGAGACCGGCCCCCAGCTCCCAGCCTGCCCCAGACTTCCCTTCTGGTCCAGAGGTGAGTACCCGGATCCAACCCGGACCCAATCCCTGGACACCAGCCACCCCGGGAAGACCTGCCCAACTTGGCACCAGGTTCTGGCCACCGGACAGCTCCCCTTCTAGCCCCATCGGGAGGGATCCCCTTTTCCAAGCCCCCCGGCAGCCCCTGCAATCTCCGCGCCCTGCCCCCACGCCCATCTGCCCGCGACTCCAGCCACTTCCTGAGACTTAGAGACCGGCCCCCAGCTCCCAGCCTGCCCCAGACTTCCCTTCTGGTCCAGAGGTGAGTACCCGGATCCAACCCGGACCCAATCCCTGGACACCAGCCACTCCGGGAAGACCTGCCCAACTTGGCACCAGGTTCTGGCCACCGGACAGCTCCCCGTCTAGCCCCATCGGGAGGGATCCCCTTTTCCAAGCCCCCCGGCAGCCCCTGCAATCTCCGCGCCCTGCCCCCACGCCCATCTGCCCGCGACTCCAGCCACTTCCTGAGACTTAGAGACCGGCCCCCAGCTCCCAGCCTGCTCCCGATTGCCATTCTGGACCAGAGCCCGCCCCGGACTTCCCTTCTGGACCAGAGAGTTGGACAAGAGAACTCCCTTTTGGACAAAAGAGAGAGTCTTCCTGAATCTGTCAGCTCTTTCTGAAACAAGTACACTGATAAGACGAAGAAAGAACCACAAGGAGATGGGCAGACGTCAAGGCAGAAGTACATACAGCAAAATGAAGAGCAATACAGCATCACCAGAACCTAGCCCGCCTCCAACATCTAGACCTGAACACCAAAAATTGCAAGAAGCAGAAGAAAGTAGCCTTATGAGTAACTTCATGAAGAAGGTAGAGGCTTGTGTAGAGGAAAAGACAAGGAAATTGGAAGAACGCTATAAACAACTAGAGGAAAGAGCAAACAAATTAGAAGAAAACAATAAAGCCCTCCAAGAAAAAAATAAATTCCTGGAAGAAAACATTAAAGTCCTGGAAGAAAACATTAAAGTCCTGGAAGAAAACAATAAAACACTGAAAGAAAATCATGAAAAAGCAATGAAACAAACAAAGGAAACAGGCCAAGAACTGAAAAAGGAAATTGAAAAAATAAAGAAGACACAAACAGAGGGAATGCTGGAAATAGAAACCCTGAGTAAAAGATCAGGAACTTCGGATGCAAGTATAACCAACAGAATGCAAGAGGTGGAAGAGAGGATTTCTGGCATTGAAGATACAGTAGAAGAAATAGTTTCATCAGTCGAAGGAAACACTAAAGCCAACAAAGTCATGAACCAAAATGTCCAAGAAATCTGGGACACCATGAAAAGACCAAACCTACGAATTATAGGGATAGAAGAAGGTGAAGAATACCAACTCAAAGGCACAGAAAATATATTCAACAAAATTATAGAAGAAAACTTTCCCAACTTAAAGAAGGAAATGCCTATGAAGATACAAGAAGCCTATAGAACACCAAACAGACTAGACCCCCCAAAAAAGTCCCCTCGACACATAATAATTAAACAACTAAATGTACAGAATAAAGAAAGAATATTAAGAGCAGCCAAGGAAAAAGGCCAAGTGACCTATAAAGGTAAACCCATCAGAATAACACCCGATTTCTCAATGGAGACTTTGAAAGCCAGAAGGACCTGGACAGATGTAATGCAGACACTAAGAAACCATGGATGTCAGCCCAGACTAATATACCCAGCAAAACTTTCAATCATCATAGACGGAAGGAACAAGACATTCAAAGACAAAGCCAGATTTAAACAATACCTATCCACAAACCCAGCCCTACAGAAAGCACTAGAAGGAAAATTCCAACCTAAGGAAGTCAGATACACACTTGAAAACACAGGCAATAGATAAAGCCACAACAGTAAACCCCAAAGAAGGGAAGTACACACACACTACCACCAAAAATGACAGGGATGAACTATCACTGGTCGTTAATATCCCTTAATATCAACGGACTTAATTCACCTATAAAAAGACATAGACTTACAGAATGGATACGAAAGCAGAACCCAACTTTCTGCTGCATACAAGAAACACATCTCAAATTCAAAGACAGACACTACCTAAGAATAAAAGGCTGGGAAAAGACTTTCCAATCAAATGGTCTTAAGAAACAAGCAGGGGTAGCCATACTGATATCCAACAAAATAGACTTCAAACTAAAATCAATCAAAAGAGATAAAGAAGGACATTACATATTCATCACAGGAAAGATCCACCAAGATGAAGTTTCAATTCTGAACATTTATGCCCCAAACACAAGGGCACCCACATATGTAAAAGAAACATTACTAAAGCTTAAACCACATATAAAACCCCACACATTAATAGTGGGAGATCTCAACACCCCACTTTCACCACTGGACAGATCTCCCAAATCAAAACTTAACAGAGAAATAAAGGACTTAACTGATATCATGACCCAATTGGACCTAATTGATATCTACAGAACATTCCATCCTAACAAGAAAGAATATACATTCTTCTCAGCACCCCATGGAACTTTCTCTAAAATTGACCACATACTTGGCCACAAAGCATATCTCAACAGATACAAAACAATTAGAATAACCGCCTGTGTTCTATCAGACCACCATGGGTTAAAGTTAGATCTCAACAACAACAAAAACTACAGAAAACCTACTTTCTCATGGAAACTGAATAATGCTCAACTAAATCACCAATGGGTTAAGGAAGAAATAAAGAAAGAAATTAAAGACTTCCTAGAGATCAATGAAAATGAAGACACCACATACCCAAACTTATGGGACACAATGAAAGCAGTGCTAAGAGGGAAATTCATAGCACTAAATGCACACATAAAGAAGTTGGAGAAATCTCACACTAGTGACTTAACAGCACACCTGAAAGTTCTAGAACAAGAAGAAGCAAAGTCTCCCAGGAAGAATAGACGCCAGGAAATTATCAAAGTGAGAGGGGAAATTAATAAATTAGAAACTAAGAGAATAATACAAAAAATTAATGAAACAAAGAGTTGGTTCTTTGAGAAAATCAACAAGATAGACAAGCCCTTATCCAAACTAACCAAAAGACAGAGAGAGAGAATCCAAATCAACAAAATCAGAAATGAAAAGGGGGACATAACAACAGACATTGAGGAAATCCAGAGAATTATAAGGTCATATTTCAAAAACCTCTACTCCACAAAACTGGAAAACCTAAAAGAAATGGACATTTTTCTGGATAAGTACCACATACCTAAGTTAAATCAAGACCAGATAAACTATTTAAATAGCCCAATAACCCCTAAGGAAATAGAAACAGTCATTAAAAGTCTCCCAACCAAAAAAAGCCCAGGACCAGATGGTTTCAGCGCAGAATTCTACCAGATCTTCAAAGAAGAGTTAATACCAATACTCTCTAAATTGTTCCACATAATAGAAACAGAAGGAACATTACCAAACTCCTTTTATGAGGCTACAATTACCCTGATTCCTAAACCAAACAAGGATACAACAAAGAAAGAGAACTACAGACCGATCTCCCTCATGAACATTGATGCAAAAATACTCAATAAAATATTGGCAAACAGACTCCAAGAACACATCAGAACAATTATCCACCATGATCAAGTAGGCTTCATCCCAGGGATGCAAGGGTGGTTCAACATACGAAAGTCCATCAACGTAATACACCATATAAACAAACTCAAAAAAAAAAACCACATGATCATCTCACTAGATGCAGAAAAGGCATTTGACAAAATCCAGCACCCCTTCATGATAAAAGTCTTGGAGCGATCAGGAATACGGGGAACATACCTAAACATAATAAAGGCAATATATAGCAAACCAACAGCCAACATCAAATTAAATGGAGAGAAACTCAAAGCAATTCCACTAAAATCAGGAACGAGGCAAGGCTGTCCACTCTCCCCATACTTATTCAATATAGTACTTGAAGTTCTAGCCAGAGCAATAAGACAACATAAGGAGATTAAGGGGATACAAATTGGAAAGGAAGAAGTCAAGCTTTCCCTATTTGCAGATGACATGATAGTATACTTGAGTGACCCCAAAGATTCCACCCAGGAATTGATAAAGCTTATAAACACCTTCAGCAACATAGCAGGATACAAGATCAACTCAAAAAAATCAGTAGCCTTCCTATATACAATGGACAAAGAAGATGAGAAGGCAATTAGAGATACATCACCCTTTACAATAGCCAAAAATGACATAAAATACCTTGGGGTAACACTAACCAAGCAAGTGAAGGACCTATATGACAAGAACTTTAAGTCCCTGAAAAAAGAAATTGAAGAAGATGTCAGAAAATGGAAAGATCTCCCATGCTCATGGATAGGCAGGGTTAACATAGTAAAAATGGCAATCTTACCAAAAGCAATATACAGATTCAATGCAATCCCCATCAAAATACCAACACAATTCTTCACAGACCTGGAAAGAATAATACTCAACTTCATATGGAAAAACAAAAAACCCAGAATAGCTAAAAGAAACCTGTACAATAAAACAACTTCTGGAGGCATCACAATCCCTAACTTCAAGCTCTACTATAGAGCTACAGTAATAAAAACAGCTTGGTATTGGCATAAAAACCGACATGTGGACCAATGGAATCGAATTGAAGACCCTGACATTAACCCACACACCTATGGACATATAATTTTTGACAAAGAAGCCAAAAGTGTACAATGGAAAAAAGAAAGCATCTTCAACAAATGGTGCTGGCATAACTGGATATCAACGTGTAGAAGGCTGCAAATAGATCCATACCTGTCACCGTGCACAAAACTTAAGTCCAAGTGGATCAAAGACCTCAACATAAATCCAGCCACTCTAAACCTGCTAGAAGAGAAAGTAGGAAGTAATCTTGAACGCATTGGCATAGGAGATCACTTCCTAAATATAACACCAGTAGCGCAGACACTGAGACAAACAATCAATCAATGGGACCTCCTGAAACTGAGAAGCTTTTGTAGAGCAAAGGATACGGTCAACAAGGCAAAGCGACAGCCTACTGAATGGGAAAAGATCTTCACCAACCCCACAGGTGACAGAGGACTGATATCCAGAATATATAAGGAACTCAAGAAATTAGACATCAAAACGACCAACAGTCCAATTGAGAAATGGGCTTTAGAATTAAACAGAGAATTCTCAACAGAGGAAACCCAAATGGCTGAAAGACATTTAAGGAACTGCTCAACATCCCTAATCATCAGGGAAATGCAAATCAAAACAACTCTGAGATACCACCTTACGCCTGTCAGAATGGCTAAGATCAAAAATACTGAAGACACTTTATGCTGGAGAGGTTGTGGAGCTAGAGGAACTCTCCTCCACTGCTGGTGGGAATGCAAGCTTGTACAACCACTTTGGAAATCAATATGGCGCTTTCTTAGAAAATTGGGAATCAATCTCCCCCAAGATCCAGCTATACCACTTTTGGGCATATACCCAAGAAATGCTCAATCATACCACAAGAGCACTTGCTCAGCTATGTTCATATCAGCATTGTTTGTAATAGCCAAAACCTGGAAACAACCTAGATGCCCTTCAACTGAAGAATGGATAAAGAAATTGTGGCACATATACACAATGGAATACTACTCAGCAGAGAAAAACAATGACATCATACGGTTTGCAGACAAATGGATGGATCTAGAAAAAATCATCCTGAGTGAGGTGACCCAGACTCAGAAAGACAAATATGGTATGTACCCACTCATAGGAAGATACTAGATGTGGAACAAGGATGACTGAACTGCTACTCACATCACCAGTGAGGCTACCTGGAAAACGGGACCCCAAAAAAGACATGGAGAAATGGATGAGATCTACATGAACAGCCTGGTCATGAGTGGGAACAATGAAGAGCGACGGTCGAGGGAAAGAGAGTGGGAGATCCTAGCTGGATCAAGAAAAGAGAGGGAGAACAACGAATAGGAGACCATGGTAAATGAAGACCACATGAGAAGGGGAGGAAGCAGAGAGCTAGGGAGGCCCACGGAGATCCACAAAGATACCGCCAGAAAAGACTGCTGGCAATGGACGAGAGACGGCAGGAACTGACCTACCCCGGTGATGGGATGGCCAGACACCCTGTTAGTTGTGCCATAAACCCCATCCAAGGAAGGTCTGAGGAATCTGGATGCAGACATCCATGGCTGGGCCCCTGGTGGAGCACTGGGAGTCTAATTAGTGAGAAAGAAGAGGGTTTATATGAGCGAGAATTGTTGAAGCCAGGGTTGGATAAAGCACAGGGACAAATAGCCAAACGAATGGAAGCACAGGATCTATGAACCAAAGGCTGAGGGGCCCCCAACTGCATCAGGCCCCCTGAACGGGTGAGACAGTCATTTGGCTTGATCTGTTTGGGAGGCAGCCGTGTGTTGGTGCCGGGTCCTGGGCTTGTTGCATGAGTTGGCTGTTTGAATCCTGGGACATATGCAGGGACACTTGGCTCGGTCTGGGAGGGGGGGACTGGTCCTGGCTGGACTGAGTCTACCAGGTCGATCCCGGTCCTCAGGGGAGACCTTGATCTGGAGGAGGTGGGAATGGGGGGTGGGATGGGGGGAGGGGGAGGGGGGCGAGAGTAGGAGAACAGGGGAATCTGTGGCTATTATGTTGAACTAAATGATGTTGTAAAATAAATTTACTTAAAATAAAAAAAAAAAAAAAAAAAAAAAAGATGAAAAGTACAATAGTTGATCATCGTCAGATATCCTTGTGTCAACTAGGTAATTGCTTTGAAAACTTTGGAGCAAATCTTTGGATGGTCACATCCTCTAATTGCATACATCCAGGCACTAACGCTAAAGCCTTCACTATCCTCTTCTCAGGCTTCTTTTCTACAGTGATTTATTGCATATCAATTTTAATTCCCATTGAACTAAAATGTTTCATGTGCAATTCCATTTTGTCACACTTTTTGACAAAATAAAACTGCTTCCAAATGCCTTTATTCAACTTAACATATTAAGTCTTTTACTTTTACTACAAGAGATAAATAATGTTGATTTCAGCCTATAAACAAAGGCTTATTAAGCTCTATTTAGAATGAGTGGTATTTTCTTCAATGATGTATGAGTTGCCCCAGTTTGTATTTGACATCTCACTGAATATAAATAAGGTATACAGCATTTTAAAGTTGTCATTTTAAAGTCAAGTTACATTTAATGTTTATATTGTATAAAAATATTTCAAAAGCAATATAGTAAGCACTTGATTAAGTTTATGATTTAAAATTTAGGAAGTGCCTGAGGGTTATGTACAATATTCAATTCAGTAAAAGTTCTTTAGTGTTTACCATACTAAAGTCTGTAGGACTTAAGAGAATTGAGGTAATAAATGAGTCAGACTAAAGTCTCATGCAACAGCCAACTTTATTCAGGGCCTCAGACAATTTATATGCTGAGGGTTAGGAGGAGTCACATAAGAAAAGTATACCATTACAAGTGCTAGCTTCATGTGGCAGACAATCTGCACATAGCAGACAAGCTGCATGTGACAGGAGAGCTGCACATGGCAAAAACATGTTTTTCCATAGAGGCATATAAATAAATAAGAATAGCCAGTTACAATTAGCAATCTGAAGTATACTCACTCCTATATGTGATACCTGGGAGTGGCACAAAAGCATAATCCAAAAACAATTTCCTGTTTTCGAAGGAACTGAGGTCACAAGACTTGTTTCTTGGAAGTTTTGAGTTTGTTTTTGTTTTGTTTGTTTGTTTGCAAGCTGTCAGAAATCTCCATGTATGACTCCATTCTTGGACAGTGTTCGAACAGTTAAGCACATCCCTCTGCTAAGCATAAAACACCAAAAATACCTACTGAAGAATGAAAAGACACTCTAGTATTTTAAAATACTGAGTGAGCAATTTCAAGAGAACTTCAGACAAGTCTAAAAGTCAATCACTGCACAACACTGTTTATATGCAGCATAACAAGTTAGTAACAAAAGTGAGTGGAAAATCTTGATGATATCATACCAAATACATTAAGATGCTTTTAGACTGTGTCTACAACTCATTTTTGTTGTTTTCTCTATTGATTTTTGTCAGGTGATTAATTAAAGATAATAAAAATGTTTACAGTTTGTATATCTGACAGAGGACATTCATCTCTATTGTCTCACACATAAAACATCAACAGTTTAGAGGACCAAAATGTGGAATTTTATTTGCTTAAGCTCAGACTCTGATGAGAAAATTCAGAGACAAAAACACTCATTGCTTCCTGTAAATTCTTTGATTACATTTGTATTATTTTGTGAATTACGAAAGTTAAAATGTTTTATTAGTTATTAATATGTTGCTGCTAGAGTTCTATGTTTTGACTGGTTATTTTAACTACTGTTCTGTTGCTACACAGAGTCATCATGACCAAGGAAAATCTTTTGAAAGAAAACATTTAATTGGTGCTTGCATACACTTTCAGAGTCTTAGTCCATTGTCATCATGGCAGGAAGCATGGTGGGACAGACAGTACTGAAGCAGTAGTTGAGAGCTACATCCTGACCTGTAAGGCAGGAGGAAAGAAACACTGGGCCTGCTGTGGGCTTCAGAATGCTCGAAGCCCACCCCAGTAACATGCTTCCTCCAACAAGGCTGCACCTAACCAACAAGGCAATACCTCCTAATCTTTTCACATAGTGCCATTCCCTGGTGAGTAACATTTAAATATATATGCCTGTGGGGCCATTCTTATTCAAAGCACTACATTAAGAACAATATATAGCAACAACAGGGGATACAGAATCTTATAAGGAAACAAAACTGGTATCTCAAGGTCATTGCCTATTTTGATAAATTTATCAGATTAATCTTAATATAAATCATATCAATCAACTTTTTCATGATTCACATTTATATTTTGAACTTACTAATTTCAATTGAACTTAGTAATTGTCATCATGTTTAATTATATTTTTTGCCATTTAAGTTTGTTGAGAGTGAATCAGGGAACTAACATGCTCTCCCTTGTCTCCCTACTAAGCTCCTATCCTGGACTGAATAAGCCTTCTGGCTCTATAAGGTGGAGAGAGAACAATACTAGTCAGCAGAGGATATTCAAAACATTGTGTCCTTGAGAACAGCTAGGAAGTAAATCATTCCCAGCAGATGTTGCTATTATTAATCCTAAGGGATAACTCATGCCTGTGGTTGGAACCGAAGCGGGAAAGTCATCAGGAAGACACCCTCCCTTGGGTACTCCATTCTGACTGCTTCCTCCAGTCACTTTCTGCTGAATGCTTTGGATGCTGGACTTTATGGCATTAATCTGTTGCTTCTGTCTGCTGCTTGCTATTTTCTCCTTTACATTTGCAACGTGCTACATTAATAAACTCACTCATTTGAAACCCATAGAACAGCTATGGTTGATTTTACCCCAGGCCAGTACAGAAAAACATATACATAATAGGCTATCTCCCTTTCTTTATCTGCAACGTCCAGAAGCATATTCAATTCCTTATTGTTATAGAATATTCAGTTATCAGGTCAACTTCATCTGAGTGTGAGGACAAAAATGGATTTTGACCCCAAAGAAATAACTATTAGCATATAAGATTATGAAGAATGCTATTAAAATATTTATTTTCATGTCTAGGGAGGCTAAGGTTAATTCAGAGACTGGAAAAATGATAGTTTGTTTTGTTTTGTTTTTGTAAAATAGAGCAGTACTTAAGTCTCAGGAGATATAATCTAAAACCTAATTTTCTCAATTTCTCAGAATATGAAAAATCTTTTCCTTCATTATCAAACATTATTAAGTAGTTAGGCCTGAAGATCACCTTTCTCTTATGAGCAGGTAGTGCTCTGTCTAGTTTGTTGATTTTTCTGTTACTGTTGCTCAAGTGTGCCATTCTGGGATCTGATTGTCCATTGTAGGAATCTGAATTTGTGAATATTCGCAAGGTAAAAAAATGTGATCAAAAACAAAACTCAAGCAGTTTTGTTTTAATTTTTAATAAAATGAAACAATCCTCAACAAAAGTATAATTTTACCTGTTTAAATAATCATAATACCAAAATATCATCTGATCCATCTAGTCTCACAAAATAGGTAGGTGCTATTATCTGTAGGTACATCTTTATGAAGTACTAATATTTTTAAGAAAAAAAAAGCAGAATTGAAAAGCAAATAATTTGGAGCAATACACTGTATAGATTTCTTAAATAATTATAAAATTACTAAAGTATTTAATAAAACAGTGTCTGAGGTTACCTTATTCCTTCATGCAGAGACATCAAAATTTAACCCATTATTTTAATGAGGTATCTAAATTTAATTTAATTTAATTTAAATTTCAAATAGAATATGATGGATGAATACTGTTCCCAGAATTCATGGAATGAATTTCAGTGGTACACCTGCTTCATAACATCTGTATTCGTCTAGATATTGAAGATGAAATATCTAATGGAAGAAACTAAAATGAGAAAAGGGCTATTTTACCTCATACTTTTAGAGGATTCAATCCATCAAGACAGGTAAGGCATGAGTCTCTCTAGCAATGGGAACATGTGGCAACTTGTTATAATGCAATGCTAATCAGGAAGCAGAGAGACTGCAGTCAAAGCACAGACCAGGGGCTGAGCTGTAGACAAAAAGACCCTAACAGTGCCTATTCTGAGAAACTTATTTTCTCTAGTTAGCCCTAACTACTATATGTCTCATAACATCTCATAACAGTGCCACCAGCTGGGGACCAAGTGCACATTATGCTCAAGAATATTTATGGGATGTTTCCCATCCAACCTATAGCAGCATCATTTGATTAAATTAGTCTATCAATTCATTTAATTTTACATCTGAAATTTTATATAACCTGGAACTTATTTAACAAATTTTCTCAGAATGAGAAATTAAATTATTTGGATGGTGTCTCCACAGGCACCAAAACACTAGAGCTTGCCTTATAAAGGGAATGTATTAAATTTTAAAAGATACAGCTAAGGTGTCAATTGCTTCCAATGTTTTGGCTCTCAACAGTATGATATATTGGCTTGTTCATAGTAACTTTAGAGTTTGCACAGTTTTGAAAATCATCCCAAGAAGGAGGATGCAGTGTTTGATATTGTGAAGCACAGGATGCATTATGACAAATGTGTTAGGAAAATGGAATTGCCACAATATTAAAGGAAAAGTTTATTACAGATAATTGCTTGCTCTGTTTATGCTCTTTCTGTAGAATGAGGGTAAGCAATTTAGGTTACAAAGATTTATAACAGTTTTCATGAAGATATATGAAATCCCAAACTTGCAAGCTTTTAAAATCCACCTATAAATCATTTTACACATTTAATTTCTTCCTGTATAAATTTTATGGGCTCATACACAGCAGAAGGCTGAAATTACTACATGATTTTTGAAGAGGGAGAGAGGAGTAGAAACTTTCCCAGTGTACTTTCTAATACATGATGCAAATTCAAAAAATTCAGCTGTAAATGTTTAGAAACATGATTTTATTGCTCAAATGCATGCAGTGTTTTGAAGTACTAGAAGAAATCTCTTTCAGTTAGGACTGCTAAAAAAATTGGCTTTTTCTACACTAAATCAGCAATACATGTAATATCAATCTCAAAAGTGTACATTTTAATCCTCATACTGGGTGACTACATTATTAGCCTAAGAATTCAGGGTAGAAATTAGATCTTTGATTATTAAGACTGTTTACTTAAACTGAAACCATTATTATAATTGTAATACACTTGCTTTCAGCTGTATATGTGGGAACCTGGTCTTGGGAAGCACATAAAAGCCTGGAGAGTTAAGCGCCTATATTTAATTTCATGGTTTTCTGTCTGACTTGATATTAAGTGAGCAGATTAGAGAAAACATAGACTGTTAATTAACTTGATATGTTTATTGGAAAGGGGTGGGCATAAGTATAGCTTATGCATTTCTAACTCTTTCTAAAGCATATATTTTAATTTCCTCTTTGATTACACATACAGATAATCAGAATAAGACATAAAATCTAATCGTAATTGCTTGGGAATGCCACATATTTGTTTCACCATCTGAGACAATGAATTCAGTGTGTGTGGTTTTGTTCATATGGGTTCATTTTCAATGGAACTTGATCATTTATCCCTAGTATTATATTTCCCAAATAGGGATAACTTTTTCAGAACATACAACTTCCTTTTGGCACATTTTCAATTCTTTAGAAGTATGCATTCCCATTCAATTTTCCTACCTTTATGGTCGATAATCATCTTTAGTACTGAAGATTAGCATAACTTTATATGCGTATCCACAAATTAGTTATCAATTAAGAAAGGACTAAGAGTCCTATCTCACTAGACTAAGAGATATTATTTATGATTATATTTTCAAATCTGTGTTGCTCCTGCAATGCAGTCTAAAAAAAGATAAAATTTTTCATGTGTGTCTGCTTTAAATAGCATTCATCAAATGTGTCTGCACTAGGATGTAATTTTTTAATTAAAAAAAACATTTTTGATTAGTTTTTGGCAGAAGACTTTTAACTGTCATTTCCTCAAATTTTCACCAAATCTGAATCATTTAATCTGGCTTTCAATTTTTCTATTGAAATCAGTCTTTACTCAGACAAAGGTTTTTTTTTTTTTAATGTGTGACTTGTGTTTTGTTCTTGCAGCTTTCAACACTCTTTCTTCATTCTGTACATTGATGCTTCAACTCTGCTAAGTTGTTGGGAGTTCCTTTTGTATCATGTCTATTTTGTGTTCATTGTACTTCTTGTACCTGTAGGGTATGCCTTCCTTTAGTTTGGGAAAGTTTTCTTGTATGATTCTGTTGAAGATCTGGTCTGTGACATTGATGTGGGATTCTTCTTCATCCACACCTACAATTCAAAAATTTGATTTTTTTTATGCTGTCCCATAGTTTCAGCTTGTTCCTTTCCTATGCTTTTTGAAGCTGTCATGTTCTGTGCTTGTGTGGCATAATTCCTCTACTTTGTCTTCATGTTCAGACATTGTACCTTCTACTTGATCCACTCTACTTTTGGACTTACCTCTGCATTTTCAAAGACGGTTATTGTGTTTTATTTTTAATTATTATTATACCATCTTCATTTCAGCTTGAGTTTTATTCAAGATGACTATCTTGTTATTGAATTCAGTTTTTAAATCATGGATATGTCTTCGTCATTTCCTTCAGGCTTTTGTTTATTTTCTTAGGCGTTACTCAGGAATTAATTCTCTTTAAATTCACTGAGCTGTTTGTTTTCCCTATTCTTTATTGTACTCAAAATTTTTAGGGACTTTTACAATCGTTTTTGTATTTTAAGTTCTGAATCCTTGGCTTTATGCAGGTAATTCTCATTGGAGAGGCCTCTCTGACTGGTGGATTTGCAGAAAGCATATTGTATTGATATTTCAAATGTTTTGGAGTTTTTATTTATTTGTTTGTTTATTTATTTATTTATTTAGTGTGTGTGTGTGTGTGTGTGTGTGTGTGTGTGTGTGTGTGTGAGAGAGAGAGAGAGAGAGAGAGAGAGAGAGAGAGAGAGAGAGAGAGAGATTGAGTTATTTTCTTGGTTGTGTTTCTGATATGGAGCACAGGTAATATGCCTGCATCTCTACGCCATGCTAGCTAGCTAAAGGAAAAGGAAGTCAGTATCCCTGGGAAGCAGCCAGAGATGACAGTACCACAGAATGCACTTTTCTACCTGTATTTCCAAGAAACATGGGCTAACTAGAGGATCCCTGATAAGGAAGGGCCTGTGATCTCCCCAGCATCAAAGGGAAGGAGAAGGGACAACAGGAGGTCCCTGTTTGCCTCCTGGATGCTAATACTGCTCATATGAGCCTCTTCTCCATTTCAGATTATATACATTTTATTCAGTCCCCAAGTGGCAGTAACATACATCCAGAGACCAAATTTTGGAAAAAATACTCTAAGAATCCAAAATAAAGTATGACTTGTTTTATGTAAGAGGATATTACACTGTGAGGCTAGTGACAGATGAATACATTCAAATGCAAGATGTAAAGGACAACTCCTGTTTGGTTGTTGGCTAACCAATAGTAACCAGATTTCCTGGACTAAATGCATAACTTTTGCTTGTTTCTTCTACAAGAAAACATCTTCCTATTTCCCCGACTGGTGTTGAGCTGAGATTGTAGACACATGCCACAAATCCCAGCTGCAAAACAAATGTATCTTTTAAAAGAATCTAAAACATGGGCTAGAGAGATGGCTCAGAGCTTAAGAGCACTGCTTGCTCTCCCAGAGTTCCTGAGTTCAATTCCCAGCAACCACATGGTGGCTCACAACCATCTGTAATGAGACCTGGTGCCCTCTTCTGGCCTGCAGGGATATGTGCAGACAGACCACTGTGTACATAATAAATAAATAAATCTTAAAAAAAAAAATGTAAAACATAAAAAGATTTCACTGTGTAATAGAGGATTAATCTATATGTACTAAATTTGCTGATAGAAAATGATATTAAATTGAATAGGTATAAAATTTGGTAGGTAAGTATGGAAGTACAGAAATAAATAGGTAACAAACTCTTTTTAGATAATTGCCAAATGTAGTAGGTACTCTAAACCAACTTAAATATTTTAAAACACCATAAAAATATTTAAATAGCTTTTTATTATTTCAATTCTAGTTAACTGTTGGGTAATTCAAGCACAGGTTTACATTGCATTGAACTTATACCTGTCATCAAAACATGTCAATATTAATCTTCTAGGAACTAATTTTACTCATTTTCATTCCATTTGCTGTGTTCATAGGGGCTTCCTGAACTTTTTCATATCTGAATACATATATATTATTATATATTTTTCATTATGTATTTACATATATTATATATTTATATATTTTAAAACATGTAAACTCACAAAATAAAGAGGTGATAAACATATTAACTGAAAAATTATTTTAGTAACACAGTATATAATTTCATTAAATTAAATTATTTTGTGAAAGTTTATATATTATAAAAAATTCTGAGCTAATAAATTTTGGCCTGGGTTAGCAGAAACATGATATTTATTGTATTCTCCTAACAAGATAATGAGTTAAGCTTGAAACAATACAGCTCTTACCTCAAAATGTTTCATAAGTATACATGCTAATATCTTATCAGAAAAAAATAGCATTCTTCTTAATTACCCACAAATTGATTTTGTGTATTAGTATTACAGTTGCTTGCTTGATTTAGGGAAAATAATTATTTCAGAGGAAACTGAATCCTAACAGCCACAACCTAGCTTTTGTTTTGTGTGTTGCAGAGGACTGAAACAGGATTTTGCAAGCTAGAGAAGCATACTATAACTGAGCTGTATTTCCTGCCATTGAAAATCAGATTTAAAATTTATAATAATTCCATTCAGCAGCCTGTATTGTTTCAAACTATAAAACATTTCATAAAAATATGTAATAGAAAGTTCCATACAGAGTCATCGATTACAGAAAGAAATCAGGAACAAAGGCAAACATGAAATTCATAAGAATATTCCAAATAATACTTATAAGCATAATAAAAACAGATCAAAGAAGGAACACTGATGTTTAAAATATCAGTATTTTTAAATGCACATAAAAGTATGGTACAGATAACTTTAAAGCTCAAACACAGAGAGGAGTGGGAGAATTCAAGAAACAAAAGCCATGATCCAAGCTAGGAAGATGTGTAAACATGTGGACTTGAGTTTATCCCAATACCCATGTGTTGGTATGTATGTTTAGTACCAGCACTTGGGGGCAGGGCGATGGAAATGCTTAGAGCTTGTTATGCAAATCAGTCAGTTGCAGGTTAAGTGAAAGACTTTAGCTCAGAAGATAAGGTAGAGAGCTATTAAGGAAGACACTAGATGTTGCACTCTGGGTTCTACACAGATTTTCACACATAGATAAAGGTACTCCCAGTCACTCCACCCCCACACACGTGTGCTTTTCCTTTTCCATTTGTTCTGTAACAGTTCTTAGAGACTGAAATGGTCCATCTTTCAGAGAATCTCCTTAAGCAGGAAGGTAAACAACCTGATCAGTTTCTCTAGGTCCCTCCCTGCCAGAATAAGCAATAAAATTGTAAAGAAGATTCAGGCAAGTCGAGGGGAGTGGGTGGAGGGGGGAGACTCTTATATAGACCAAGTGGCAAAGAAGACATGGAGATGAGACCAGCTGTATGGGAGGAACAGAAACTAACTGAGCTTCCTGGAGCAGTTAATTTAAACCAGAGTTAATTTAAACCACAGTCACTTGAAAAGGATATGCTCTAACCTGTTAAACTGCCTGCAGGCTGTGCAGTGTGCTCCAGGTCCCCTGCTTTTGTGCTTTGTGACTCATGCTGGGGTGGGCTTAGGTGATGCAGCTGCCTTTGAGATTCGGCTCCCATAAGTAACTCCTCACCCCTACTCCAGTAAGTAACCCCAATGAAACTCATGATTCACTAAATTGGACTTTGGTGGTATCCTTACTTTGTTCTGTCATGGTCTTCCTATCTGGAGCGAGGAGATATATGTGTCCTATCTCCCCAGGAAAAGTTTTGTCACACAGCACCATTATTGTTTATTTGTTACTGAGTTGTAATGTTTCATCCCATAATTAGTATGTTCAATTTCATCACATTTATTCAGGTAATGTAAAGTTTAGTTCAAAATGCAGAGGCTTGACATGGTATCCCATGTATCATGAATGAATCTGCTTTGTGGCATTTTTACATTAATTCAGCATATGTTTAATAGGTTTTACTCAGTGTCAGAACCTTCAAATGAGATGTGGTGAACTGTAGCCCCAGACATCATGTAGGTTACAGGACTTAGAAAGAATCAGTTTCTGAGCGGGGCGGTGGTGGCACACGCCTTTAATCCCAGCACTCGGGAGGCAGAGACAGGCGGATCTCTGTGAGTTCGAGGCCAGCCTGGTCTCCAAAGCGAGTTCCAGGAAAGGCGCAAAGCTACGCAGAGAAATCATGTCTCGAAAAACCAAAAAAACAACAACAAAAAAAAAATCAGTTTCTAAAAGAGATAATAAAGTATACTGAGTATTAAGATGAGGAGAGATCAAGGCACATCTTAAGGTCATTGTTTGACTCCATGACTCAGCTTGGGTGAATCAGAAAGGCTCTAAAAAGAAATTAACTTTGAAACCATTAATCTCCCAGGCTGAGTAACTGCTAAGCCCAGGATATGGAGAGGAACAGACATACTGAGGTACAAAATCCCTAAAGGGCAAGAAGTCATAGTACTTGAAGGAAACTAAGCACAGTATAGTTGGAAAGTACCATGCTGAGTTAAAATGTGATGAGAATCTCACCTTGCTGACATGTGGGAGATGATTGACCATTTTACTCCAGACACATTCTCTTTGCTACTGTTGCATGCTCCTTCCTAGTCTTCTCTGTTTCTTTCTAATTATATGCTTCTCTAAATTTTCCTCATCATTTTCTTGTGGTGGTATTGTGTTCCCCAAAATATTGTGTACTCTAATAAATTTATCTGGGGTCAGAGAACAGACAGCCACTAGATACAAAGGCTAGAAAATGGTGGCACTCACACCTTTAATCCTAGCACTACAGAGATAGAAATCCCTCTGGATCTCTGTGAGTTCAAGGCCACATTGGAAATAGCCAAGCATGGTGACACATGCCTTTAATCCCAGAAAGCCAGCCTTTAATCCCAGGGAGTGGTGGTAGAAAGCAGAAAGATATATAAGGCGTGAGGACCAGAAACTAGAAGCATTTGGCTGGTTAAGCGTTTGGCTGGTTAAGCTTTCAGGCAATGGAGCAACACAGTTCAGCTGAGATTCATTCTGGATGAGGACTCAGAGGCTTCCAGTCTGAGGAAACAGGACCAGCTGAGGAACTGGTGAGGTGAGATAGCTGTGGCTTGTTCTGTCTCTCTGACCTTCCAGTACTCACCCCAATAAACGGCCTCGGGTTTGATTTTATTAATAAGAACTTTTAAGATTCCTGCTACATTTTCTCTTTTTTATTTTCATTTTTTTTTTTTTAATTTTTGAGACAGACTCACTTTGTAGCCATGGATGTCTTACAACCTACTGTGTAGTCCAGACTGAACCTGTGACTATCCTGCTTTAGCATCCAGAGTGCTTTGTTCTATTTTTCTGCCTCATTTTCCCATCCATTCTCCTTTCATGAACCCAAAGATTATCCCTATATTTCATGTCCCTAGGTAGTAAGCTCAACAATTTCTGTGACTGTCAGAGGCATTGAAATGACTGCACATATCCTGTGTTTTTTCTTTATTCAAGACTTCTAAGTTGCAGGCATTGATATACAACCGCCAATTTACAAGCAGCTTTGAGATATCTTTAATGGTAATTGAACTTTTGCCAAATAAATCTTCATCTTATATTCTACTTTAGTTCATGATCACTCACTTCTCTCCTTGCAAAGGAAGACAGAGACATTGAATGAGATTTCCCATCTTTAAATGCAGCTTGCATTTCTGAGTCTCAACTTGCTTAACTTAACAACCAAGGTGTGCAGGATAATTCATAAAAGTGGTGTGTGAAAGGGAAAAATCTGTAGCCATCTTGAGAGATGCTTCCCGTCCCCCTCCTCTAAAGGTGTTTGCTGACCAGCAGTTTTAGAAGTGACCAAATTTTGAACTTCTAAGGCTGGGACAATAAATCTATGTATCCTGGACTTGAAAAAACAAGATATGGGGAGTAATGGGCTCAACTGACCAGAAGTTGACCTTAGAGGAGAGTAGGACTAGAACAATAAATCTGAGTGTATATATCCTGGGTTCAACAAAATCAGGACATAGGGAGTAAAAATTTATGTCTTTGTAGATACCCTGAATCCTGTTAGCCATCAGTAACCTCATGCTTACAGTTCAGCCAGTAACTTCAAAGAACTACCTCATCCCTAGCCCCCTCGTCCAATCCCAAGCTTCATGTAAACTTTTCCTATATAAACTGCTTAAAGTGAGTGCTGGAGGCTGTTCTCCTTGGTGGCTAGCTTTAGGGATGTGATATATGGCTTACCAAGGGAGAGGGAATGGAGGAGGCCTGCAGGCTCCATGCTTGCCGTACTCGGGCCTACTGGAGTCCCTTCAGTCTATATTTACATATATATATAATCAGTTCTTTAAGGTTATAGTATGTTGCAGCTCTTGTAGCAAGGAAAGAGATGCTTTTCTTTTGGTCTTTGCAATCCATTCTTACACTTATTGCAATGAATTTTCTTAACTAGGTTTGTTTAAGGATTTTTGAAAGTGAGACAGATGCTTATTTCAGCCAAAACTGTGTCAACAAATGAGTGCCTTGTTCTAAGAAAGCATCATCCATTGTAGTGAACTATTATGATTTTGCTTTCATGTTGTGAGGCTCTTCTGCAACGTAAGTGGGCTTAGATGCCCTAGAAGAATACATTTGCGTATGAGAGTAAATGAGGAGTCTCTTAATTCAAAGGAAACAAGGTTATAAAAATATTTTACACTGTAATTTGACAGCTTGTATGTAATCAGTTTTGAAATGTTTATGTCTTCCTAGTAACTGAGTGACCCGGCTGCTTGTCCCTGAACAATCCTGCAATAGCACTAGACTACTGATGATACATGAGAACTTGTGTCTTCAAAGGACCTTCAGCTGAGCTATTAGTTCCACCTGGGAATTCTATGAAACTAGAAATCTTGTCACAGGTTATACATCTCATCTGAAGTTTCTTAAAGTCACAGTTAAGTTTCTTATGTCAGGCAAAGAATCAAGAGATAATTTTGATAAATTCAGCCAGCCATTATTCACGTGGCCAATTGTAAGTTACTTAAATTATGGAAATGGAGGGATTTTCTATTAATAAATGTATATTATTAATCTGTTTTGTTATTTATGTTTTCAGTTTCATCATTTTGATAACACATGTCTTACTAGATAGCTATTTTTATGGTGTGTGTGTGTGTGTGTGTGTGTGTGTGTGTGTGTGTGTGTGTGTGTTGTTTTGCATATGAGTGTTTGGGCACATGTCTATGTAGAGGAACTGACTTGTACATACACATGGAAAAGCTAGGGGGCGATGCTGGGTATCTGCCTCTATCACTTCATCTTAATTTTTGAGACTGTGTCTTTTACTGAACCTAGAGTTCTTTGTCTGAGTTGGGCTCACCAAAACACAACTCCAGCATGGGTGACAACTCACAAAACTGAAATCCTGGAGTTGGAGTTCTCTGTACAACCTGCAGAAAGCTCAACTGTTCAGACTTCTTTGCTGTAAGTTTTTTACCCTTTCTATGAAGTCAAGTAAGGAAGGGTCTTGAACAATTATGCAAGTTTATACTTTTCCAGACTTATATATTTTTTTTTAACTCCTTAGTCTCAAGAACTTGCTCCTCTAACCAGGAAGTGATATTTTTATTTGAAGGGAATTGCCCTAAAATACCACTGTTATGGAATAAATTTAAAAAAAAAATCCATTAGCATTCAACATGGTGAGTTATAAATAGTAAAGTATATGACAAGATCCACTGTCAGTAGAAAAGGCATTTACAGACTTTGAAAGTTTTGGCAGACATTAGAGAGGTAGTGACAATAAACAAGATTTTTTGTTTTTGTCTCCATACTGGTATTGAACCATTGACTTCAAACACTTTATTGTTGCATTATAATTCCAAGCCAAATGAGCTCTTTAAATATGATCCTGAGTGAGCTTACAATTTCCATCTGCCTCCACAAAGATATGGGATAAAAATTACAGGTAATTGCACAGGCAGAACTTGAGATGTCAGCTCTAAAACAGCTAAGGACTGTGAGCTGTGTGTATTGTGAGAGACAAACAACTGCAAAAAAAATCACTGAATTAGGAAAGATGCCAAAATTTGAGTAAGATTAGAAAAACTTGCTTATAATATATAATATAATATAACGGGGACTTGAGATGCATTAAGATTCTGGGATTATAGCAAAATAAAGTTGGTTAGTGTAAATAAATTTACTTTTGTAAATTTGCATTTCCTTTTATCCATTTTATTCAGTATTAAATGTAATGCTTACTTTTACTTTTGAAAGGTTGTTTGGGGCTTCTCTTATAGTGGGTTTTTATTTTACTGTGTATCGCAGACACACAGATTGATCTTCCACTTATATGGCTGCTTCTCCAGGAAGTCACTCATACTTTACTGGGCTCATGCTTCTCTAGTGTTTGAAAAGCATGGCACAGATTTATCTTTAACAAACAACTTATTATTGAAAATATTGGTCAAAGAGGCCTAGGAACCCAATGTGAGCCCCCACCTCTCAGACTGTAGGAAAGCAGCTATGAGCATTTTCAGGCTGCCATCCCTATCATCACATCTGAATTGCAAGTATGTGTATTAGACGTGAGTACACTGCTTTTTAATCAGATTTAGAGACTTGTGAGCAGAGTTGCTCATCACTTGAGCTTCATCAACAGTAAAGGAACCATCACATTCTTCAGAGAGAAGTTATTCCTTGGGACTTCTGCAAAAATTTACCAACCCAGTGATTTGCTTTTGCAAAGACTGAAGTTGTGGACTAATGGGTGTGAGACAATACAAGAAAAGAATAAGGCCAGAATACATGTGAGGGCTCTAGAGATTCTTTTAGATGAGTAGCTTCATAATAAATAGAGTGAAAGAAATAATTTTCACCACTGCTTATCACAGCTTACTAACCATTGTCCTGCCTTTTCTTACTACTACTAAACTTAAGTATGCTTTATTCCCAGATGCAAATAGAACCAATAAATACTCTATAAATTATCACTCGGGAAGCGTCTCCCTTTGGAACCATTCTGGTCCTCTACCTGTTACTGCAAACAGTATTCTATTGCAACCCGTCCACATTCATTCATGTATTATTCTTTCTTTAATTTTTCTTTTATTTTTGAGATAATATTTTGTTACATTATATATTGTATTACTTTATTTCTCCCATCCTCTTCCTCTCTTCAACAAACCCCCCATATATCCCTCCTTTCTGTCTTCCAAATTCATGTCCTCTTTTTTCATTGTTGTAGACATATATATGTATATGTAATTGTACATGTATATTGTGTGTATATATGTATAGATGAACATACACACACACATATATATATAATTTAGAAAATTAAGTATAAATACATATGTATATGTATATCTAATTTACTAAGTATATCTTGCTCAGTCTATATGCTGTTACTTGTATGAATGCCACATCTGACCATTTGGTATTGGATAATCAGTTGGTATGCTCTTCCCAGGGGAAAATGGTTTCTTTCTCTCTCTCAGAACTCCTTAATTGCTTGTAGTTCTTTGTCTAGGGTTGAGGCCTTTTGGGCCTCCCCCGTTTACTTCGACATATCTTTTGTTTGTTGTCCTTGTTCAACTCATGTTTAGGCAGTCATGTTGGTGAGTGTAGCTTCTGTCATTATTAGAAGACATAATCTCACAGTAAAATCCCTGATCTTCTGGCTCTTACAATCTTTCTACTCTTCTACTGTAATGTTCCCAGAGCCTTAGGTACAGAAGGGTTTTGGAGATTAGGACTTGTTGGTTGTTGTTTTCTGTAATGGTCTCTTCTCTGTCTGTTGTGAAGAGAAGTTTTTTCTATGAGGAGTGAGGACTACATTTATCTGTGTTTATACAGACAAATGTTGAGTATGTAATTGTAGATTATGCTTGTTCAGTAAAGTGATGGTTGCAGGTTCTCCTTCAAGATCCATGACTTCACTAACTCTGGTTATGGTTAAATTTCTCACACCAGACATGTTTTCTCTTCTGTAGAGATCATAAATCCAATTAGAGAGCTGTTGGTTATTGCCAAGGTATGTACCCTTAGGGTTATCTTACAATGTTGCTGGTTGCTATTGTTCATATGCATGATAGCTGCATAGGACTTTTGGTTGCTTCTTTCCTTTGAAAGCTTCAATGGTCTTTTCTGACACCAAAATGCTTGTCCTCAGGGAGGAGGAATCCAAGTAATTCCAATTCAGGAGTCTCTGGGCCCTCTGTCTCAAGTGCTTGGTATCTTCAGCAACAAGGACCTCTTACCAGTCTCTGGGGACAACCAAGGGCAAGAACAATAGCCTAATATGCATTTAGAGTCTCTTGGACAATCACGAGAAACAACTCAAAAACAGGCTTTTCATGCCTAGTGTTGAAGTTTTATTAAGTGGTATTTGGTTCACCCTAGATAAGAAAATTGTATTTAGACTACATATGCAAATTTATACACAAAATTATATGTATTGTCGTTTTCCTCAGATGAATAGTTAATAGTATGATTACATGGTACTTTCTTAGACATTTGTATTCTTATTTATATACTTTTCTATTGTTGCTTCTATACTAAAATAACAGAGGTGAAGCATTGTAAGAGGCAATAAATGACAGTACAATTCTAAAATATTATTCCTCCGGCTTTTTATAGAAAATGTTTATGAACCCTTGTTCAGGTATTAGTATCAAGAAAATATTGTTTCTGGGTGTATGAGCTTAAGGTAATTTTAAACAGTTTATTTGAAATCATTCTTCACATCGTATATACTTCTTTACTATATTGAGTTAATGTAAATCTTTCTTTAAATGTATATTTTCTATCATTTGTAAACGAATATTTTTAGTGATGTCCAATTGACCTGACGATTGTTCAAATTTTATTTAATTTTTATTTTGAAATATAGTACATGTGGGTGCATGAAACACTCAGCGGGGCATAGGTAAATGAGCTTTTCTCCTAGAAACAAGCAGGCTCTTACTCTAAAAATAAAGAAGTACAATCCCCTGATGTTAGCTGAGGTTTTGCTAACTTGCCTTTGCATTAAAGGTAAAATGAAGGGCATAGAACCATGTTCACTGTGAGGCTTTCTGCTAAAATGAATCTTATAATGAAACATAGAGGTAGACTTTTCCCAGGTGACTTTCACACCCTTCAGGAAATCATTATCACCTACAGCATTTCTGTCTGTATCATCAGATTTGTCACTGGCTCCCGAAGCACAGCCTGTGTGTTTTCTATCACTGGAACAACGAAGATAAGGTACCTCATGTCAGTGTGCACTTGTTTGCCGGTCTGGCACGGTAGGAGGTGGGTAAACCCAGGGCACCGAAACAAATGGAAGAGCTGGGTGTACTAAGTACAAAATGTTACAAATTCTTTCCATTTAACAAGACAATCACTGGAACGATAAGAAAACAATAAGTGAAATATGACCTCCTTCTTTAATGCCCATCGCAGCTTATTATCACATAAGGCAACATCATGAACACATGCAGTAATGTGTATAGTTCTTGCATATTGCGATATCCTTTCATATGTAAGCATGCTTCAACCTTATATTGCAATCATATTAATAACTTAAGTAGATCAAATTTCCTACGATAAAGAAAGACAAAAATCCTATGTCGATAATGTTTGTATACAGTGTAAGAAAACAGTGATCTATAAATCGTTTGTCAAGTGTTGACTCAATGTGTCTATAAAATCACCTTTAACTGATGGAGCTGTAAGTTTAAGGAAAATGACTTATTTGGTAAAATTTCTTGAAATAAATGGGAATGTGTGTAATTCTGTGAACCCTATATTGTTATTATGAGTAAAATATTTTTAATTGTTGTGATAATATTATGACTTTTGTTGCCATTTATTCAAAGAGGTCACTAGAAATAAGAGGCAGATAAACTGGAATTTTAATAATATTTTTAATGGTAAATAGATTATGGTTTTATGCGTTTGTAAGCAGGAGATTTGTGTATAATGCAATGTTTCTTTTTTAATGCTTTTTATATTTTAACATAATTGCATAAATTTACCCCTTCTCTTTTATATCTCCAAACTCTCCCATATGACTACCCTTGCTCTCTTTCCAACTCATTGTCCCCCTTTTCACCAATTGTTATTGCATGTGTTTATGTACATGTATATAAATGTATATTCCTAAATACAGCCTGCTCAGTCTGTATGATGTTACTTATATGGATATATTTTCAGGGCTGAGTGTTTGGTTTTGGATAAACAATCATTTTGTTCTTCCTTGGGAAGACTGTCCTACTTTCAGTATGCCTTACTTTCCTATAATTCTTTGCCTGGGCTGGAAGCCTCGGGAGCTTTTCCTGCCAGTGTTGGCAAGTCTATTGGTGTTGTCCTTTGTCAACTTATGCTTAGGCAATCATGCTAGTTACACTTTATGAGTGTAGCGTCTGACATTTACAGGAGACACAATGTCACAATACACCCCTGTCCCCCATTCTTCTGGCTCTCTTCTACCCCTTCTTCTGCAAAGATCCTGAGCCTTGGATGCAGGAGTTGTGTTGTAGATGGGACTTGGCTTCACAGCTCTTCATTTTTTTTTCTTTTTTCTGGTTTTCTGTAATTATCTCTGTGTCATAGAGACATTTCCTATGTGATCTGTGAGGACTAAACATCCAGATAGAAAATGGAGATGCTAACACCTTTCTTGACTCAGTTGTGTTTGAACCCGGGTGCTAGGTCCTAGGCACTCAATGGTCATCCAAGAACAAAAAAAAAAAAATTACTTAAAATACAGATTCTTATGGGAGAATGCCAAGAGAAAGCAAGAACTACAGACAACTAAGTAACTGGGGGAAGTGAGAAATGAAAAGTTCTTGAACTTTCTCATTTAGAAATTTTATAGGGCTATGACTGAAACAGGAAAATAAAGAGGAAAGACTGACAAAATAAAGATGGAAAGATTGGCAGAATTCATATTGTAAAAATGGCTTTAGTACTAAAAGTACATGCCGATGCATTAAACACAATGCCCATAAACTCATTAAATTTAATGGTTCAAAAAGATAAAAACAAAAATTTTATATACATATATGATAATATTATGAACAAATTTAATAAAAGTACTCCAATGACCTGACATTGTGAGTATTTCAAAATTTTTTAATCTATTGGTTAGGTTTCTTCCTACTGTTTTTAAAGCTATACTGAAAAATTGCTTCTATAATTTCTATCTTGGAAAATATTTTGACAATTGTTAAAATTGTATTAATTTATCACTGCTTCTCTCTGTCTCTGCCTCATTCTCTCTCTCTCTCTCTCTCTCTCTCTCTCTGAGTGTGTGTATGTGTATGTGTGTGTGTGTGTGTGTGTGCAGATGTGTGTATTTAAAAGTCACAAGACAACACTTAGTAGCTGATTCTCTCCACTATGGCAGCAAATGTTTTTACTGCTCAGCTATCTCTTTTTTGAAAAATCTTAAATGTGTTAATATTAACCTTATGTAGTGATCACAATCAAAGAAATGTAAAACATCAAACACTTTATTTATGAAAAACTTTTCCTTTGGAAATAAAAAATCTATAAATGAGCAATAAAAAGCTTTATCTTAATGTAGTTTTATTAACTTAAATGATTTTTTACACTTATTCATTTACTGTGTGTAAATATGTGTGCACATGTACAGTGCACCACAATGCGTGGTGGTATGAGGACAACTTTCTGAACCATTTCTCTTTTTCCACCTTGTGGCACCCAGATATGAAACTTACATCTCCATGCTTGGCAGCAAGTCCTTTACCTACTAAGCCATCTTGCTGGAATTTGAAATTTAACAATGTAGTATAATTTGTATTATTGTTATGAAATTCATTTTTAAAAAATAAATATTATCAGCTTGTACTTTTAATGCCTCTTACGCTAAGTATTCTACTTGCTTGAGATTCACTGTGTCCTTCAAATGTCATATTTCAAAGGAATTACAATCATGTGTGGGTAATTGTAACTGGCAGCTCCACATGATCTGAAATGCATCTGTAGGAAAATTGTGCCCTTTGATGAAAACTTTCTACAGCCTTTTACTAGATTCTAACAGTAGTAGGTCTTTTTGTAGAGATTAATATTATTTTTAAATATGTAGTTTGTGGGAGGGTATGAGGCCATGAGTGCAGGTCCCTGCAAGAGGCAGTAGCATTGGACCCCCCTGGGGCTGGTGTTCTAGGTAGTTGTGAGCTGCTTGACCTGGGGGTTGGGACCCAATTGTTGATCCTCTGTAGGTGCAGTATGGACATTGTGACAGTCTGATCATTTGCTTATATGTTCATGTTTAATGATAAGAAAACTGTTGCACATATTATCCTGTTTGAGCTTTATATATGGGATAGCAAGCATTAGTTCTTCATAGAAAAGACACTTCTGAGGTGCACCTAAGGGATCTTGGGTGATTCAGATGCAGGAAATCTGAAGATCACCAGTGGAAAACTCTGCATTCCCTTAGGCTGCCCAGAGAAATCTCATCCTTTAAAGCCTGTCACAATTAAATGTGAGCCAACATGCAGTTACTCATAAGGAGGTTTCATCGATAAACTTAACTTGTTAAAATCTTCCATTATAACTTGATTCAACTTTTGGGAAAATACGGTTTCAAAAAGATCAACAGAAAAATCTTTATTTTTTTAATTAAGGGTTGTCCTAGTATTCTGCTCCATATCCCAAAAACTGGAGTTAGAGGAGTGTGCCACCACACTGGACCATGTGACCTAATACCTAATTAATTTAGTAGTAGAGTCTTTTCATCTGCTGACCTTTTATATACACAGTCTGACTCTATGTTGACCCTAGATGTTAGTCGTCTTTTCTACATCCTGACTTTTATGAGCAGAGTAACTTCCACAAAAGTCAGGAGGATAACTCTGAAAGACAGAAGCAAATTACCAAATGCGAAAGTGTGGTCCAAAGAAAAAAAATCACCACAGGTTCTTGGAAGTATATGGGCAATTATATGTAAGGGACACAGGCAAGTGAATATGTAACAGGCAAGGTATGTCCCAAAATGATCTATTTTTGACAATCATTGTATTTACAAACCCACTCAGGATGCAGAATTTTTTTTTTGCCTATTGTTGCCTTTAACTGTCATTTTGCAAAGGGGTCAGTAATCAAGACTAAAAGTGAAAAGTTACAGCATCATTGCTCCACAGGTCTGGGTTATGTTCTTACCTAGATCAAAGTAGTTTAGAGTGTGTGTGTGTGTGTGTGTGTGTGTGTGTGTGTGTGTGTGTGTGTGTGTAGCAGGATTTCAGTGCCATGGTGTAAGTGTGGAGGTCAGAGGACACCTTTCATGAGTCCTTCAAGGGATTTGAAACCAGACCATTAGGCTTAGCAGAGAGAAAATTTAGCTTTAAAACATCCTTTTTAAAGAAGATTCATTCACACTTGTTATTTTCTTAAAATGTTTCCATTTTGTTACACTTCTCATAGTTAAAAAAAACCATTAAACATTTTATTGATGACATTTCTATTCAAAGTAATATGTTGATAAGGTCTATTATACGCTAAAATAAATATATGCAATTGTTTTTAAAAGCCAACCAAGAAGAAAGAGAACAGAGTGATATATTGACAGTTGCAGCTCCTGTTCTTAGGCAAATCTTGTAGTTAAGTCAATATGATTTTACAGAATACAATGGAACTTTAACATGATTTGTTGGGGTCTGTGTTTGCCTAGCTCCATGCAAACTGGCCATTGGTATACATAAAGAAAAGAGATGGACCTGTCAGAATCTCTAACAAATGTCATTTACAAATAGCTAGTCAAATATTAACCCCCAAATCAGAATTGAGTGCCAGTGTCCTTTGTCTCTATATCTGAGGTACCCCACAGTAACAAATAAGTCTGCTAGTAAAGATGGTCTTCTAATACAGGTCTGATTATTATCTCCTGATCCCACCAAAGTTTAAATGCCCAGTTATTAGAAGGCAGGCATCCATCTCTCCTTTGGAATATATATATATATGCAGAAAATTTGCTGGACCATTTGGTTTCCCTAGGATTTTTAGGAAATCATGTAAAGTCCTAAACTGCAGACTTGAAATAGTTTCAGGGTCTCTCATAAACACTCTATAGTTAGTATACTACATGGACAGACATACAGGATTCAATTTTTAACACAATACTGTCAAATGAAAGACATTCTGAAAATTCACACAGTGAATTGTCAAGTTTAATTTACAGGACTAAACGCCAAGCTTCAACTGGAATTGGACAGCATCCTCTTGGCACCAAATTCTGCTATCAGTATAAATGTGAACAGCATGCACTTGCATTTCTACAGGGCACACCTGCTTTCCACCTGCAAAATAGACCACAGGAGAGCCAGGTCAAGGACACAGAATACAATTTACTGTTGACAACATCAATTTAATATACTTTCCTTTTACTGTGATAAGAATTAAGTTTATAGGTCTTTTTTTTTTTTTTTTGGTGTTCTCAAAATTACATGTCTAAAAGACTCCATAGCACTATCTTCCAGTCTATTTTAAAACTACTAGACCATTAGCAAATATTTTTTTGAAAATTACATAATCTTATTGCTGTGGGAAAACAGCATTCAGTTCAAATAAGAGCCTTCTGGAGAAAAAGCTATAAAATTATTTTTATGAGAATCATCTTCCTATAACTGTTGGGGTGAGGAAGGAATGGGTGATCTTGCTTTGTTATTAGCTTACACAGAGAGAATCTAGAACTCATTAGTCACTACATCCTTGAATAAATTTAATTTGTAATGTTTCAACTTGACCTCTGAAAAGGAATTTTATATCTAACATTAATATGTCTCACTTTTTTTTTTTACAAATCAGTAATTCATTCTTTAAGATATGAGTACTTTTTAATTTTTTTAAAGAAAATCAATATGGGATATGCATGGTATTTTAGAAGTTTGTGATGAATATTGAAAAACAAAACTTAATATACATTATTAGATGAAGATATCCGGGAAACTTCAAAACAAAATTTCATTCTCTTCAAGATGTTTAGTTTCCCAAGTAGTCAAACCATATGGGGAAGCAATGAGTTTCTCAAGATCTCTTCTGTCTTGTATAGTATAGAACTTTATAAATGTCACACTAGACACTGAGCATCATAGGAGCTCTCTTGGGTTATTGTTTGAAAACTCTAATTAAATACCTCATCTAGATATATCCAAGAAAAGTGTAAGAGCAACAAATGAACTTGAAAATTGACCACACTCTGAAAAATATGCCACACACTTCATTTGCTTCTTTCAATTAATATGCAAATTAGATTTATCTTAAATTACTATGTGTAAAATCAAAGCACTCTATGGTATATCATTTTAAACTAATATAAAAGGTAATGCATAAAAAAATACTTCAATGTATTTTTTTAAGATTTCCTGTAACTATGATGAACGACAGACACTAATCAATGAACTGATCTTTGGTGTAACCCAAAATCAAACTACTCCCACTGTGTTTCTCATGAATGATAATAGTTTCATCACAAAGGATAATTTTCTTGAGCTTGTAAATATGAGGTTCTATGTCAAAAGTTTAGATATCTGGACAATTTTAATTTTGTCCCATATCCTTAGAGATAATTGTCTAATATTTATTCAAATAAAGATGATATATTTGGAAAATATTAAGTTGTTTGTCCAAGTTATATCCCTAATAAGTTTTGGCATAAGGATTTGCTAATGGATGATCCATTTATTTTTATTTTTCATTTTTTTCCTTTTATTTTATTTTACAATACCATTCAGTTCTACATATCAGCCACAAACCCTTGTTCTCCACCCCCCCGCCCCCCTTCCCTTTCCCCAGCCCACCCCGCATTCTCACCTCCTCCAGGGCAAAGCCTCCCCTGAGGACTGTGATGAACCTGGTAGACTCAGTCCAGGCAGGTCCAGTCCCCTCCTCCCAGACTGATCCAAGCATCCCTGAATAAGCCCCAGGTTTCAAACAGCCAACTCATGAAATGAGCACAGGACCCAGTCCCACTGCCTAGATGCCTCCCAAACAGATCAAGCCAATCAACTGTTCACCTATTCAGAGGGCCTGATCCAGTTGGGGAGGGGTGGCCCTCAGCCTTTGGTTCATAGTTCATGTGTTTCCATTCGTTTGGCTATTTGTCCCTGTGCTTTATCCAACCTTGGTTTCAACAATTCCCGCTCATATAAACCCTCCTATTTTTATATATATTACTTATTATCTTTTAAAACATGATTTCATTATGTAGTCCTATTAGGCCTTGAACTTGCTTTATAGAATAGGCTGGCCTCAAAGTCACAGAAAATCACCTGCCTCTGCCTCCAGCATTCTTCCATTAAAAGTGTACATCAACATACTGAGCTTGATGAGCCATTTAACAAAGGATACTATACTAAGAATACACATAGTCTGACATTTTATCAATGCACATTCTCATTAGAATGTTTTGCTGCAAATTGCTATAGATTGGAACATTTTAATTTATTTTTATTTTTATGTGTATGCAAGTGAGTAGACCTGCTTGTTTGTGTGTGCACCATATGCATTTAGTGCTCACAAAGGCCATAAGAGGATAATGCATCGACTGGAATTGTGTTATAAGCAGTATTGAGCCCCCTGATACAGGTGCTGGGAACTCTGTAAGAGCAGCAAGTGCTCTTAACCACTGAACCACCTGTCTAGCCCTCTGGAATGAATTTTTAAAATTCTAATTCCAATATTTACTAAGCTTCCTGTTAATAATGTCCTTATCTGACTTATACATGACTCATCTGGCCCTCAAATTCAGAGGTGAATTGACAATGGGATTGAAATCTTTCAACAACATTTCCTTTTTATTTTTCTCATGACTCATACATGTCTGTTTTATCACAGGTGCTCTGAGCTTCAGAAAATAAGAATAATCAGACTCTGATTGTGGGAAAAGCTAAGAAATGTTTGTCCTAATGAATTTCCACTACAACAATCTAGTTTCCAAATTATGTAATTAGAGTTAAAATTTTCTTATCTATTCTCACAGAGGACAAAACCTACATTTACTGGTGCCAACCAAATCAACTAGAACTCCCTGACTCAAAAAAACATAGCATTAGCAAAAATAATGTAGAAAAAAATGAAAATAATATGAATTTAAAGGTGTTTATTTATATTTACATAAATGAGTGTTTTGCCTGCATGTATATCTGTGCACTCTGTGTATGGTGCCTAATAAGGGCAGAAAAGGGCATTGGACTTCCTAGAACTAGAGTTATAGATGGTTTTGAACCTGCATTCGGGTCTGGGAACTGAACGCCATTGCTCTATAGAAGAAGCAAGTATTTTGAACAATGGAGCCAACTCTTTAGCCTTGAAAATATTATTTTTACATCTCACTATTCTGCACCCAAATCCTGAGAAAAGTATAATTTTATGATTAATATCAAGCTGGAGACTGGCTTTCAGCTCTATACCTATGCTCACCTTCATTTTAATAGGTAACACTAACTCACATTTCATAATTGGAGATAAGGTATAGAGATTAAGATACTTAAATTTAAAATAAGCACAACTTAAGAATTTAGTTGTCAACTAAGCATGTGAACAATCTCTAAATGCAGGTGGCATAATGGTACTTGAATAGTAGTAGAGTTGATACAAAATAAGCCTTGATATATTTACAAACTTAAGTATCTTTTCCTTTATTTCTAAAGTCAGCCTTTTCTTTCAGAATCATATAGTTGTGTATTGTTATCATCCTTCCGTGTATAATGGCATGAAATTTCCTAGTATTATAAAGATTATTAATTCATCTAACTTTCATAAAATCTTAAGACTTGAACTATATTAAAATTTCTCTCCAGTCCCTCTGTACTCATATCCTGTCTCAAACTTTAAAAATTTCAAAGGGAATCCTGGTTATCAAGAAATATTTCATGAAGTGTTTCTACATGCTAAGTTACTGATTTGCAGATTCTAATGAGGAAGGTGGATAAGTACCACTCCTAACTGAGGAGCTACTGATAGACGATGCCTCCTGTCTTAGTTAAGGTTTCTATTGCTATTAAGAGACACCATGACCACAGCATAGCATCTGTTATAAAGGAAAAACATTTAATTGGGGTGGCTTACATTTTCAGAGGTTTAGTTCATTTTCGTCATGGTGCGACATTGTGTCGTGCAGACAGACTTAGTGCTGAAGAAGGAGCTGAGTGTTGTACATCTTGATCCCACAGGCAACAGGAAGTGGTTTGAGACACTGGGCAGTGTCTTGAGCATATATGAGACCTCAAAGCTTGCCTCCACAGTGACACACTTCCTGCAATAAGGCCATCCGTATTCCAACAAAGGCAATAGTGCCACTCCCTTTGGGGCCAATTTTTTTTTTCAAACTACAACAGCTAAGAGAGGAATAATTATTTCTTTCTTGAGATGGTGGTTAGTGATAGATTTCTCATGCTCCAGTAAATGGCCTCATCCTCATGTGTATGTGGGCAACCCTAACCAAATGCTATGAAATATTAAAAAAATAAATGAATAAATAAGAGGAGTACTGGAGGAGTCCAGTGTTTAAGAGCACTAGTTGCTTTTCCACATGATCCAAATTTAATTGCCATTAAAAATGTTATGTACATCAGAACCACTGGTAACTCCAGTTCTGGGGGAACTTCTGCTGTCTTCTAGTCTTGTCAAGCACTTGAACTCATATGTACATTGATGTGAATTCACAACATGCCCCCAAGGTTGGGTATGGTTGTGCAAGCCCAGAGGACCCTAGACACTTCCACCTAGCCATTTCTGGGTCAAAACATCTCGCATGGCCAGGACCCCATGGCTTTGCATGGTTACATAAAGCGTGCAGTGCAACCATGTGATCTATGGGCATTCGTGGAGTAGCCACATGAGCCTGTGTGCGCAGGCACAGTCCAGCCTTTATAAGCCAGCGCCATATTCCCTGCTCCTCTCCTTATGCAAGTGTCTTTCCTGCAGGCCTGTCATATCTGTCTCTCTTTCCTGTCTTAATAAAACTCTTTTTAGTGGATTCTGTCGTGTTTTGTGACATATCCTTGCAGGGTTAGAGCGCCGCCAAATGACTAACATACATGCACACACACACACACACACACACACACACACACACACATACACGCGCACACAATTAAAAATAATCTTTCAACAAATATTAAGAAAAGTACCTGAAGCTGTAATTGGCTGTGTTTGGGCAAATTTGAGGTGAACTGGAGTATGATGTAAGAGTGGATATAGTAATAATAAATTGTGTATGTATATGCAATGTAAAGGTACAAATCTAAAAAAAGTGAAAAGTGCGTAAATTTGGGTGGTAGAAGGGAGAGTATGTCTTAGTGTTTCTAATGCTGTGATAAAACACTGTGACCAAAAATAACTGAAAAAGATTTATTTCATCTTATACATCTCAGGTCACACTGACACTGAGGGAATTGAGAGCAGGAACTCAAAACAGGAAATGAAGCAGATGCCACATTGGAATGCTTCTTACTGGCTTTCTCCTTGGGGCTGATTTAGCCTGCTTTTCTATACAATCCAGAATCACTTGCCCAGGGTTGGCTTTTCCCACAGTGAGCTGTGCCTCTTTATATTAATCATCAATCAAGAAAATGCCTCACAAGACTGCCTACTGGCCCATCTGTTGGAGGAATTTTTCCAATGGAGGTTCTCTCTTCCTAGGTAACTCTAGATTGTGTCAAATTGGCATGAATTTAACTAGAACAAGGAGGGAATATGGAAAGGCATAAGTAACACTAAAGGAAGGGAGAAAAAAAAAACAACCTTGAATAGAAACCTACTGCTGTAGAAGCTTCTGAAGTAGTTAACATATCATTTACCCTAAAATAGGGCAACAATGTCCCTCCAAAATACCACACATTAACATATAAAAAGCCCATTCACCTTTTTGGCCAGGGAAGTAGTTAGGCTGACTGCAGATTTCCTCTTTCCCTTTGTTCCTCCACATCCAGTCCCCCAGTCCCATGCCCAGTTTCACAGCAGAAAACATGTGGCAGCCACCCCAACATCACTAGTGGATCCCACAGATTTTCCCCTCCTAGCCACTCTCCCCCAACTCATTGCATTATCCTCTGATCCTCCAGATCCAATATCCTTGTGTCATCCACAAATCTGCAGCACAATTGCTACAACTTCCTGTCCCCTCCACCCATCTCTAGGGCATGACAAAGTTCTTTCCCTCCAAACTCCCTTCCCTGGACCCATTGCTATGTTCCAGTGTACAACTTCAGCAGTCATTCTCTGGGATCCCACAGGCTACTCTGAGGAGGAAAACAAATAAGCTGCTAACTGCAGATCTTCACCTCTGCTTCAACTCATCCAACTATACTCATCTAATCCCCAGTTCTTTAGCAGACCTTCTTCTGTGGCTGTCATTCTCTGTGCCCATTTCAAGGAGACTAACTTAGAAGATTCTGGTAGAACACGCTGCATTCCTTTTTTCTTGTGAAGCTCCTACTCCACACTCTACACATCTTCATTCTCAAGTATCAATTCCCAATACCTAGAAGCACGTTTTACCTGGAACCCCCAGACCCCACACCAACCAGGACACCTGAAGAGTTTCATAACCATCACATTCTTCTAAGAAGCAGAGAAGAAACAGAAAACAAGGAACAAAACACCCAACCACCCACAAAATCAAAAGAACAGATATCAGCACCTAGATTTACAATCTTCCAAATTCCAGATGGCTAGACTCCAGTGTAAAAACACAATCAATAACATTCAGGACAATATGTTTCCACTAGAGCATAGCAACTCTACCAAAGCAGGCCCACATAGGTGAAGCATTAACAAGAGACCTTAAAACAGCCTTTATGAATATGATGGAGATCCTTAAGAAGGAAACAAATAAATTCCTTTTAAAAAATATGAAAATACAAACAACTTAGAAATAAATGAATTAAACCATTCAAGTCATGAAAATGGGAAATAGAATTGGTAAAGAAAATCCAAACTGAGGAAATTTTGAAGTTAAAAATTTACAGTCTCAAAGAGGAACCACAGAGGCTGGCTTTACCAATGAATATAAGAGATTGAAGAGAAAATCTATGTTACCACTGAAGGCAATGCAGGTGCCCACTGCTGCAGGAACCATGAAGAGTGGGGTGGCCTGCACTGTCACAGTGGACCCATATTGACTCCTGGACCGAGCTATGGCTGGAAGCCATTTCTGAGTCCATGGCTCAGCTATAGCCAGAGCCTTTGTTTAGTTCCATGCTTCCTATTGCCATGATGACCCCACAACTGCTTGATGAATAAACCGCCACATGAAGCCCGGTTACTACTCCGCTACTGGGCTCATCCAGATCTGAGACACCTGTGCTGCCACCTGGGGCCATGGTGACAACTGATTCCAAGCTGCTGCTTATGACCAACCACATTTGGGTCCGTGGTCCTGCATCAGCTCAGGTGCATATAGATATCCGCTGCCCATGTTACCACAGGGGCCCATGCAAACCATATATTGAAGTACAAGGGCACTGCTAATCTGGTCCCACCCCCTCACTGGTTCTGAGTGACCTGTCTCTGGCCCCACCCCACCCCCAGGAGAGCTCACCCTGAACCTCCCTGGTCCTGGGATAATGGAGCCCATGACCCCTACAGGGGAAAGCTGGCCCTACACCCTAATAGAACAGAAGGCCCCACATACTTGGGAAAGCTCACCCTCCTCTTCAGCATGGGCCTGGGAAAGCTAACTCCTCCAGTTACCTGAAAGAAGAGACTCCAGTGGCCTGAACTGTCCAACTCACCTGCTGCTCAGGCACACATCCAGTGTTTGTAGTAGGCACACTCCAATATTGAACCCATCTAGAACAGGCTGGAGAATGTGAAGGGACTGATCCTACAGAACCATGGCTGCAAAATCTCCATGACTGGGGCAGTAGTGAGATATCATGGAGGAACATCAGTGGGGATCTGGTATAGATGGTGTGCCAAGGCCGGAGGCATTGGACCTGACCAACAACTCATAAAACAATGAAAATTTGCAAGGAAAGTTGTTTGGACAAAAGGGTATACTTCATGATACACAGCACTTTTCAATACTACTGAGATGAATGATGCTGTGGATATCACTCTATGTAAATAAAACACTGATGGCCAATGACCAGGCAGGAGGTAGGTGGGACAAGGAGAGAGGAGAATTCTGGGAAGCGGAAGGCTGGGAGAGAGACTGCAGCCACCGCCAGGAGAAGAGCATGTAGAGACGCCGGTAAGCCACCAGCCACGTGGCAAGCTATAGATTTATAAAAATGGGTTAATTTAAGATAAAAGAACAGTTAGCAAGAAGCCTGCCATGGCCATACAGTTTATAAGTGATATAAGCGTCTGAGTGATTATTTTATAAGTGGATTGTGGGACTGCGGGGCTTGGGGAACCTGGAGAGAAGCCCTCCAGCAACAGAATGAGTAAGCAACGGAGAGGTGGGAAAGATGGAAGAGTGAAGTATTTGTCTTTTCTTCTCTTTTTTAACTATTGTTTACTTTTATATTTGGTATTTGTTTTTGTTTTCCTTTGGGGAGCAATAAAAGAGGGAGGGGTGGATGTGGAGGGAATGGGAGATGAGTGGGATTGGGATACATAATGTACATTCCCAAAGATCAATAACAAAAAGGGAAGACCTCTAATAATAGATGGAGAAATGAAGACATTCCATGGCAAAACCAAATTCAAGCAGTATCTGTCTACAAATCCAATCTAACTGAAATATTATAAGGAAACTTTAAGCTACATCCAAGAAAAAAAAAGAGAGAATAAAGAAACCCAGACCAATAAAGTTAAAAGAGAAGGGATGTAAACAACCACCCATCCCCCACACATACTCACACAAAAAATTTCCACCATCCACAATGATAACAAAAAAAAAAAATGGGAATCAAAATCATTGGTCATTGATGTCTCTCAAAGAAGACACAGACTAAAGAATGGATGCAAAAACAAGATTCATCTTTTTGCTGCATCTACAAAACACACCTTAACACCAATGATATGTGGCTGGAGAGCTTCTCTCCAGGTCCCACCAAGCCCCAGCAGTCCAACAGCCCACTAATAAAATAAACACACAGACACTTATATTATTTAAACTGTTTGGCCTAATGGCTCAGGTTTCTAGCTATCTAGTTCTTACATCTTAAATTAACCCATTTCTATAAATCTATACCTTGTCATGTGGCTCGTGGCTTACTGGTGTCTTCACATGCTGCTTGTCATGGCAGTGGCTGGCAGTGTCTCCTTCCACCTTCCTGTTCTTTCTTTTCTCCTCTCTGTTAGTCCCGCCTAGACTTCCTGCCTAGCCACTGGCCAATCAGGGTTTTATTTATTGACCAATCAGAGCAATTTGACATACAGACCATCCCACAGCCATCAACCAAGAGTAAGGGTTGGGAAAAGATAGTCTAAGCAAATGGACCAAAGAAACAAGCTTGTGTAACTATCTTAATATCTGAAAAGATAGACTTCAAATCAAAACTAATCAGAAGAGGTAGAGAAGGACACTGCATATGTATAAAGAAAAAAAAATCTGTGAAGAGGACACTGCAATTCTTAAAATCTATGAATGAAACACAAGGGTACCCAAATTCATAAAAGAAATATTACTAGAGTATAAATCACATATTGACTCTCACACACTGATAAAGTTTTCACTACTCCCAAGTCTCTCTAAAGGATAGTTCTTCTAGACAAAAACAAAACAGAGATATACTGCCACTAACTCAAATTATCAACCCAATGGCCTAACATGTATTTATAGAATATTTCACCCAAAACACAATAGAATATACTTTCTTTTCATCAGCTCATGGAACATTCTCAAAAATTGATCACATACTTGGACACAAAACAAGTCTCAAAAAACACATTAAAATAAAATAACACACTGCATTCTGTCGGAACACCACAGAATAAACTGGATATGAACATTAACAGACACAATAGAAAGCTTACAAATTCATGGAAACTGAACAACTCACCACTAAAAAAAATGGATCTAGACAGAAATTATGAAAGAATTAATGACTTTCTAGAATCCAATGAAAATGAATATACAGCATCCCTAAACTTAAGGGACAGAATGGTAGCTGAGAAGAGGCAAGTTCATAGCACCAATAGCCTATATTAAAAAAATCAGAGAGATCAATTGCTAGCAACTACACTGGACACATGAAGCTCTAGAACAAAAAAGAAAAAAATCATATCAAAAAGAAGTAGTCTGCAAGAAATAATCATTCTGAGGGCTGAAATAAAAAAAAATCCAGAAACAAAGAGAATGATACAGAGAATTAAGTAATAAAGGATTGGTTCCTTAAGAAAATAAATAAGATTGACAAAATTTTTACCCAAATTAAATAAAAGTAGAGAAAGAATATCCAAATCAGCAAAATTAGAAGTGAAAATGAGGACATAGCAACAGACACTGAGGGAATCCAGAGAATCATAAGGACATACTATAAGACCTGTACTCCAATAAATGGTATTTAGAAGAAATCCAATATCTTTCTTGATATATACCATATACCAAAGATGAATCAAGATCAAATAAGCAAATAAAACAGAACTATAATATCTAATGAAATTGAAGAAGTCATTAAAATTCACAAACCAAAAATAAGTAAAATAAACAACCAGGGCAGAAGTTTTTAGCACATAATTCAAACATACAATCAAGGAAAAGTTAACACAATTTCTCCTTAAATTATTCTACAAAATAGAAACAGAAGGAACATTGCCCAATTCATTTAAAAAGGCCACATTTACACTGATACTTAAATTACAAAAAAAGGCCCAATAAAGAATGGGAATTACAGACCAATTTCCCTTGTAAACAAAGATGCAAAAATACTCAATAAAATACTTACAAACTGAATCCAAAAATATACCAAAAAGATCTTCCACCAAAATCAAGTGGGCTTCATCCCAGAAATGCAGGGGTGGTTCAACATATGTAATCTATAAATGTAACACACCATATAAAAACACTGAAATAAAAATTGCATGATCATCTCATTAACAAATACCTTTGGCAAAATCTAAAAGCTCTACAAGATAAAAGTTCTAAGGAGAGTAAGGACACAAGGAACATACCTAAACATAATAAAGACAGTTTACAGAGAGCCCATAGCCAACATCAAATTAAATGGAGATAAATTTTAAAGCAATTCCACTAAAATCCAGAACAAGAAAAGGTTGTCCACTTTCTTCATTACTATTCAGTATGATACTTGTTGTCATAACTAGAACAATAAGAAAGCTGAAGGAGATCAAGGGGATACAAGTTAGAAAGGAAGAAGTCAAAGTATCCTCATTTGCAGATTATATGATAATATGCATTTTACCCTAAAAATCCCACCAGGGAATTCCTACATTTGATAAACAATTTGGACAAAGTAGCTGGATACAACATTAAACTCATAAAAATCAGTATCCCTCCTACATACAAATGGCAAATGTTTTGAAAAAGAAATCAGAGAAACAATACATTTAGCAATTCCTCAAATAATATAAAATGTCTTGGGGTTTCTTAAACCAAGCAAGTTTATGATATGTATGATTAAAGCTTCAAATCTTTGAATAAGGAAACTGAAGAAGATATCAGAAGATAGAAATACCAATGCTTATGGATTGGTAGGATAATATAGTAAAAATGGCCATCCTAAATTTAACAATATAGATTCAATGCAATCTCCATCAAAATTCTTATGCAATTTATCACAGATTTTACAAGGATAATTCACAGTTTCATATGAAACACAGAAAATCCAGAATGCCTAAAACAATCCTGAATAATAGGAGAATTGCTTCAGGTATCACCATCCCCACTTTCTAGTTGTACTACAAAGCTATAGTAATAAAAACAGCATCATATTGACACCCAAACTGATACATTGATTAGTGGAATCAACCTGAAGACTGAGACATAAATCCACACACCTGTGAGCACCTGATAAAGAGTCCAGAAATACACACTGGAAAGAAGTAAGGATCTTCAAAATATGTTGCTAGTCAAACTGGATGCCTACATATAGAATAATACAAATAGATCTATATTTATCACCCTGCATAAATCTAAACTCCAAATAGATCAAAGACCTCAACATAAAATGAGATAGATACACTGATTCTATTAAAAGAGAAAGTGAGGAATAACCTTGAACTCATTGTCACAGGAAATGACTTTCTGAGCAGACCACCATTAGCACAGATACTAAGATCAACAATTAATAAAATGTGACCTCATTAATTTAAGAAACTTCTACATAGTGCAAAACACTGTTATTAGAAAAAAGTGTCAGTCTACAGAAGGTGAACAGGTTTTTATCAACTATACATCTGATAGAGGGATAATTTTCAAAATATATAAACAATGCAAGAAACTAGACATCAAAAAAAAAAAAAAAACCCACAACAAATAGCCCAATTAAAAATTGAGTAAAGATCTAAACAGAAAATTGTCAATAAAGGAAACTCAAATGGCTGAAAAACAAAGTAAAGTTGAACTGGCATAGCCATCAAGGAAATGAATATCAAATCCACTTCTAGGTTTTATGTTAAACCTGTCCACATGGCTAAGAGTAATAAAACAAGTGAAAGCTCATTCTAGTAAGAGGAACAGTCATCCACAACTGGTGAGAATGGAAACTCTTACAGCCACCATTGAAATTCAGAGTCACGTTTCCTCAGGAATATGCACATTGCTCTACCTCAAGATCTATCTACATCATTCTTGGACATATACAAAAGGGATGCATCATCCTAATACAGAGACCCTTGTTCAACCATGTTCATTGTTTAAACATCCATAATAGTTGGAAACAACCTAAATGTCCCCCAACAGAAGAATGGATAAAGAAAATGTGTTACATTTATAAAATGGAATATTTCTGATCCATTTAAAAAATACTTTCCTGAAATTTGCAGGCAAAGCATAAAATTAGGGAGAAATAATTCTATGTGAGGTATCCCAGAAAGAGAAAGACAAATATGCTATATATTTACTCATGTGTAGATATTAGCTCTTAAGTCAATGACAAAAACACTACAATTCTTAGAACCAAAGAGTGTAGGTGTAGAGTTAGGGACTAGAGAGAACAGATAGATCTCATTAGGAAGGGGAAACAGTATATCTACAAATGGACAGGGGTATGGGGGCTGGAGTGAGAGGATCAAGGAAGGTAGGTGTCTGGACAGGAATACAGGGAAAGACACCTAAAACTAAAGGTCATTTGAGGACCCCAAGAAAGACACAGGGATCACCCAATGACCGAGAAATGGATGAGATCTACATGAACAGCCTGGACATGAGTGGGAGCAATGAACGGCGAGGGTCGAGGGAAAGAGAGCGGGAGATCCCACCTGGATCAAGAACAGAGAGAGAGAACAAGGAATAGGAGACCATGGTAAATGAAGACCACATGAGAAAAGGAAGAAACAAAGTGCTAAAGAGGCCCACAGAAATCCACAAAGATACCCCCACAAAAGACTGCTGGCAATGGCCGAGAGACAGCCGGGACTGACCTACTCTGGTGATGGGATGGCCAAACACCCTAATAGTTGTGCCAGAAACCCCATCCAAGGATGGAGGAATCTGGATGCAGACATCTACGGCTAGGCCCCGGATGGAGCGCTGGGAGTCTAATTAGCGAGAAAGAGGAGGGTTTATATGAGCGAGAATTGTCGAAACCAAGGTTGGATAAAGTACAGGGACAAATAGCCAAATGAATGGAAACACATGAACTATGAACCAAAGGCTCAGGGGCCCCAAACTGGAACAGGCCCTCTGAATAGGTGAGACAGTTTATTGGCTTTATCTGTTTGGGAGGCATCTAGGCAGTGGTACCAGGTCCTGAGCTCGCTGCATGAGATAGCTGTTTGAAACCTGGGACTTATACAGGGACGCTTGGCTCAATCTGGGAGGAGGGGACTGGACCTGCCCGGACTGAGCCTATCAGGTCGATCTCAGTCCTCGGGGGTGGCCTTGATCTGGAGGTGGTGGGAATGGGGGGTTGGCTGGGGCGAAGGGGAGGGGAGCAGGAAGTGGGAGAACAAGGAAATCTGTGGCTGTTATGTAGAACTGAATAGTATTGTAAAATAAAAGAAAAAAAAATAAACAGGATTAAAAAAAAAAAGGAAGGTAGGTGTCTGGACAGGAATACAGGGAAAGACACCTAAAACTAAAGGTCATTTGAGGGATCATATGGAAAACGAATACATTAGAAAATTATACATATATTAGAAAAAAAAAAATATATATATATATATATATATATATATATATATATATATATATATGATTTAACTTCACATTTTGGCTACTCCTTAATATACTTAATTCAGCCAGCAATTGCAACTCTGCAGTTACTGACATGCTTCTCTAGCAATGTCCTGGCCACTCATGCCACAGCTTAGTGGGAACTCTGTTCCTGTAGGCACTGGCTTTGTTGCTCCTGCTAAAGGTAGCTTCAACTAAATCTCTGACATTTTATTTATCAAAAAGACTCACAATTCAAAGGCTGGGGTGAAAACATGCTAGCTCAGAAAGGGTGGGTCACAGCTAGCTAACCTTCTGTTTTTGCTGACATCTCCAAACCAGAAAAAAATCTGCTCCACTCCAAATCTCTCCCTGCTACTTCTTGTGTCTCTCTATCTCTCCCAGATGCCCTGTGATGCTCTCTAATTACTTTCTTGATATATACCACCTACCAAAGTTAATTCAAAATCAGAGAAACAATTAAAAAAACTATAATACCTAGTGGAAAAGAAGAATTCATTAAAAATCTCCAAACAAAATAAAAGACCAGGTCAGATGGATTTAGTGAATAATTCTACCAGAATCTCAAGGAATAATTACTGCCACACTCCTGAAATTCTTCCACAAACTAGAAACAAAAGAAATTTTAAGGAGAATATGCCTCTTGGTTGATTCTATATGTGCCAGTCTCCATAGAGGGTGCTCTTAACACAAATCCAAGTATTTGAGAGACAAATTCTGTAGCCATGAATTGCACAAGTCTTAAGGAGAGGCTCTGATTATTTAACACTTCTCTCTTAGTTTGGGTTTCTACTGCTGTGAAGAGACACCATGATCATAGCAACTCTTATAAAGAAAATATTCAATTGAGGAGCTCACTAACACTTTCAGAGATTTAGTCAATTATCATCATGGCAGGGAGGATGGCAGTGTGCAGATAGATGTGCTGCTAGAGCTGAGACAGCTACATCTTTTGGCAACAGGAAATCACTGGGCAGTATCCTGAGCATAAGAGAACTCAGAACCTGCCCCCACAGTGAGATGCTTCTCTAACAAGACCATACCTAATCCAACAAAGCCACACCTCTTAATAGTGCCACTCCCTATGAGATTATGGGAGACAAATATATTTAAACTCCCACAGCCACCTTAGTGGAATTCACCTTATTATCTGTAAGTGTGGGCAAATTGGATAGCCAATTCCAGATGCATAAAACATTAATCTTTTTACTTCTATTGCTTTATAACAATTCAACTTCTGTTAACAAAATCTGTATTAGTCATTTTTCTCTGGAGGAAGATAATGTATAGATCTGATGGATGTATTAGAATGGATTGCAGGTTGTGGTTCAGGTAATCCAAAAATGGCTGTCTAATAATGGAAGGTCTAAGAATCCAGTAGTTGTCCAGTCTACAAGATGGATGTCTCAGCTGGTCTTCAGTATTTGCCAAAATATGGAAAAAGAAGGCCTTAATTCCAGAGTATGGATGTGCTAGGAGAGCAAGAACAAGCAGACAAGGAGAGGGAAAGGCTGTTTCTTTCTTCCATGTCTTTAACGTAGGCTGTCAGGAGAAGTTGTGGTCTAGATTAGAGGTGGATGTTCACACCTCAGTATATCTGGATTAAAGTTTTATCTTCCCATTCCAAAGATCCAGATTAGAAATGAGTCTTCAAACTTCAAATGTTTTAAATAATGGAAAAAGACTGCAGATGTGCCCAGTAATTTGGGTTTTAGTTAATTCCAGATGTAGTCAATTTGATAACCAAGAATAGTTCTAACACACCTCCATCCTTAACCCAGATGCGACCTCCAATTGCTAACCACTTGCAAATGATATTAGTTCTTTCCAATGTTGTTTCCCTGGGAAAGCAAAGCACCCTTTAAGGTTGGTCCAATGCCCAGAAGATGGACAAGACAAAATGAACTCAACTGTATTTTTGGGTTCTTTTTCTCTTAATGTTTGGCCAGAGAATTTTTAAAAACCTTAGTGGTATTTTGAGTATATACTATGGCTTCCATTTTTGTGATTTTATGGGCTTCTTGTGTGTGTGACCATGTGTGTCTTTGCATCTATATGTGTTTCAAATTATTATTTTTTGGCTCTTTTTCTTCCATTTGTTTTTTTTGTCCCATTCTGACTTGTTAATTTTTGTTCCATCTTATTTAATTTTATTATTAATCCTCAATGTCTATTGGTTTTCTAAGGAGAGATAGATTGGTGTATAGATTAGTTTGGAATAAAAAATGGGGAAGAATGGGGAGAAGTTGGGGGAAAGGAAACCATAATCAGAATACTTTTATGAAAAGAATATATTTTCAATAAAAGGAAAAAAGACCTGGAAATAAAAATGGGAATGTTGGCTTCTGTAAATGTCTAAAGGATACAGGGGATGTTTTGGGCTCTTTCCTCAGGTCTGTAGCCCACTCTGATTCTTTGGAGTTTTTTTTTTAAACAAACTTTTTCCATTTCTATTTCTAACTGTTTTTCCTTTTTCACTATTTGCCTGACCTCCATAGCTAACATGTCTGGTGACTGCTGGGATTTTTAGCCTCCTCTTATTGTTTATTTTCTTTCAAACTCTAATAAAATATAGATTCCTTCTAAGTCTCCTTTAAATTCTTTTATAAATGAGACTAGGAACTCAGAAATAAAACCATGGTTTCTTTAGTAACATGCAACAACAATGATGGAGTCTCCAATGTTCCCAACAGCATTGAAACTATATAAAGTAAAACTTAGTAAATAGGCTTATAAAATGAGGAGACAGTTCACATAAAATGAAGTAAAAATGGACACCAAAAGATGATAAAATGATCAACACCTTCAACCATCAGGGAAATATAAATGAAAACTGCTTTGAGATCCTTTCTCACTCCATTCAGAATGACTAACATTAAGAAAATAAATAACAAATGTTAGTGAGAATGAGGGAAAAGGTAATCCTTACCTAGTGGTGATGGTGATATAAATTCATCTAACCACTATGGAAAACAGTGTGGAGGTACCTCACAAAGCTAAATATGGATCTAACATATGAATGAGTTAACCCATTCCTGGGAACATAACCAAAGAACTGCTAAGTCAACATACCACATGTGTGTTACCCCAGCACTATTCACAGTGATGAATTTATGAAATCAGTTAGGTGCCCATCAAACAATGATGGAAGAAAAGCTCAATGGAGGTGTGTTCAGCTACAGAGAAACACAAAGTTGTGTCATTAACAGGATGAACTGGAGAAAACCAGAAGTGAAAAAAAGTCAGACTAAGAAAGACAATTACCTCATTTTCTTTAAATTGTATATCCTAGAATTTTATATATGCATAGCACCTTGTCTCTATCTGTCTGTCTATCTGTCTATTCATCCATCTCTCTGTCTATCTTTCTGTCTAATCTATATGTCATCTATCTATATATCTATCTAAATTGTGACATGAATATAGATATTTTAGGATATGAAATTAACTAACAAGTGATATGAGGAAATAGGGGCATTTGGTGAAGGAACATGATAAGCTTGTTTGAAAATATCTTTATTAAACATCTATGTATAGTGAGTATTCACTGATTTAAATAAATTCCAAAATGTGTGTAAGACTGATGATAAACACCTGTGTAAGGATTCACCTGGGAAAACTATATGTCTTTAATTTACCTCATGTAATCTAATTATTGCAGTGCCCTGGAGCTGGAATTCAAGCCACATTCAGTTAAAAGGAATGTATCACTTCCTTTTAAATATAGTACCAAATTGGGTGATGTCACATTAACTAAATAACAACAACAAATAGGAAAAGCACATTATTTCTATAAAATGAAATTAGAACTGTTAACAAGTTTTTAAGTTTTAACAAAAGTAATAGCCAGAACCTAGAAACAACCTAGATGCCCTTCAGCTGAAGAATGGATAAATAAAATGTGGTACATATACACAATGGAATACTACTCATCAGAGAAAAGCAATGACATCATGAAGTTTGCAGGCAAATGGATGGATCTAGAAAAAAAATCATCCTGAATGAGGTAACCCAGACTCAGAAAGACAAACATGGTATGTACTAACTCATAGGAGGACACTAGATGTAAAACAAAGATGGCTAGACTGCTACTCACAACTCCAGGGAGGCTACCTAGAAAACAGGACCCCAAGAAAGACACAGGGATTGCCCAATGACAGAGAAATGGATGAGATCTACATGAAAAACATGGAAGTGAGTGGGGGTAATGAAGGGCAAGGGTCGGGGGAAAGAGAGCTTAGGGGAGCGTGAGATCCCAGCTGGATCAAGAAGAGAGATGGAGAACAAGGAATAAAAGAACATGATAAATGAAGACCACATGAGAATAGGAAGAAGCAAAGTGTTAGAGAGGCCCACAGAAATCCACAAAGATACCCCCACAATAGACTGCTGGCAATGGTCGAGAGACAGCCCTAACTGACCTCCTCTGGTGATAGGATGGCAAAACACCCTAATTGTCATGCTAGAAACCCCATCCAATGACTGAGGGAACCAGATACAGAGATCCATGGCCAGGCCCCAGGTGGAGCTCCAGGAGTCCAGTTGGCGAGAAAGGAGCGTTTGTATGAGTGAGAATTGTTGAGACCAAGGTTGGATAAAGCATAGGGACAATTAGCCAAATGAATGGAAACACATGAACTATGAACCAATAGCTGAGGAGCCCCCACTTGGATCAGGCCCTCTGGATAAGTGAGACAGTTGATTGGCTTGATCTGTTTGGGAGGCATCCAGGCAGTGGTACTGGGTCCTGTCCTCAGTGAATGAGTTGGCGGTTTGAAACCTGGGGCTTATACAGGGACACGTGGCTCAGCCTGGGAAAAGGAGACTGGACCTGCCTGGACTGAATCTACCAGGTTGAACTCAATCCTCAGGGGAGTCTTTGCCCTGGAGGAGATGGGAATGGGGATGGGGGTGGGGACGGGAGGAGAGAGAACAAGGCACTCTGTGGCTGATATGTAAAATTAAATTATAAAATTAGAATAAAAAAATGATGCATTTGCATTGCTTCAAAGGACTTCTTAAAATCTAATGTTAACAGCCATGAAAACAATAATACTTTCTGATGCTATAATGGAATCTCATATAACATATAGAAAAAAATGGGTAAAAACGACGAATTATAAATATAAAAAAAGAAGTTAAAACATGGTGTGGAACTTCCTCATCTTCTACAGCCTCTAATAGAGTGTAGTAATGTCAGAATGGCCCAAAACTTATAAGGCCCACATTTTCAGTTTTATAGCTTGTTAACTTAATTTTTGCCCATAGGCAATAAACATGAGATAAAATATTCATATAAATGTCTCTAGAAAAATATATTTTGAAATATACTAAGTAGCAGTGGGTATCTATCACATCCTGATTATACATCTTGTACATTGATATTGTTTCTAAATTGCAATTCTTACAAGTAATAAATTTATTTTAGATAAATTAGATAAGTTAGATGATTAGAATGGTCTCCTCAAAGCTTTATTTTATAGAACCCAACCCATTCATTAATTAGGTAGCAGGCAAAAACAGTGTGATGTCTATAGAGACATCACACAGTGATACACTGCTCAAATGGTTCATATTTCATAGCACAAACACCATGTCAGTTACAGTGAATTTAATGATACCGTATTTGTAGCGGGTACTGAACTCTTTATTTTGTAGTCTATGAAGAGCTCATGATTCTATTACCAAGTCTTAATTTTTAAAATTATTTAGTGAGTGAGGTACTTTGAGGAATTGCTTTCTTGTGAATTTCTGAAACACTTGATTACATTCAGGAGCATATTTATTTCACTGTGGTATTTCAGGACAATCTTAACAATATTCACAGCACAAAAATAGACCTAATACAGTTCCAAAGTTATTGATAGTCATTTAACAGGTCTCCACTGTATTCAAATTACTTCCTATTCACTTAACACATTTGCTCTAATTAAAAAGTAAGATTTCACTTTCTTTCAAGTGCCCCCATATGAATGCTGGGGCCATTTAGTTTGGAGGAGAAAGACAAAATGACATCAGATGCAAATATTAAAATATGAGTTACATACTTTAATTTGCTTTTTTCAAATTTAGAAATGCTATCAAATTAAAGTCAAATTGTAGTGAATGACTCATTAAGTCCTGTATATCCATTTTTCCTAAGTCAATTAAATCTTATACATAGGGAATTACTAGCCTAAATTATGAGGCATATGAATTTCAATTAGTTATGCTTGAAGGGAATATAACCTGCTGTCAGGTTGGTCAATTTGTTAGTGGAGTCAACTGAAACTGTGCAGTATGAATACTCTTTTATTTCAAACCTACTCATTTCTCAAGTTAACAGAGAATTTTCCAGAATCTCAGAGAGTAAGACAAGGTCTTTATCTCATCTTAGAAAATAGCCATGAAGAGTTTGGATGATTACCTAATCATTAGGCAGCACAGGACTACCTAACTTGTAGCTTATTTTTTTTTCTGTCTGTTAAATTAAATCTCATATATATAAAAACCATATTAGCTAACTAAGTTTTTCAAGTTACCTGGCATACTGATATTTGTGTTGTTACAGAGAGGTTAGAGAAAGTTAATGGTGTCATATTTCCTCTTAAACTCCAATTTCTTTAGAATGCTTATCCAGTCTTTAGCGATCGAGATCAGGGGTCTAACCACCATTTTCTCTGTTTCACAGCCACTTTTTCCAGTTATTCTTTCATTCGTCTACATGACGTACCAAGTCTTTGGTACACTAAAATGAACATATGGATATTATCATATACATTAGAAAGAACAAGGTCAGTGAAAGCTAAAATGTACCTGTGTCATTTTATAGTGGATGGGACATTTATTGCTTTTCAGTCAATGAAGCAAAATTTCCCAAACTAGACTAGTCAAACACAGAGTGAGTGCATGTGACTGAGGACTGGAGAGACTTGAAAGTTTGAACCAAATTTCAGAACTCCTGCCTGCTATTGAAGTCTGATGGTTAAAAAAAAGGCTCAAGTTGGATTTTTTGCATTTTTCTCATAATTGATCATTTAGCAACTGCACAATTTAAAATTTTAGTAAATCATTGTGGTAGACACAATTTTGGGAGGTTCTGTTTTACAGATTTCAACCACTAGCTACCATTCATCAAATACTAATATACACCCCTAAATTAGTTAAATAATTGAGACTTCAGCCTGTTTTATTTTCTAAGAGTGAATTTGGTGAGTATTTAGAGCAGAATAGGCCCTTACACAGATGTAAATATACATATTCATGTTTGAGTGCATTCTAGTAAATAGATAACTCTGCACAAATACTTTTAAAAGATGCTTTCTGTGTTTAATACATCTTGGAAATTATTCCATGTGACTATATGCAAAACCAGATATGAAATAATAAGTACTACATTGTTTTCTTTTATGTGGACAAAGCATATGCAATTATCTTTTGGAATAAACTTAACCAACAAAGTAAAAGGCTTTTATTATAAAAACTTTAAGATGTTGAAGAAAAAATGAAGATGGTAATAGAAGATGGATTGGAGGAACTAATATTGTGAAAATAGACATCCTACCAAAAACAATTTGCTGATTTAATGCAATCCTCATCAAAATTTCAATGCAATTCTTCACAGAAATTGAGTAACTAATCTTTTTTTTCTGGGTATATTTAAACTTTATTTATTTATTTTTATTAAGAAAAAATTTTATTCATTTTACATATCAATCAAAGATCCTGCTCTTCCCTCCTCCTGCCCCTCCAGCCTTCCCCTCCCAACCCACCCACCCCATACCCTCCTACAAGAAGGTAAGGCCTCCCATGGAGAGGTACATTTAGTAGAGGCAGGTCCAAGCTCCTCTCGCTGCCTCAAGGCTGTGGGAAGTGTCCCACCATAGGTGGTGGGCTCCAAAAATCTTGAGCGACTAATCTTAAACTTCATATGGAAACATACAGAAAATAAATGCAGAATAGTCAAAATAAAAGAATGGCTAGAGGTATCACTATCCATGGTTTTAAGTTATAAATAAAACCAGCATGGTAATGGCATAAAAGCAGATACATCGATGAATGGAATAGAATTGAGGACATGGTCATAAGTCCATTTGCCTATGACCACCTGAGTTTTGATAAATAGGCCAGCCCCATAAGGTTGAAATACTTCATCTTAGCACATCATTTATATATTTTTAAAATATAAATGTCTTGTCAAAACCATCAATCATATACATATGACATCATCAAAAGAGTCTTATATTTTGTTTTGATATTTAAATATTATTCCTTTTGTAATTTATTTTTACCCATCTACTTTGAGAAATAAACACAAATATTAATATCACCTGGAAACAATTGTCAGTATTTCCAGAAAGATTTGCTATGTATCATCATTTGAAAGTGAAATGCCTGCTCTATCATCTGAAACAGTCAATATCTGCTCTTAACTATGTTGCATTTTGCATTTCATTTATCTAGTTTCATGTTTCCAACACAACAATAAACTGAATATGGTGTTTGTGTAGTCAGAAGGGACTACTTTTTCATGATTTTTACTGCCTGATAATATCTTCTCAAACCTCATTTCTGCTTTTGCTAAAGCCATTCTTTTCTTGAGACATGGTTTTCCTGGAAGTCTCTCTGTAGACAAGGCTGGCCTCCAATTCATAGAATTCTGCCTGTCCCTGCCCCACAAGTGCTTGGATTAAAGAAATGTGCCACCAATACCCAGCCAAAGCCATTATTGTTACTGATATTTTACTCATCTTATATCATGCACTTTGTAGAGATACTCTTTTGTTTATAGTTCCACTCCTGCTGCTGTTCCTACTATATATATAGGCTAACTGGTATATTATTTCTACTTTATTTTCCCATCTATTTTTACACTTTATTTTAGCCAAAAGGCCAAGAATCAATTTTCTTCACATATTTTCTTAACATATTTTGTTGTCCATACTACATGAAAGGCTGTTAACTTATCACAAGGCTTTCAAACATGTGATGCACAATTCTGCTCATCACTTTTTTCTAACACACCATTTTCCCTGGGTATTGAAAAGGAAAATGAATGTCTGCATGCTCATGGAAAAGGGCTGTCTTTGAGTTGCTAGACTCCCTTGAATACATTCATTGAGTGATAACTTCTCAACATGGTTTTGGCCAATGATACACACTGAAGAATATACATACTAACTTGTTTCTTTCCCTGCTTGGGTTGACACTGAAGTATGATTCTTATTGTCATTAGAATCCTCCTGTGCACTGTCTGGTAGGCCATTCTTCTCTGGTTCATTTCTCTTCCCTTTCCTGCTTCTTTATTTCCTTTGCATGTTTTCCTGGAAACACTTCCTTAAAAAAAAGCTATTTTACTTAAAAGCATACCTTCAAGTTCTACTGCAAGGGAACATATACTTAGAGAGTTATCTGTAACACTATGTCTAATCCATAAACATAAAACACTGAGATTAGAAACATTATGAGTTTATCCACTAGCAAGCATAAAGTAAAAAAGTTGGAAAAATATTTTATGCATGCAATTATTTATAAATGTAAGACATTTAGAGCTAGTCAGTTATTGCTGCAGAGAGCATTCATGATTACAAAGGCTCCAGGTCCCCTTAAGACAGTCTGTGGCACATGCCTATTCACTAAGTGGGATCTCTCTACTACTATACCATCCCTGTGACACATGCTCCATTCAGCACTTACGAAAGAAGGAAGGGAGATGAAATATTCTATACCTCTAGGTTCTCTAGGAAACTTTAGAGTTGCACTATGGCCTAGTGAAATGCAATGGGTGGTGAATTACAGTCCATGACCTTATCCTGCCAAATAACCAGAGGTCCACTGTATTCTCTAGAGAGACTCTAAAGATATTTGATGTACATTTACATAACTGTAGTTAAAGAATTCTTTTCCTTTTCCTTCTCTTTCCACTTTTTTTTTTCTCTTCCAACTTTCTTCCACAATATGAACTCACAGGATATATTTTTCTCATCTATTTAAATTAGTAATGGCATGTATCCTCTATTATTATTTTTCCCCATAGATGCTTAAGGAAAGGTCTCAAATTTTCTTTAAAATTATAAAAAAAAAGTTTTTGTTATTAGAGTGGAGGGAAGTGTGCCTAGTTCTTTGTGTAGTGTTGAAGCCTAATGACCTTTCCTCCTTGCAGTTTGGCATGTTCATTAATATCATCATTGCTCAGCTCACATTGGCAGTCTTGTTGATGAGACTTTATGTGTATGGCTTCTAATATTACTAGTAGACATGAAATGCCCTGTCTTTCTTGTCTTTGCTTTTATTACGCTTTCCTCAGTTTAGACTAATTTTTAGCATTACCATGGCCTCACTGGGTACTCATGCATGGGGGCATTGATTTACATAGACACATACATGTGTAAATAAACAAAAATAAAAAGTTTAAGAGCTCAGTAATTTTGTATCCCTAACTGATTTCTGAAAAATCTATAGCATTAAAGTGAACTAGCATGTGATTGAGATTTTCTTCAAAACACTTGAAAGAGAATCAAAAATAGAAATCTTTTAAAAATATATGATTAAATATAGTTTATAGTAAAAATAATTCTATTTACTTGTGACCATTTTAGAATTCCATCTTTAAATATATATTGTGCATTCTCATTAAGAGGTACTATATATTTTTTCTCAGAAACTCTGATATTGTAAAAATGATTAGATGATATTTTGAAATAAAAGCATATTATATGTTTATTTTTCTAGATTCTTCAGCAAAGTCCTCTTGTTTTAATGATATTTTGTAATTTACAAAGCAAAAATTTAAGTTATGAAAGCATGCCATTTCAGTATTAAACACTGAGATTTCATTTTAATGAATAAGAAAAAGAATCAGAAATAGAGTTTCAAATTTTAGCTGCTTTTGGTAATAAAATTTTTTTTGTGTTTTCACCTAATATTATTATTCATTTAACTAAGGATTCACTTAGGGCAAAAGAGCAGGTTCTCACCTCTTTGGACAAAAGTAAAAATTGTGGAGATGTATTGATATGCAAGGAATTAATCTTTAGGATATGATTACAAATACAAAAATTGCTAAAGTGGAAATTAAAACCAGGCCATTATTTTTATACCTCTAATGACTTAAGTAGAAGTATCTATAATTACCCTGTTAAACAAGAGAAAAATGTAAAATTTAAAATGTAAAAGTCCAGGAGAAAATATAATAGTCAGGTTGCATTTTGGTTTCCATATTGTATTAATCATTCTATAAGCACAAAAGTCCAGATAGTTTAATTAAATAATAAAATGTTACAGAGAAAAATGGAAGTAAACCTAGTAGAGCTAGGAACTCTCAGTAAGGAGACGTAGGGAATGGCGGGAAGGAGTATGGAGCAGAGGAAGTCACATAGAAAAAAAAATATGAGAAAAATTGTTTTCTTCTTTGCAAATTTTGGGGAATTAAAATTAATGGTAATTTGTCCTATTTATCTTTTTTCTAGGAACTCACCTCCAATCAGAAAACCAGAACAGAACAGTGTACCTTCAGTGTTTTCAAGAAACTTCATTAAAATAAATACAGAAAAGTAACATAAAAATTTGAGGCATGATGACAAAAGTTGACAGTCACTATTTGGAGAGGTATTCTGGAATTTTAATATTACATTATTAAACTATAGGCAGTGATAGTTTTAGAGAGGAAGATACCATGAAATTACACAGTTCTAGTAATCAGAGAAATAAAGTGATGTTCCCTTCTATATCTTCAGCTGACATCTTTCATGAACTACTTAGTATTATGAAATGGGAAGTGCCTTAATTATTTTTCTATTACTGTTAAAAGACACCATGAGCATGACAATAGAGAGAAGAGTTTTTTAGGAAAATTACAGTTCCACCAACTGAGGACCAAATATTCACACCTATGATTCTATGGCAGCTTTTTCTCATTCAAACCACTACAAAAAAATATAGAAACTCTATTGACACCTGGTATCTCCCATTTGTGACTGACGCTTATGTTAATCAAAATGAACCTGTTGCTAAGGCTGCTTCATGTTTAACCACTAGGTACAATGAACATTCTGGATAATTATGCTTCATCTTAACAAACCATTCTAGACAGGATAATACATATAATACTAAAGGACAGGGCATACTTTCAAAAAGCACAATTATTTCTCCTACTGCTATGCACATGGAGACATATGAATGTATTTGAACTCAGCCATTCATGTATTTTCATATATGAAACTAAAATCAGCTATGAATCTTTAGTAAGAAAAAGTGACTCTGTTTTTGTCTTAGCAATATAACCATATTAGTACATGACAGAGAAGTAATAATCTCTTCTAAGGAAGTTTTTCTAGTGGTGTTTAGATGTTTGACTACATTTCAATATATTTCCTTCAGTTAGAGACCACTAAGATTCTTTCTTTGGATTTTAATAATTTATAGAGAATAAGTCCATCTGCATATGCAACATTTATATGGGAGAAACAAACATTCCTCCAAGGAGTAGACTGTCTTGTTACTAATTCTGATGTTGAACAATCTGTTTGAATTCTCACAGTGGCTTCTCAGGGAGCTAAATTTCTAAACATCCTCTTGTTTATTGCCATTATGCCAAGGTATTGAATCCAATTTTTAATGTTGCAAGTGTCTGGCTACTGATAGAATATAGATAATTCAGCTTTCCCCTCATTTTTTCAGTTTACCTTCAACTACTCTTTAGAGAAATTGCTTGTTTCCCTACTCAATATAATTGTTAATCACTGAATCTATTTTAAAGAAATAACATTAGAGTAGCCATGGAAAATTAATGAGTAATAGCTTGGATGCTTTATTTTGGATACAAAAAATTTCTTGTTGCAGCATAACTTTAATTATACTTGAGTTTTATTATACTGAGACAATTACTACAGCTGAATAAGATGGAACTCGAGTGGAGAAAAGTGAGTTTATGATGCATATTATTTAAAAAGTACTTTAACCAAAGAGACACAAAAGGAAAATTAAACTAACCGACTTTCAAATCTGAATATATATGTTATGTAGAGTTTGATTAATCCAACAAAATTTGTGGTCAAGTTATATATGTATTGTTTCAGACTTGTATTATTTGTAAAGTGTTATGAAAATAACTCAAAATACTCTTTCCTGGAAGTATTACTTCATAAAATGCAGAAGTTGTAAAAGTCAAACTGTATAAAACTGGGATGGAAATTAGCCTCCATGACTCTCTTCATCCTGAACTTAATTGAAAGTGGTGATCTCAAAAATTTGTCCAATACATATTTAAGATAAACATTCCTTTAATTCAAACTTGCTATTTAAACAATCAATCATACAGAGATAGAAACTGATTCAAACAGACTTGTAGATATACAATCATGCCTAGAAACTCATAGAAGATAGAAATATTATGACTGAAAAGAACATTAACTATCCCCTATAAGCACAGAGATGAAAATATAAGCTTTGTATTTTCAATTTTCAAAGCAACGTGGACAAATCTCAATGCAATTGAGAAAAATCTTTTCCCATTCTATAGGCTGCCTTTTTGTTCTATTGATAGTATCTCTTGCCTTATAGAAGGCTTTCAGTTTCACGAGGTCCCATTTATTAATTGTCGATCTCAGTGAATGCACTATTGGTGTTCTGTTCAGAAAATTTTCTTGTGGTGATATATTATGTCCTCCAATATATTGTGTGTCCCAGTAAAATTTACCTGAGGATCAGAGGAAAAAGCCAGCCACTATATTAACATAGAAGTCAGGCAATGGTAACACACACCTTTAATCTTATCATTCAAGAGGCAGTGATCTGTCTGGATCTCTGTGAGTTCAAGGTAAAACTGGGAACAGAGCCAGGCATGGTAGCACACACCTTAAATTTCAACACTAGTTAACCATAGAAGTCTGAAGGTCTGTATAGACAGACAGGAAGTGACAGAGCTGGACAGGAAAAAGAAGTGATGTAGCTGGGCTGAGAAAGCAAATGAGAGAACAGAACAGAAAGACATATAGGTGTGAGTAGACAGGAAATAGCTTGTTTTTGGAAGCTGTGGAGTTGGTGAGGTGAAGTTAGCTGTGGCTTTTCCTATTTCTCTGGTCTCTCTCTCTCTCTCAAGCTTTAACCTCAATTTCTGGCTCTGGGTTTTTTATTTAATAAGACCATTTATCATTTTGTCTCCTGTGACAATGAGTTCAAGGCTATTTCCCATTTTCTCTTCTGTCAGGTTCACAGTATCTGATTTTACGTTGAGGTCTTTGATCCACTTAGACTTGAGTTTTGTGCAGGGTGACAGATATGGATCTGTTGTATGATATGTTGTTTGTGTTCCAACAATAAAGCTCACCTGGAGATCAGAGGGTGAAGCTAGCCACTAATTAACCATAGAAGCCAGGCAGTGGTGGCATACACTTTTAAGCACCTGGGAGGAGGAAGCAGGAAGATCAGGAGTTCAAGGCCGCCTTGTGCTATAGGAAATTGAACCAGTCTAAAAGAGAAACAGAGCTAGGTGGTGGTGGTGCACACCTTTAGTACCAGCATTAGGGAGATGGAGACAGGAATATAAGCTGGGTAGAGATAGGAGCTGAGAATTCATTGAGACAGGATACCCGATTCAGTCTGAGATTTCATAGAGGTAAGAAGTCTCTGGTGGCTGGCTGCTCTGCTTCTCTGATCTTTCAGCTTTCACCCTCGAGATCTGACTCCAGGTTTTTATTGTTAAGACTAATTAGAATTGCACTTCATGGATCTATTTGCATCTTCTACCTGTCAACACCCAGTTAGACCAGCACTATCTGTTGAAGATGCTTTCTTTTTTCCATTATATATTTCTGACTTCTTTATCAAAAATCAGGTGTTCTGGCATCTATTGATTTTCAGAATCTCCAAATCTGACAGTGGGCTAATATTCAAAATATATATTGAACTCAGGAAATTAGATATAAAAATATCAAATAATCCAATTTAAAATTGGGGCACAGATATAACTAGAGAATTTCCATCAGAGGAATCTTAAATGACTGAGAACCACTTAAAGAAATATTCAGGGTCATATAAATCAAAACAATTCTGAGATTCCATCTTACACTTGATGGAATGGCTAAGATCAAAATCACAAGTGATGGTTCATGCTGGTGAGGATGTGGAGCAAGGGTAACACTCCTCTGTTTCTGGTGGGAGTTCAAACTTGTATAGCCATTTTGGAAATTAATATGTCTGTTTATCAGAAAATTGGAAATCAATCTATCTTCAGATCTAACTAGAACACTCCTGGGCATGTACTCAAAGGATGCTCAATCACACCACAAGGACATTTGCTCAACTATGTTCATTTCATAGCAGCTTTATTCACAGTAGCCATCATAAATGGGGGAAAAATTTAGATGTCTCTCAACTGAAGAATGGATAAAGAAAATGATTTACACAATGGAGTACTACTCAGCTATTAAAAAATGACATCGTGAAATTTGCAGGCAAATGTTTGAATATAGAGAAAAAGCATTCTGAGTGAGGTAACCCAGACCGAGATAAACATTGTATGGACTCATTTATAAATGGATATTAGCAGTAAAGTAAAGAAGGATAATCATACTATAATCCACTGACACAGAGATGATAAGTATGGAGGGCTATAGGGGAGACCATGAATCTCTTTGGGTAGTGGGAATAGAATAGTTTTGAGAGTAGACTTGGGGAAGGCAGGGAAGCAGACAAGAAGGAACAGGTGGGGGAAATGAACAGAGTGTAGTGAGAGAGTTGAATGGAATTTGGGGGCATTTCAGGGGCATGTTAGAAACCTACTGCAGCCGGGCAGTGGTGGCGCACACCTTTAATCCTAGCACTTGGGAGGCAGAGGCGGGTGGATCTCTGTGAGTTCGAGGCTAGCCTGGTCTCCAAAGTGAGTTCCAAGAAAGGCACAAAGCTACACAGAGAAACCCTGTCTCGAAATCAAACAAACAAACAAACAAAAAACCAAACAAACAAAAAAAGAAACCTAGTGCAATGGAAACTCCCAGGAATCTAAGAGGATGACCCTAGCAAAGAGTAAACAGGGGTATGTAGCCTGAACCAGCTGTCTTCTGTAATGAGGTCAGGCTTCTAGTGGAGGGACTGGAACACTAACCCAGTCACAACACCTTCAACCTATAATTTGTCCTGTCTACGAGATGTGCTGGAGAAAAGGTGGTGGAGAACTTAAGACAGCAGCTAACCAATGACTGTTCCAACTTGAGACCTATGCCATGAAAGGGAGCCCATGGCTACTACTCCCTTCAGGCGAGCAACAGAGGCCAGATAGCCCAGAGACTTAAGATAAAAATGAAGACAGCCAAAAAAAAAAAAGAGTCATTTAAATGATTCCTAATGATATTTTGCTATACTTGTAGACTATAACCTAGGCATAACTGTTACCACAAGAGAGGCTTCATCTAGCAACTGACAAAAGCAGAGGCACAGACACACAGACAAACATTATGCCGAGCTAAAGTGTCCTGAGGTAGAGGGGTAAGACGGATTCTAGGAGCCAGAGAGGTCAAGGTCACCACAAGAAAACAACCCACAGAATCAATTAACCTGGACTCATAAGGGTTCACAGAAACCAAAGGGCCAAACAGGGAGTCTGCATGAGTCTGACCTAGATCATCTGCATATATATTAGATTGTGTAGATTAGTGGTCTTGTGGGACTCCTGACAGTGGATGTGGGGACTGTCTCTTGCTCTTTTGCCTACTTTTGGGACCCTTTTCCTCATATCATGTTGCCTAGTCCAGCCTTACTATGAGGGGAGGCACCTAGTCTTATTGTAAATTGATATGATGTGTTTGGTTTATATACCTACCTTTTTCTGAGGGGAAAGGGGGGGGGGTATAGATCTGGGGAAAAGAGAAGGTGGGAGAGGAGATAGGAGGAGAGAAGGGAAAGGAAACTGTGGTCTAGATGCAATATATGACAGAGAATGAATGAAAAAGAAAGAAATGCAAAACAAAACTCAATACAATTGAATATGTGAAAAAATTAAAGCACAGAAGAATGTAAAGAAATGTGTAGAAATTTCTGGAAACATAGTGATACATTTGCTTAATTTCCAAAATATTTATAATCTTTCTTCTGATATTTTCATTTCTATGAAAATATTCTAAGAAAATAATTGGGAACATAAATATATGGTTTCTTAAATATTTTATCAATATTAAGAAACCAATTAGACTAGGTAGGAAAAAAAAGGCAGTATGAGTTTGGGTAGGTAAGGACATAGAGTCATCTGGGAAGAGTTGAGGGAAGCAGAACCAACTGGATTAAAAAACCTTTTATAAAATTATCCAAAAATTAATAAAAATATTATTAAAAAGTACTATATCAAGGAGAACTATAATCAAACTATATTATAAGAAATATTGCTTTCAATAAAAGAAAAAGCAAATATTTAAACAGCAGCTATATCATAAATACTTCTTAAACATTCAGTCTTTAGTTTTTCATTATTTTGTCTTTAGTTTTTAATTTATTATTATAATTTTAGATATGTGTAACATTACACTGCTTCCCCTTCCTCCTCCCTCCAGCCCATCTAGTGGCTTTCTTCATTTAGATGTAACAATAGTAATTAAAAGGAAGTTACAAACATTTTAATAGATGCATAATATAATATTCTATGACTGGTATCATTTATCACTCACTTTTTTATTTTATAATTTAATTTAATATTACATATCAGCCACGGATTCCCTTGTTTTCTCCCCTCCTGCCCCTGCATCCCCCTAGTCCACCTCCCCATTCTCATCTCCTCCAGGGCAAAGACTCCCCTGAGGATTGAGTTCATACTGGTAGATTCAGTCCTGGCAGGTCCAGTCCCCTCCTCCCAGACTAAGCCAAGTGTCCCTGTTTAAGCCCTAGGTTTCAAACAGCCAACTCATGCACTGAGTACAGGACCTGGTCCCACTGCCTGGTTGCCTCCCAAAGGGATCAAGCTAATCAACTGTCTCACTTATCCAGAGGGGCTGATCCAGCTAGGGGCTCCTCAGCTATTGGTTCATAGTTCATGTGTTTCCATTAGTGTGGCTATTTGTCCCTGTGCTTTATCAAACCTTGGTCTCAACAATTCTCAGTCATACAAACCCTCCTCTTTCTCACTAATTGGACTCCTGGAGCTCCACCTGGGGCCTGGCCATTGATCTCTGCATCCGGTTCCCACAGTCATTGGATGGGGTTTCTAGCATGACAATTAGGGTGTTTGGCCATCATATCACCAGAGTAGGTCAGTTCAGGCTGTCTCTCAGCCATTGCCAGTAGTCTATTGTGGGGGTATCTTTGTGGATTTCTGTAGACCTCTCTAGCACTTTGCTTCTTCCTATTCTCATGTAGTCTTCATTTATCATGGTATTTTATTCCTTGTTCTCTCTCTCTCTCTCTGTTCTTGATCCAGCTGGGATCTCCCACTCCCCTGAGATCCCTTTCCCTTGACCCTTGCCCTTCATTACCCCCACTCAAGTCCATGTTGTTCATGTAGATCTCATCCATTTCTCTGTCATTAGGCGATCCCTGTGCTTTCTTGGGGTCCTGTTTTCTAGGTAGCCTCCCTGGAGTTGTGAGCAGTCATCTTTGTTTTATATCTGGTGTCCTCCTATGAGTGAGTACATACCATGTTTGTCTTTCTGAGTCTGGGTTATCTCACTCAGTATGATTTTTTCTAGATCTATCCATTTGCCTGCAAACCTCATGATGTCATTGTTTTTCTCTGCTCAGTAGTATTCTATTGTGTATATGTACCACATTTTATTTATCCATTCTTCAGTTGAAGAGCATCTAGGTTGTTTCCAGGTTCTGGCTATTACAAAAAAATGCTGATATGAACATAACTGAGCAAGTGCCCTTGTGGTATGATTGAGCATTCCTTGGGTATATGCCCAAGAGTGGTATAGCTGGATCTTGGGGGAGATTGATTCTCATTTTTCTAAGAAAGCACCATATTGATTTCCAAAGTGGTTGTACAAGCTTACATTCCCACCAGTAGTGGAGGAGAGTTCCTCCAACTCCACATCCTCTACAGCATAAGGTGTCTCCAGTGTTTTTGATCTTAGCCATTCTGACAGGCATAAGATGGTATCTCATAGTCGTTTTGATTTGCATTCCTCTAATAATTAGGGATGTTGAGCAATTCCTTAAATGTCTTTCAGCCATTTGAGTTTCCTCTGTTGAGAATTCTCTGTTTAGTTCTATAGCCCATTTCTTAATTAGACTCTTGGGCATTTTGATGTCTAATTTCTTGAGTTCTTTATATATTCTGGATATCAGTCCTCTATCAGATGTGGGGTTGGGTCTGTCAGATGTGGCATTGGTATCACTCACTTTGTAGTGTAAAGAACTGTGTGAACCTGACTTTGTATCATTCTTAAATTTTAGCTTGCACAGATTTCTTTTTTTCACATAAAATGAACTCTAGCAAAAGTACCCCTATCCATCATAAGAACATGAGGTTCAGATGTTCAGATAGATTCTATGTAAATTTATAAAATATTTATACATTTTAAAAATTATTTTCATAATGATGTTTTTTCCCTCATAAAAAAATTTAAAACTTTAACCAAAACAATTCCATTTGGTGAGATGGCATTCTATGGAAATGAAGTTATATGCTAACACAAATGGCACAGATTCAAAATAACATCCATGTCTAAAAGATAAGTAATTAACAAATCAAAGATTTTTAATATTTGATGAGTAAAACTATTTTCTAAGCTGAGAATGGAGAGTATCAGACCTGGCAACCCTGAAATTAAAAGGATATAGCCTATGCAAACAGAACAAATTTAAAGTAATTTAAGTCCTTTACCTGGCTTATACTTCTTGAAGTACTTTGTGGGTGATAAAATAATCACCTTGCAGGTTGAGATCAATAGTAATGCATTTCATTTATTTTGTCTAAAGGATTTCCATAGAACACCTCCTTGTCTTTCATTTAAACATTTCTTTTTTAATTTTAGAACTTTTATTTTTAATTATTTATTTTTGTAGGATTTCATACACATATATAATATTCTGTGATCAAAGTCCCCTATTATCCTCTCTATTGTTCCTCCTCCACCTACCAAAACTTTTCTTCTTCTCAGGTCCCCATCTTACTTCCATATCCTTTATTCGGTGGCCTATTGTATTTATTTAGAGTGGCCTACATGAGTATTGGTGGAGGATTGTCTGCTTAAGTGGGGGCAATGTATCTGTTCTGTACTTCTGAGGAATATGGCTCCTTCTTCACTGTCAAGCTTTAACTGTCCGCAGCCTCTCTGGAAGGTGTGAGAACCTATGAACACCTCCTCCATCTGTGATGGAATGCGGTGAGCCCAGTCTTGTCCAGGTACTTATGTTGATTGCCCCTGCCACAATGAGTTCATGAGTGCAAAAGCCATGTCAGAAGACAGCATTTTATAGCATTCCTTCTGTGGTGGTTTCAGTAAAAATGGCCTCTACATACTCTTCTGCTTGAATGTTTGATCTCCACTTGGTGAACTCTTTGGGAAGGATTAAGAGGTATGGCCTTGTTGGAGTAGGTATGTCACTGGGGTTGGACTTTGAGGTTTTATAATCTCATACCATTCACTGTTAGCTCTCTCTGCCTCACAATTGATGTCTCAACAAATAAGCTCTTAACTAGTCAGTACTATGTCTGTTCACCTGCTGCCTTTTACCATGACATGATGATCACAAACTTATCCTCTGAAACTTAAAGCAAGCCCCCAAACTAAATGCTTGGTTTTATAAGTTTCTTTGGCCAGATTGCTCATAGTAGTAGAAAAGTAAGATAAGATATTTTTAGCTTTAAATTAATCTTCCTGTTCTCTAACTCTGATATTCTTTTTGCCTTCTCTTCTGTGGTCCTCCCTGAGTTTTGGAGGGATTATACAGATGTCTTATTTATGGTTGAGTATTCAATACTTACTTGTTGTCATCCCATTGACCATTTAAGAGTCTCTGAATTGGCCTTTGCCAGCCTCAAACAGAAGCTTCTCTTCCTACAGCTGAGAGCAGCAATGAACCTGATAGTAAAGTTTTATATTTTTACTTAGACAAATAGGAATATCTATAAACATTGATAAAATAGTCTAAAATCTTTATGAATTTTGTTCAAAATAAGATGAAATGTGATTTAAGAAAATGATATGACAAATTATAACAACTTCCTACTAAATCTACATGTCTTAAGAAATTAAATCTACTGAGATTTAAATTATGGCAGGAATTATGAAATACACAAATAATTATACATTGTGTTATTGTTAGGGTCATTCTTGTCAAATTGGTTGGATTAAGGGATGCCTCAGAGATTAAGAATGCAAATGTCTGAATGAACCAATGAGGAATATTAGGCCATGGAGGCTCTAACTTATCTATTGATCTTAGCAATTCCATACCCTGCTGAGAGGTGGTGGAGATGTGGAGGATGGGGCATGGTTGAAGGTGTAGATTAATGCAGACATGCTCTTGAAAGCTATATTTATCAAATTTTACACTGGCTCCCTCATGTTACCCATCTACTCTGCTTTCACTCTATCATGATATGAGTCACTCTGACTGATATTCTCTACCACAGAGGTCTAGAGCCTCTGAAATTGGAGCCTAATCTGAATCTTTCCTTACCATAAATTTTGCTTATTTGGTATTTACTCACAATGCTGGTAGGACTGACAACTATATTAAGTGATAAATGTAATATTTTAAAGACCATCATCTATCTTCCCACTGAGTAATTTAAAATAACTAAAAAACAAAATAAGCATTCCTTAATAAAGCAACATACTAAGGAGCAGAGCTCTGGAGTCATCACAAAGCATGTGGCTGAATCCCAACTCATGTAATCAGTCATTTGTGACTGGAGTCATCTCACCTAGCATACTTAAGCTGATGGGATATTTACTGAAGTTTACTGAAGACTTGCATGAATTATTTTTCTTTCTTATTTTTATTTATTTATTTATTTATTTATTTATTTATTTATTTCACATCCTGACTGCATTTTCCCTTCCCTTCTGTTTTTCTATCCCTCCTCCCACTTCCCCTCTAACCCACAACCCCTCAAAGTACTCCTCTTCTGTTTCTGTTCAGAAAGGGTCAGGCTTCCCATGGGTATCAACAAATAATGGCATATCAAGTTGCAATAAGACTAAACACCTCCCCTTCTATTAAGGATGGGCAAAGCAATCTAGTATGATGGATAGATTCCCAAGAACTAGCCAAAATGATAAGGACAGCCTTTGTTCCTACTGTTAAGAGTACCACAAATAGAACTAGCTATACAACTGTGACATATATGTAGATGACCTAGGTCATTTACATGCAGACTCCCTAGTTGTTGTTTCATATTCTGTGAGTTCCTATAAGACAACCTAGTTGTTTCTGTGGGTTTTCTTGTGATATAGTTGACCTCTCTGGCTCCTAGATTCTTTTCTTTGTCTCTTCAGCAGATTCCTTGACTAGTTGGGGTAGCCTGCCTAAACTTTTCTTAAAATCACTGTCTACAATCTGGAGTCTCATTGTGCTCTGGTGTTGGAGCACATGTGAGCTTTACACAGCAGGTCTGCATAGAGAGGATGACTGGACCATGGGCGTGTGTGCAAGGTTTCTCAGATGGCCTGCACTTGGCTGTGCTGGGGAGAGGTATTTTGGCATTGGCAGAGACAGTTGAGGCCCAATTAACTGGGATCCAGGACCTTTTAAAGCTATCCTGTATTTTCTATCTCTCTCCCCTCTATCCATCTAACTAATTTTCCTGCTGCTCCTACTCAAGAATACTCTGGGGAAATGTGGGGGTGATGGATGGGCCCCCACAGATGGCACAACTGAACAGAGACTGAGAAAAAAGAAACAATATATTAATGTTTATAGCCAGAGTGTTTGGTGAAAGTGAGAGTGTGGTGCTGCTAGTTAAAGAGGGTTTGGTCTAGTTTTGTAGTCAAAGTTAAATAGGGGAGGGGGTTTTATTCTTAAAACGAACTGGAAGGATGTCTGAAGCTGCAGCATAGAATCTTCTCTATCAAAATTTCTCTTTCTATCTCTTATTTCTATCTATGAAAAATAAGGAAAGTAGGAAATATAGAGTGTAGGAAAAACTGAGAAGAGTACAGAAACAAAAATCCTCTGCTCCATCAGCAGTGCTTGATAAAAGTTGTACAACTTTACCCTCAGAATTAGTTCCCTCTTGGCCATGAAGCCAAAAGGTTTAGAGAACAGAAGTCTTGGGAAAACTTGGGGGTCTTTTTCTCTCTTGGGAAAAACTTAATCTTCTGCAAACTAAAAGCTTTCTTAAAAAACTTTCTCTCTCTCTAAAACATTACAAATCCTTTCAGAACTTTCTTTCTCACTTTCTTTTTCTGTAAGAACAAAAATAAGAATCACCTGGAGATATTAGGGTGGGAATTCACCTGTGGTGTGCTCTAAGAAAAAAACAACAAACCTCTTAGAACAGGGAAAATCCTCTCTGCTAAAGTTCTTTCTCTTCTAGCAAGTAAAAAGCAGTCAGAAATACCTCCACAGTTAGAACCTAACCAAAGGTGCTTGGGAAAGTGCAGGGCAGCTTGAGGAAGCTGATGGCATGGAGAAAGCAATAAAACCAAGCTATGTCTGCAGCTGCAGTGGTGGCAATACCAGAAACTCTGTCGGGGCCAGGATCTGAGCCAGGGCAGCATGGAGAACTATCCAGGAAAGCTTTTTTTCTTTTCTTTTCTTTTTTTCAGAAAAAAAGCACCTTTCTGAAAAGCTTTGTTTCAAGCACTTTCAGTTCCCCCCACTGACTCATGGTGAGGTGAGGGAGTGAAGCCCTGAGTGGTTGTTGCCTCTGGGAATAAGCTGCTGTCTGAGAGCACACAGAAAAATGAATGGAACCTGCTGGGAGACTGGGCCAGGTGAAAAGTCTGATAGGGAAGTACCCCTGTCCTAATGTGAGCTTAGGGATAATGGAAACCTTTCTTAATAACAAGCAGGACAAGATATCTGTCAGGGAAAGTCTCTCTGAAGGAGCTGTAGGGAAGCTTTGCTTTAAGTGCTTTCATTCCTTTTCACTGACTGCCTGAGGAAAATGCAAACCCCCGAGGAAAGCTGGAAATCAGAGATGAATGCCTCAATGCAAGCTAATGAAGCAGGTTCGATTCTGATCTGGGGCCAGTGTCAGATGAAAAAGAAATACCTAATAAGGCCAGCTCCAAAAGAACAAAAATCTCTTAACCTCCTGTAATGAAGAAAAAAAAAACCTTATTTACTGTTGACTTTTCATTACAGAAACAAGACCGGTAAAAGGGAACCAGAAGTTAACTTCCAGACCTGAAAACAATTGTGGGAAATGGAGTCCAAAAGATAGCTCATAACAGTGGGATGATATAAGAGAAATGCATGCTGGGAAAGGTAGTTTTTCTGCTAAAGATGTTGATATTGCCCAGAAAAAATTGTTTTTTTTTTTTTCTCCTCAAAATGATGCTCATAGTTAAAAATGAAAAAAAATAAGAAGGAGGAAAACCATCGAAGACTTTGTTGAATGTCAGCTCCTATAAAAAAAACTGTAAGGAAACAGAGCTCAGATCTGTGTGGTTTTTGATGAATGGAAGATGGATAGAGGCTCCCTTGAGAAAATGCCTTACATTGCCTAGTAGCTGCAAAGAGTATTATCTATGATAGCTAGATGACAAAGAGTTACCTATAAGAGCTAAGTCATTTAAAAATACATTATGCCCCTTAAAAGTCTTTTCTTCTCATTCTCTTTTCTTATTCTCTTTTGGGGTTTGAAAAATTACTCTGTATTTTTGGAAGATAATGTAAATGCTAAGAAATCTTTCAGGTGTTTGCTAAGTTAGATATTTGCTAATGGTAGCCCTATAGAGAGTTTGCTTAATATAAGTTTGTAAAATTGATCTATAGTATTTCTTTAAGACATGTAGTATTAAGCTTGTAAGAAGTAAGGACATGTAGTAAATGGCCATGCTAGTTATAAATGTAAGTTTGAATAAGAAGTATATAAGAAATATATTTGCTAAGGTAGTCCTATAGAGTTTCCTTATGAATATAAGTTTGTAAAATAGATCTACAGAATTTCTTTAAGACATAGTATGAATATAAGAAATACATTTGCTAAGGTAGTCTTATAGAATTTCTTTAAGAATATAAGCTTGTATGAATATATTTGATAAGGTAGTCCTATAGAGTTTCCTTAAGAATATAAGCTTGTAAGAAGTATAGATAAGTATGTTAAATGTGAGTTTGTCAAAAAGTGTATATGCTGAATGTGAATCTAAACACTTATTGTAAATGCATGTAGTAAATGCCCATGCTAGTTGTAAACAATAAGTGTAAATAAAATAAGTCAGAGAAATGTGGGTTTAGAATATATAGGCTTTAGGTCTAAGGATATGGTGAAGGTTTAATAGAGGGATTATATGGTGAAGTTTTAATAAAAAAATAATTTAAAGTAGGTTTATCCCAACCTGGGACACAGAAAACAGTGTCCATAGCAGACTGCAAACTTGGCAGTTCCAAAAGCCACCAATAACAACAAAAAACAACTTCAGAAAGTAGTAGCCAGGTGTCTACGGCTGAAACCAGTGTAGCTTCATAGCTTCCTAAGCAGTAGATGACGAGAACCAGCAAAAGCAGAGCCAGCACTAGTGGCAAGGGTCTGCAGGCTTTCAGCCATAAAGAAGCCACAGTGAGAAGTGGACACGCTAAGCTATGAGAAAAGCTAATGGCAGAAAGCAGCTTAGAAAGCCCAGACTAGACATTACACCTTGAGAAAGGTGAACAGCAAACAGCAGCTTTGAGAACCCAGTGACTTGACTTGCCTTGGGAAAGATGAATGGTGAGCACTGATGAACAATGGAAAACAGACTGCTTCTGGAGGCTGAGAGCAGAGCAGTGTCAGTGCCAAACAAGCAGCTGAGACACACAGGAACTGCTGAGTGCTCCAGGCTGAACAGCCAGACCAGGGATCTGCAGCTGGGACCCAGTTTGCTGAGCACTTGGACCTTCAGCAAAGCAGGTAATGAGTTTCCTTTCAGAGCCAGCGTTTCTGTGGGAGGGCCACAGTTCAGCTCACAGCAGCTGAAGGAGCCTTGAGCTCATGTGGCTGTGAGGTGTTTGGAGATTCTCTGGTGCTGTGGGATGTCTCTCTGTATGCTGTGAAGGTGTTGTTTTGATTGACTGATAAATAAAATGCTGATTGGCCAGTAGCCAGTCAGGAAGTATGGAAGTATAGTGTAGGCAGGATAAGGAGGGAGGAGAATTATGGAAAGTGGAAGGCTGAGTGAGGAAACACTGTCAGCTGCTGCAGCCATGAGAAGATATAAAGTACTAGTAAGCCACAAGCCACTTATATATTAACAGAAATGGATTAATTTCAGATGTAAGATCTAGATAGCAAGAAGCTTGAGCCATTAGGCCAGCCAAACAGTTTAAATAATATAAACATCTGTGTGTTTATTTGGGTCTGAGTGGCTGCAGGAGCTGGGTAATGAGTTTCCTCCCAGAGCCAGGGTTGTTGTGGGAGGGCCACAGTTCAGCTCATAGCAGCTGAAAGAGCCTTTAGCCCATGTGGCTGTGAGGTGTTTGGAGGCTCTCTGGCCTCAGGACACAGAGGTCTGGGAACAGCCTGATTGCAGAAGGCTACAGACTGCAAAGTGCAGCAGTAGCTGAGTATGAAAGTTGCAGAAATGCTTGTTTGAACTAAAATTGTTAATTGCAAAAGTTTGGGTTATGGAACTCCTCATATTTGGAGCTCTTTTCTATACACAGACTTAAGGGTAGCTGACAATCCAGGCCTTGATTTAAAGCACTCAGAGGACCTTTTAGGAATGGTACTTTTTGAACTATTGCACTTAAGAAATGAGATGGACAGTAAAGAATTCCTTACAATGGGACAGTATGAATTAACTTATGTATATAGACTCTATCAATGTTGATGATTTATAAAACTGTTTATGTAAAATGGAACTGTTTAAACAGAGAAGTTTGGGGGTTTTTTTTCTAAAAAATTATAAAGAAAAGGAGGAGTATTAATATTCTTCAGTCTATTTAATTTAAAAAATATTTTAGTGTTACTTGAGTTGAGTTAATTAATGTTATGTTTGTATAGTTATATTAAGAAATTGCTTTTGTATGCAGGTTTGTAAAAAAAGTATTAATGGTTATATTGAGAATATTGTCTTTGAATGCATGTTTGTAGGAATTGTAATAGTGTATAGTAATGCTCATGTTAGAATTATGTTGACCTATTGATACTGATGCACCATGGTTTAGTGAAGTTAAAGAAGTATTTAAATCTGATGTGAATGTATCAAAAGTTTATCCTATGTTTTGTTAGCAAAAAATTCAAATGTTTCTATTAAGAGTTTGATTTAGCCGGGCGTGGTGGCGCATGCCTTTAATCCCAGCACTCGGGAGGCAGAGCCAGGCAGATCTCTGTGAGTTCGAGGCCAGCCTGAGCTACCAAGTGAGCTCCAGGAAAGGCGCAAAGCTACACAGAGAAACCCTGTCTCGAAAAAAACAAAAAACAAAAAACAAAAAAAAAAAAAAAAAAAGAGTTTGGTTTAAACTGTAAAACTGAGAGAATTGTAACTGTGTATAGCAATATGTATGTTCAAATTATGCTAACCTGTTAATGATGAAGCTAAGGAGTTTTTTTAAATTTTATTTTATTTTACAATACCATTCAGTTCTACATATCAGCCATGGATTCCCTTGTTCTCCTCCCTCCCGCCCCTCTCCCCTTCTCCCCAGCCCACCCCCCATTCCCACCTCCTCCAGGGCAAAGCCTCCCCTGAGGACTGAGATCAACCTGGTAGACTCAGTCCAGGCAGGTCCAGTCCCCTCCTCCCAGGCCGAGACAAGCGACCCTGCATAAGCCCCAGGTTTCAAACAGCCAACTCATGCAATGAGCACAGGACCCGGTCCCACTGCCTGGATGCCTCCCAAAGAGATCAAGCCAATCAACTGCCTCACCCATTCAGAGGGCCTGATCCAGTTTGTGGCTCCTTAGCTATTGGTTCATAGTTCATGTGTTTCCATTCATTTGACTATTTGTTCCTGGGCTTTTTCCGACCTTCATCTCAACAATTCTCAGTCATACAAACCCTCCTCTTTCTCACCAATTGGACTCCTGGAGCGCCACCTGGGGGTTTGTCCGTGGATCTCTGCATCCAGTTCCCTCAGTCATTGGATGGAGTTTCTAGCATGACAATTAGGGTGTTTGACCATCCCATCACCAGAGTAGGTCAGTTTGGGCTGTCTCTCGACCATTGCCAGCAGTCTATTGTGGGAGTATCTTTGTGGATTTCTGTGGGCCTCTGTAGCACTTTGCTTCTTTCTTTTCTCATGTGGTCTTCATTTATCATGGTCTTTTATTCCTTGTTCTCCCTCTCTGTTCTTGATCCAGCTGGGATCTCCCACTCCCCCAAGTTCTCTTTCCCTCGACCCTCGCCCTTCATTACCCCCATTCATGTCCAGGCTGTTCATGTAGATCTCATCCATTTCTCCGTCATTGGGTGATCCCCGTGTCTTTCTTGGGGTCCTGTTTTCTAGGTAGCCTCCCTGGTGATATGAGTAGCAGTCCAATCATCCTTGTTCCACATCTAGTGTCCTCCTATGAGTGAGTACTTACCATGTTTTTCTTTCTGAATCTGGCTTACCTCACTCAGGATGATTTTTTCTAGGGTATATACCCAAGGAATACTCAATCATACTACAAGAGCACTTGCTCAGCTATGTTCATATCAGCATTGTTTGTAATAGCCAAAACCTGGAAACAACCTAGATGCCCTTCAACTGAAGAATGGATAAATAAAATGTGGTACATATACACAATGGAATAATACTCAGCAGAGAAAAACAATGACATCATGAGGTTTGCAGGCAAATGGGTGGAGCTAAGCGAGTTTTTAAGTTTGTTGTAGTTGCAACAAGAATTTTTGATTTCGAAAGGGCTTGATGTAGCTAAGACTACTGTAGTCACCTTAGACCAATTCCAAATAAAGAAATGCAATCTATCATCCTCTACTCCTATACTGGAAGGTGTAACAGCTATGGAGATTGCTGTGAACTCCTAATGGAGAGGTATATGTATATGTGTGTGTGTGTGTTGGATCACATTTGGGTTTTACTCAAGAGGTCTGCATAGAGAGGATGATTGGACTATGCACCTGAGTGCAGGTGTCTGAAATGGTCTGCACTTGGCTTTGCTGGAGGGAGGTCTTTTGCTTTACCCCTTGACATACTTTTAAATACCCTAGCGCAGAGACAGTCAAAACCTGACGGATTAGGATCCCAGCCCTCTCGTGGCTATCCTGTATTTTCTATCTCTTTCTTTCTCCTCTATCGTTCCAACTAATATTTCCTGCTACTTCTACTCAAGAGTACCTGGGGGAATTGTGGGGTTGAGGGATGGACCCCTACACTTCAGTTGCATTTTGGTTTATTTGTTTCTCTATATTTTTTTTATTTTTTATGAATTGAGTATTTCTCTTTTGCAAAGGTTGTCACATTTAAACTGGATAATTATTTATGGATATAAGCTCACAAATTAGCACATTGTCAACTATCAAGCTTATAATTTAATTGTTGAACATCATAGGATCTGAAATACCTATTTTTTCCAACCTTCTTCTATTGATAATGTGTACAATGAGAGTAAAACTCCATTATTTTACTCTCACCTATCTTGCTGTGGCTTATAGTCACACAGACACAAACACACATGGAAGATAAGCCTAGTCTGAATAGAAAGTTTAGTTAGCTTCTCACACTTAAAGTCAAAACAGGATGTGAGTTTTGAAAGTTGCTAAGGTGTGTGATTTTTTTCCAGGAAAATGTCATCCTGTTTAATATCATGGGTTAGCATCAACTGAGAATCAACATAGTCCACAAACAACAACAGTAGGAAAAGGTCAAGCTCAGAGCTGTCCCCAGTTATTCCAGTTCCTCAGAGACTGCTGCTTGGTGTTTGGTGCCAGTGACAGTGAGGACAAGGCCTGTGACTGAGAGATAGAAGCTGGGAGAATATTATCAGCAGAACATAGATACATTAAGAAACATTAATCTATCTTGCTTTTTTCTGATAAACCTTGTCAGGTCATAGAAAAGATGCTACATATTTACTTACTACTTATTACACATAGCAAACTTATGATTTCCTCATATTTTCATGAATTATCTGAAGTCCTTTTTAGATTCTACTGAAGCCTATCTGATCCTTTACAATATATATTTCCCTTTAAATAGGTCTCACTCTGCAGCCCTAGTTACTCTGAAATTCACTTAGTAGATGAGGCTGGTTTTAAACTCAGAAATACACCTGACTACCACTTAAGAGTGTGGGGATTAAAAGCATGTGCTACAACACCTGGACACATTCTCCTGCAAATGTTTATGATATGGAGAAATCACACCTTCTAAAATTCAAACATACCATAAGAATTGATCAAGAGTAAAAATTAAAAGGAAAAAAGCAGTGAGAATAAGTTAGGTTAACAGATTAAAAAATTGTTTTTTATGGTATCTATGGACATTTAAAACCACTTCTGACTAAAATATTTGTTTTCTCATTCTTCATTTACAAAAACATGTGTGAAGAAATATATTGACAGGACGCTTAGCTAGAAAGTCTTTAAAGGAATACACTTATGAAATATTTACATCTGTGAATTCTGTACATTTGTGGTAGTATTTAATTCCTTTGTGGTCCAAAACTCAATCCATTAGGTACTCTGTCACACAGACACAGGCATACACACACACACACACACACACACACACACACACACATACACACACACACATGGATCCTTAAGAAAGACAGTGCTTTTCCATCACAAACAAATGAAGGAATAAACATCTTTCTGAGTATGCCACATTCAGAGTGTGCTATGACACATTCCTACATGAGTGGAGAGTTGGCTGCAGCTCGGTTTGAATGAAAGTGGTACCATGGCTGCATATATTTGAATACTTGGTTCCTAATTAGTGGAACTATTTGAGAATGTTTAAGATGTGTGGCCTTATTGGAGGAGGTGTGTCACTGGGTACTACTGGAGATTTCAAAATCCTCATGCCATTCCCAGTATATTCTCTGCTTATTCCTATTTGTGGATCCAGATCTGCTTAGCTACTGCTCCAATGCCACACCAGCCTGTTGGCATGCCCTACCATGATGGTCAAAACATAAGCCCAAAATAAATAAATTCTTTCTTCTATAAGTAGCTTTGGCCATAGTGTCTTATCACAATAATAAAAACACAAATAAGACTGTTGGTATTTTCTATATTCCCATGACTAGGATGTCTGTCTCATGTTTCTCATTTGTCAAATACTATCATTTGATTTTCCATATTTTCTTTCTGTATCTGAAATTTTTTGTACAGCCTCTCAGAAGGCAGAAGTCAATGTATTGGGGTGTGCTGCTTCCTGAAGACTCAGAGATGAGCCTATTTTTTGCTTCATTCAAGTTCTTGGCTGTATTAAATTCCTTTTCTGGTCACAGGACTTTGGTTCCTGTCACCAGTTTGATACATAATGGTCTTAGAAGCTGTTCCTGTGCCACCTCAGCTTTCCAAATGGCCTCTACCTGAAGTGGCAGGTTTCTCTTTTGTTCTGCCTTTTCCTGATTTCAGCCATATAATGATCTCTGTTTTTAAGGGTTCATGAGCTTCTGCATGATAATCTATTCACCTAAACCCTTAATTATGCATACAAAGTAATATGGCAAAGTCATAGTGTCTGGCTGTATTGCCATTCTTCTACATTAAAATAATAATATAGAGGAGAAAAAATCTTTTTCAGAGAGTCAAGACAGCATTGAGGTAGTAAACAGATGTACTATTAAACATGTATGTAGGTGTTAAACATAATAGATATGAAAATGCTTAGAAATTCTAAAAGCATCCAAGGACAAAATGTGAAATAGCAAAAGTGTACAGCATGTTTGCATTAGTTATCTTTTGTTAACCAATGCTTTACCAAAGTAACCAATAGAAACAACTAAAAATAGGAGAGGTTTATTTTGGCTTAAAGGTTCAGAAAAATTTTAGCACACCAGAATCTGAGGCATGGATTGGCAGGACACCCTGTTTGGTTGGCTATGGGGTAGGACCATTTCACATAGAAGAGGAAGCAGACTGCAGCTAGAACCAGGGATGGGTATAGTACTGAATTGTCTCCCCTGTTGACCAATGTCAACCAGTTAGGCCCCATCTCCTAAAGGCCCCATAGCATCTCAAACAGTGATGCAAGCTAGGGAATGAGCCTATAGTGAACTTTGCAGATTGCAATGGAAACAAAATCACTGGATAAAAGAGTGATGTATAAATGTTAATTTGTATTTTCCTGTGCTAAAAACAACCAAAAAATAAAAGTTGACAAATATCATAAAAGATAAAAATAAATACAGGCAAATTCTGTTACTTTAGTTTAGAAGATAAATCAATATTTGAGATGTATCAGTTTTCCCAATACTAAATCAGAGACACAAAATAACATTGAACAAAATCTAGAAGCAGCCAAACAAAGCAAAACAACAACAACAATAAAATTCACCAAAAATTCTGCTTGTACTAACAATAGGAATATAATATTTACATGAAAATGTATATATTCCATAATTGATGGTCTTGTGAGTGTAATGGTCTAAATATTTATTTTCCAAAAGTTCATATACTGAAATTCATCCCACAAGATGAATATATGACAAGGTGTGAACTTTGAGACATCAACAGAGCCAATAATACACTTGTGGAAAATACTCCCGATAGCTACCTTATCCTTTGATTATCTGATGACAGGTCTCATAAAGGCTCCATAGCATCTCAACAGTGATGACAGTATCACAAGAGATGGCACTGACAAGCTCTTGATGCTAATAACTTTGTACTAGGCTTTCCAGCCTCCAGACCTGTGTGATGTGGAGGTTTGTTGTTGACCAGCTTATTCAGTCAGTGAAACTATAGTGTACCAAGTGGAGGAGATCAAGATTACATCAGGTAGGTACTCAGAGAGCTACATAAGCTGAAAGTGTTGATGTGAAGACACACATCAAGCTCTGGAGCAGAGAGGAAGGGGTGAAGCAGTTCTTTGATAGGATAAAAGTGACACTGAAGTAAGGTGAAGAGATGAGTTTTGGAAATGAATGGTTCTGCATAGAAATTGAAAACACATATTTGAATGTTTAGTGTCTTTATAGCTTTGAAGAAACTGGCAGGGAGATGGTTTTGATTACATGATCATACTTTTCCTTTCCCTTGATATGTAGCTTGTTGTAAGATGTATTTGATGGCAGGTGTAGCCAAATATTTTTACTGCCATGTAACAAAGTTCATTAGATTTCAAATTTCTATCTGATTCTTAACACTTACCTCCTTAGATTATCTGTGGAAGTTCCATTATAAATTCTACTATTTGAGAGTTTTCGAGTTATAGAGTTTAAATCACACAACAGAGCACCCAGAGAACAAACAAACAATAAAGAACAAAAAATGAATTAACAAAATCACATTTTTTATCAAATCACAAGTAAGTCACTACTATGTTAATGACTTACTGGGATGAATTTGACTCTGGTGACATAGATAGGAAAGACTTCGTCCAGGGGTGTTCTGTATTTCATGCATTAACTGTCGTGCCTAAAAGGATTGATAGAGTTACTAGGAATAATTTTTGTCTGCTGCTCTAACAAAATGCTACATATTGAAGGATTTATAAGCAATACAAACTCATGTATAATATGTTTAATATGCTGGAAAAACCATTATTACGACACCAGCAGCAGATCCTGTGTGAGAAAGGAGACCTCTGCTCCACAGAAAATGCCTCACTGCTGTAACCTCAATTGGTGGGGGGCACATCTGTACACAGTGAATGGCCAGGCCCTTCCCTGAATGCCCCAATCTTACCATAAAGGACTCTGTTTTAGGATGTGATGTCTCTCAAAACTCCATGTCTAATGCTGGAACTCTGCTGCCTGAGTTTCAATATAGAGTTTGGGGGAACATTCAAACCTCAGGGAATCTCAGATTTGCTCCTGTAGAACTGGTCTGCTCAGGGAGATTCTGGTGGTTCATGCTGTACACTGCATGCTGTTGTGACCAGAAAACTGCTATGTGAGGAAGCTGCTAGACTTCTAGAAGGATCCATAACTGAAATTTCTACTCATCATTTTTCTTCAAAGACTTTGATATTCTGTTTCTCCTTCAGACTATAAGTTAGATGAATGGCAAAACAAATGTGTGAAACTTACTTCTGATTATAAATCTAAATTTGTTAATCTAAAGCTTGCAATTCTGTGTGGCTTTAGTAACAAGATGTTGCATGTCATTCCATGTTGCCACCTAGCCAGAATGATGCCAGCGTCATTTAAGATGTTATCTCCAGAATTTAAAAGTACTCCAGAGCCAAATAAAACAAATTCAGTATGCATGAAAACATTATGTTTATTTTAAAAGACAGATAAAAGTCAGCAAGAAAGCAACTGGCATCATTGTCCAGACCATTTAAAGGGACTAAACAAACTTAAACATGATGGGGTTAATGTCCCTGGAGAGCCAGAATGTGAATGCAACATGGCAGGAAGTTCTAACTCCTTTAATTGATCTTTGCTTTTGGCAAAACAAGTGAGAATTTGGCCCAAGACAACAGCTTAGACATCTGTGTAGTAAAACCTCTCTGTACAAGTATTTGTTGTCATCTACATTCAGTGTCAGAAAATTTTGGATGATCCAAGTCTTCCTGTAAGTATTGAAGTTGAAAACGTGACAGAAAGAGCTTTAATAACTGAGACAAAATGCATAACTGAAAACCATGAACAAAATACAGTACTAACACCAATTTCCTTATTCTTTCCTACACTATGCAAACCAAATATAAATTTCTTTATATACAAAAATGATAAGAAAATCATGGAAGAAAAACACTGAAGATTTAAAATGCAGGTACCACATTAAAAGAGCAGATGACACCTAGTGCCCTATAGAGAAGATATATGTTTCACAAAGACTTTTCTTATCGTGCTGAAGACAGCTTAGGGACTGAGTCATGTGAAGCTACAGAGGGCCTGAGATTGGACTGAAATTTCACCTAGGACCTTACAAAATATAATCAAAGCCAGCTTTGATGACAAACAGATTTACCTTCGACAATGAAAGCTGCTAGCTCACCTGGAATCAGAAGGAAAATGAGAATAGAAGGTCACCCTATGTATTTCTCATCATCCTCGCACTGTTCTGCCTTCCTTTTTGCTCAGCTAAATCACAAAGAAACAAGTTTGGATCAGAAAATTTTACAGTTCAGATATAAAAAGTAGCAGAAAGCACAGTCACCAATATTCTTAGTAAAAGATGTGAAATTACCACATCAAACCTGAACTGAAAAATCAGCAAAATAATTAATAGTCAAACAACTCAGAACTGTAGCAATAACTTACAGGGAGAATGTGTAAACTGATAAAAAGATAGGAAGACACCATTCCCTTATTTTCAGCAGAGTATTCATTTATGTATTAAATAAAATGAACAGAATTATTTTATTATTGATTACTATTGAATAACTTTAGTTATCTTGAAAATTTATTTGTTTATTTGAGACAATCTCACTATGCTAGAAAGAATGTCCTCAAACTTGTTATCCTTCTGTCTCAGTTTCTGGAGTATTATGATTACAGAAATAATTTCTTTTGTATTTATACATGCACAAGGCATTCTACAAACTGACTTTCATGTTATTGCTTTCTTTGCACATACAAACAATGGATAGTCTCACAGCTTAACGAAGATCTTTTTATTTTCTTATTGAGTGCTTTAAAACATGAAGAATAAAAGTTTCATTTATTATATATAATTCTATTTTCATGTAAATATGTATAAATTGATGTATAAATAAAGCAAATTAACATTCTCATGATGTTACTTATTTTTTGGTAATTTTTCAAAATTACTTTCTTAAAAATTAGTATTATATTATTCTTTTAAAGATTTATTTATATTATTTTTAATTATGTGTAGGAGTATGTGCTATAACACAAATTGCTAAATGGTCTTATTAATAAAAAACCCAGAGCCAGATATTGGGGTGAAAGCTGAAAGATCAGAGGGGAAAAAACCAAGCCAGCCACAAGTTATTACCACTAAGAAATCCTCAGCCCAAGAGAGAGCTACTTCCTGTATATTCATGCCTATAGACCTTCTGTGCCTTGCCATCTTACTTCCTTTCTCTTTCCAGCTACTTCACTTCCTATTTCTGCCCAGCACTATCACTTCCTGTCTGTCTGTATAGACCTCCAGACCTCTGTGGTTAAGTAGTGCTAGGATTAAAGGCGTGTGCCACCACACCCGGCTCTGTTCCCAGTGTGGCTTTGAACTCAGAGATCCAGATGAATCCATGCCTCCTGAATACTATGATTAAATACTACCACTGCCTAACCTCTATGCTTAATATAGTGGCTGGCTCTGTCCTGTGATCCAGATAAGCTTCATTAGGGTACACAAATAAAATATTACTATTTTATGCATGTAGGTATGTGCATATGAATGCAGGTGCCTGAAGAGGCCAGAAGTGTCACACTCCCTTAGAGCTGAAGTTATAAATAGTTGTGAGATGCCCGATTTGCATATTGTGAGTGGAACACGGGTCCTCTGGGAAAGCAACCAGCGCTATTACCCACTGAGCACAGTTCATCCCGACAAGTATGTTATTCCTAATACTAACTATAATCACCATATTATATGTCTCCAGAATTTATTCTGCCCAATTGTAACTTTGTATCTTTGACTACTACCTCCCCATCTGGGACCATTTTGCCCCCTGCTTTATGAAACTGACTTTTCATATTCCCTATGTGAGATAATGCAGTACTTGTATTTCTTTGTCTTATGTCACCTAACGTGGTGTCCTCCATACATTTAGTGCTATACAGTTGGTTGACTCTACAGTCACAGTTGTGAATAACACTGCAGTGGATACAAAGGAAAAATATCTTTTCAGAGGCACTGATTTTAACTTTCATGGATGTATACCCAGAAGGAAGATTGCAGGGTGATTTTTTTTATTGACAAATCCCTATATTATTTTTCAAGACAAATGCATAATTTACACTTCCATCAACTTCTATTTATTTTATTTATTTTTTATTCATTTTACGTACCAATCACAGATCCTCCTCTCATCCCTCCTTCTGCTCCCCCCCATTTCCCTCCTGCCCCTCATCCCCTCCTCCAATAGCATAAGTTCTCCCATGGGGGGGACAGCTAAACCTAGTATATTTGGTTGAGGCAAGACCAAGCCCCTCCCTACTGCATCAAGGCTGAGCAAGGTGTCTGACCATAGGTAATGGGATCCAGAAAGCCAGCTCATGCACCACAGGTAGATTCTGATCCCACTGTCAGGGGCCCCTCAAACAGACCCAGTTACACAACTGTCTCCCATATGGAGAGGGTCTACTCTGGTCTCATGCTGGTTCCACAGCTGTTGGTCTAAAGTTTGTGAGAGTTCCTGTGAGTTTGGTTCAGTTGTCTCTGTAGATTTCCCCATCATGATCTTGACCCCACCTTGCCACATAATCCCTCTTCCCTCTCTTTGACTGAACTGCTGGAGCTCAGTCTGGTGCAAGGTTGTGGATCTCTGCATCTGCTTCCATCAGTTCCTGGATGAAGGCTCTGTGATGACATTTAGGTATTCACCAACCTAACTAATCAGGTAGGCCAATTTTGGCACCCTCACCACTGTTGCTTATAGTCTAATCTGGGGCTGTCCTTGTGGATTGAACCTGGAAGCAACCTAGATATTCTTCAACCAAAGAATGGATAAAGAAAATATGATACATATATACAATGGAGTATTACTCAGCTGTAAAAAACAATGACATCATGAAATTTGCAGGCAAATGGATGGAATTAGAAAATATCATCCTGAGTTAGGTAAACCAGACTCAGAAAGACAAACATGGTATGTACTCACTCATAAGTGGTTACTAGGTGTTAGGCAAAGGATAATCAGACTACAACCCACAACTCTAGAGAATCTGGGAAACAAGGAGGACCCTAAGAGCAATGTACAGATCACCTTCAAAAAGGGAAAGAGAGAAGATCTAGATGAGTAAACTGGGGATGGGGGGGGCAATAGAGGGTAGTTGATGGGAGATGAGAATATGTGGGAACAGGATGGTTGAGCTGGGGGAGGGACAGAGTGGGAGAGCAATAAAAGAGATATCTTAGTAGACATAGACATTATGGGGTAAGAGAGAAACCTGGTGCTAGGGAAATTCCCAGGAATCTATCAACTTTTAAATTACAATTTTTCTGCTAAAAATGCAACTTACATTTCCATGTTGATTCTTCCTAGGGATTCCACATTTCTTTACCACTTTAAAATACCTATAATTAGCATTTTAGTCCTATCAAAATCATCATGTCTTGCAATGATCTCTCTCAACTTCCTCCTGAAATCTGTCATATGAATTTTTCCACTCTGTAGCTCAGGCAGGCCTCAAACTCACAGCTGTGCCACCACTGCCCGGCAAGATCAGGCTCTTATGGTCTCTTCCACAGACTATACACTAGACTCAGTAACATGTGGCCTAGAAACATTCGCAATTCATACTCCATTTCTTCTTATTGTTATTGTTATTATTTAGGGTCACATCTATTTCCTTTATTAAAATTTTAGTCTATAAGAGAAAGTGAAACAAATTGTTTTAGCACCCTAAGACACTGCTGAAAAACTTGTCTTCTTTTTTAAGTTTTTATTTATTTTGCTTTGTGTGTTATAAGTGGTTTTTCTGAATGTTATTATTTGCACCTGATACCTACACTGATCAGACTAGGGCCCCAGATTCCTTGTGAGCCACCATGTGAGTTTGGGAAAGGAATGAGGGGCCCCTGAAAGCCCCAGTGCTTTTAGTCACAGAGCCATCTCTCCAGTCCCAATCTGTCCTTTTTTTAAGTCCAGATAAATCTCAAATTAGTATAACTTGAGGATAGGAATGAGATAAAAATGCAGCTGGGATAAAACGTGTTTTATTTCTTTTCCATCTCAATGTTTTGAAAAGAACCAGACAACTCATGATCACAGTGAATACAATTGAGTAGATGAATGAACACCATAAGAAGCCATTTTCATAAAATTCTTTCACTTGCTTTGTTAATTATTCCAAGATTTTTTCGAGGCTTGTGAAAGTTATTGTTACTTTGATTTCTTACTTCTTATGTTTTTCATTTATATAAAGGAAGGATACTGATATTATGTATGTTAATTCTGTATACAGATCTGGGAAGAGATCAAGGACAGGCAAGAATTTATATAAAAATATTGTATGAAATTTTCAAATAACTTAATTTTTATTGAAATATATTGTTTTGAACAATATAGTCTGATTAAGGTTGCCCCCACCCCTCCCAATTTCTCAAGACCTCCCGTCCCCATCCAGATCCATATCCTATCTGTATTTCATTAAAAAAGAAAGAGGCATCCAAGAAATGATAATAAAATTAAATGATAAATTGAAAAAAAACAAAAAATGGAATATTACAAAACAATGAAAAAGAAAAAGGAGCAAAAGAAAAAACACAAGAAACTCATATAGATGCTGAGACACATATACACACAGAGGAATCCCATAAAACCCCAAACCAGAAGGCATAATGATCTCTAAGGTAGTAAAACAAATACAGGTTTGACAATATTCTGAGACAAAATTGCCCTTGAGTTCATTTTCTGTTGACCATCTACTGCTGGGCTTTGGGCCCAACTTTAAGAGTAATTTGTTTTGCCTGTGAGCCTCCCTGGAGAAAATTTATTTTTCACTTGCAAGCAGCTATAAATTGGAGATAGTTGCTGGGTTAGGAATGGATATGTGTGTCCACTTGTTCTCTCAGCTCTAGGACCCCACCTGGTGCCTACTGGGCAGGTGCATGCATGCTGCCACAAACTCTGTGCATTCATGTGTGTGCTGGTCCTATTGCGTCCAGAAAACCTTGATTCTTTGGTGTCCTCCAGCATCTATGGCTCTTATACAGTCTCTGCCTCTTCTTAAGCAAAGTTTCCTGAGCCCTGAGGGGTAGGATTTAATGAAGATATTACCATTAGGGCTGAGTATTCCAGGGTCTCTCACAGTCTTCATAATGTCTGGCTATGGGTGATAAGACAAAAAGGTAGATTATGGAATCTACTTTTAAAAAGGAACTACAAACCAAAAAAAAAAAAAAAAACCATAAAAAAAAAAAGCCGGGCGGTGTTGGCGCACGCACTCGGGAGGCAGAGCCAGGCGGATCTCTGTGAGTTCGAAGCCAGCCTGGGCGGCTACCAAGTGATTTCCAGGAAAGGCGCAAAGCTACACAGAGAAACCCTGTCTCGAAAAACCAAAAAAAAAAAAAAAAAACCATAAAAAGGAACTACTTGTTTAAATAGGATAAGAAATGAAATTTTTTTGTCTGAATTTGTCAAATGTTAATAGACTGGACATTGTTAATTCTTATAACAGAGTTTTTTGTTTGAATCTGTCAGATGTTAATGGACTAGATATTGCTAATGTAATTATTGACTGTATATATTGTATATACTTTTTCTTATATTTCTTATAATGATTTTTTATTTTAAACAAAAAATGGGGGGAAATGTGGTTGATATATTGTTCACCCCAGTAAACTTATCTGGGGGGGGGGGTCAAAGAACAGAACAGCCACCATATTAAACATAGGTTTAGGCAATGGTAGCACATACCTTTAATTCTAGCATTCCAGAGGCAGAGATCTGTTTGGATCTCTGTGAGTTCAAAGCCACATTGGAAACAGCCAGGCATGGTGACACACACCTTTAATTCCAGGAAGTGATGATGATAGGAAACAGAAAAGTATATAAGGCGTGAGGACCAGAAACTAGAGCCTTTTTAAGCTTTTAGCTTTCAGCAGCAATTCAGCTGAGATCCATTTGGATGAGGACTCAGAGGCTTCCAGTTTGAGGAAACAAGATCAGCTGAGGAATTGGCGAGGTGAGGTGGCTTGTTCTGTTTCTCCGATCTTTCAGCGTTCACCCTAATACCTGGCTCCGGGTTTGTTTTTATTAATAAGACCTTTTAAGATTCATGCTACGTGTGGGTCTCTGTTCAAACAATGAAACTGGAAAAAGAAGGCATGTTATCTAGTTATTTCCAAAGGCAAACTGTTTTTTAAGTGTACTGTAAGTAAAGACATAGCAATGCACTATTGACTCATAAAACACCTAATGTTATGCAACAGTCTCATATGCATAGCAGTTAATTTCTGTATTTAAAAAATAAAATGAAACATTAATAAGTTAAATATAAGACTGATGAGATGGCCCAATGGGTAAAGGTACTTGCTGCCCAGCCTAATGTTATAAGTTCCATCCTAAGTGTTAATACTTTAGAAGTAGAGAACTCCTCTGACCTACATATGTGAAGTGTGCCACTAATACTAAATAAATTGAACAAAAAAGAAATTTAAAGTCACAGGAATGTTGGGAGAGATATGATTCACCCATTTTTTTTTTAATCAAAATCTCTTGAGACTGGCAGTGGTGGTGCACACCTTTAATACCAGAACTCAGGAGGCAGAGGCAGGCAGATCTCTGTGAGTTTGAGGAGAGCCTGGTCTACAAACCAAGATCCAGGAAAGGCACCAAAGCTACACAGAGAAACCCTGTCTTGATAAACCAAGAAAAAAAAATTCCTCTTGCTCTTAATATCTTCTCTAAGTAAAACACTGGGGATGGAGAGATGGCTCAGTGGTGAAGAGCATTTTATTGCCTTTAAGAGGACCCAGGTTTATTTTTCACACCTAAATGGTGGCTAACAACTGTAACTTTAGTTCTAGGGCTTCTGATGCTCTCCTTTGGCCTCCAGTGGTACCATACATGCATACATGCATTTGTATGAAACTCATACAAATATAATGAAATTAAAGGGGGGGTTACCCTGCAGTTATGGAAGTCATCATATTTTTTGGAAAAAGTATCAGAACTGGATTGGTGATGTGAGTCTAAATTAGATTTTTAGAACTTTATGGATATTATTTACCCTTGGCATCATAGTCAGACAAAAGCAGCCACATTTTTGTGAATAATATGGACCCCCCTCTCTTCCCTCCTCCCTCCCCGGAGTCTGCCTTCCCCCACCCACTCCCCATGCCCTCCTATGAAAAGGTAAGGCCTCCCATGAGAAGTCAGCAAAGTCTGATATATTCAGTTGAGGCAGGTCCAAGCCCCTTCCCCTGTATCAAGGCTGTGCAAGGTGTCCCACCATAGGTAATGAGCTCAAAAAAGCCAGCTCATGCACCAGGGATAGACAAATCCTGATCCCACTGCCAGGGACCCCTTAAACAGACCATGCTACACAACTGTCTCACACAAAGGTTCTTGATGACAAACTACATAAAATAATGCAGAAGATTTGGACTTATAAGAAAAACAGAATTTCTGTATTATTGCACCATATTTTAGAAGTGTCAAATTAGATAAATATTTGTTTTCTGTGAATCTCACAGGGCCTCATCCACACAGTGACGACAATGACATTTTTAATGGGGGGCATTTACATATCAAAAACAGCAGTTTTCATCCTTTTTGTTATTTTTACTCATCATTATGCCATATTCAACACTAATACAGAAATGTGACACATGCCTGTCATTTTCCCTCTGAGGGTCTTCTTTCCTTTGTCCTTTTCAGGCTATGCTGCTTTCTCAGGGTAATAGCAAGGCTGTTGGAGATTGATCACACACTTTGCCTTCCCTTCTGGTCACCATTTTTCACTGCTGTAAGTAAGCAGTAAAATAAAATCTTCTGTGATTAAATGTGATGCCACAGAAATCCCACACAGTCTGTCCTTCAGAGCCAAGACTTGATCTTTCTACATGCCACTCGTTACCTGTGTGGGCATTCCCATCAACTTGAGGCACACACCTTTAGCTGCACTGCTAGGAAGTCTACATCATTTTAAATGTTTTAATACTATATTACCATTTCTTAAAAGAAACCTTTGTCATTTAATATTTTTACTGTTCATTTAATTTTTCTAACCCTGTGGCATAAATCTAAGATTTCAACAATCATAATTTAGAATTAGATATCAGATTTCAGTTAAATGCATTAAAATGTAAGGGAATCTGATTTTGCCATTAAAATTAAATGACATTTTAATTCTAAGAAATCATCAGTTTGGAAATTAATAAAATTAATGAAGGAAAAAATAAGATGTAAATGCAAAAATTTGTATTCATCTGACATATTCCCTGGTCTGGTTACCCTTTACAAGACATCTATACCAAATTCATCAGTGAATAAGACTTGCTTGGACATTATTCTACTTATTAGTTATCTATAGGAATGCTATCTGAAAAGGACTGTGAGAGAAATAGTCATACTGAAATCATGTGCAAGTGGGAGTGCTCATATTATTAATAAATGTGAGACTTTAGAAATGCAGGATGAAAATTAGCATTTTTATTAAGAAAACTGCAGGTTGTATTTATGCTGTTGGGAATATATTTGCATATGTGTACATATATGTATGTAACAACAGTTAATGAAAAAGAGGCAATGAACTTAAGAAAGCAAGAAGGGATATATGGGAAGACTTAGAGGAAAGGGAAGGGGGAATGATGTAATTGTGATCAAAATAACTCAAAAACTAAAGAAATTAAAAATTAAAAATATACAGGTGTAATTTGAAAGTATCAAGGTTGAAAAAACAAAATGCACTTTTTTAAAAATGAGAGAAAACCTCCATTGAAAATTTTGAAATCCTGGAAAAGTTCAAAATCAATAATAGCATTGGTGCTGCATTTGTACACACACACACACACACACACATACACACACACACACACAGAGCTTTCCCATGAAGAGATGCATTCATCTAGCATTAAATAATATAGAGAATACCCATAATTATTTTTAAAATACCACATAGTGAATATTAAATCAACACTATTATACATTCATTTGTATCATAGGCTAAAATACATTTTTCTTATGTATTTGATACTTCATACATTAGACTAATTTAAATACTAGTCTACAAAACCATCTGGTCTTTGACAGGTGATCCTTTTTAATTTTTCTGAATTATCCCTTCTACCAAATACACCATCTATAAAGCCTCCCTTTCTTTATTGTGCCCATGTTACCTATAAACTCTTGTGTTTAAATTAAGAAAAATATTGAGGTTAAGGCATAAGAAGGGATAGTGGAGGCAAGAAAGTCAGGTGGAATAATTAACACTAAAGATGTTTGAAAAGGGCCATTTAGAGACTACTTAGAAGCGTATGTGTGTGTGTGTTTGTGTGTGTGTGTGTGTGTGTGTGTATAAAGGGGTTCAGTAGAGTGACCCTAAAACAATGGGACGTCATTCCTAGACCAGGTGATTAAATAAAAGCCCCAGTGTCAACATTAGGTTACTTCTTTTGGAGTTGGAGTTGCTGGATAGTTGTGTCCAACCATCACAGAAAATTATCATTGAATTTACTATCCTGGAGAACATCATGGTAATGTCATTTTTTTCCCAGAAAATACCACATACTTGAGTCATAGAACACTGTATAATAAAGCTGGTACCCCTCTGGAAGCTACATAAGTCCTGGCCAGCTTCTATAGTTCTGGGAGGAGCTGTACACATGTTATGAGAGCAAGCAAGCACTTTATGATTGGATTTAAGACTGGTTCTATGAAACAGAACTCATTTCTGACTTCTTTTACAGCGCCAGGAAACCATAATTTCATAGGGCAGAGGTTACAGAGTATATTATTAAACTGAATCTGAAAGATGTATTAATATAACTATAAATTAATACATCTTTCCATCCTCTTAGATTTTTTTGTTTTTGTTTTGTTTTAATGACAATTAAAACAAAGATTCACAATTGGTAAACATATAGAAAATAAAAAATCTGCCCTAAATAGGACTTCTATATCATACCCCTTCCACTCAAGGCTCATTATGGAATAAGAGGCAGAAGGATTGTAATACCCAGAGGCAGTGAATGACAAACTCTAGCAGTGTTTTCCAATTGTGGAAGGGCAATTGTATATAAACTCACAGCAGTTGCAAATGATTACATTATACATAAGACCCACACAAGATCAAGCCAGATGTAGTCCTAGCATGGATAGAGAGCCATGTTCATGAAGTCTCACCTATAACTATAGAGAAATTGATGTTTTCTGGGGGGTGAGGGGGCAATAGTCAGTTTTCTTCAAGTTTGAAGCACTTAAGAGATTGCTAATAGTCCTGAACCTGGTCTGATACCCATTTGGACACTGGTAGCATTAATCAAACCCAACAGGTTTAACAAAAACAAACAAACAAACAAACAACAAAAACAAAAAAAATGTGAAATTTGTAGGAAATAGTGGTGAAGGCAGAGGGAAATGATTGGAGGTGCACAGGGCAAACTTGGTCAAAATAGCATATATGTATGTGAAACTCCAACAAAATAACACATCACTAAAACATACAGCAAATTATATACAATGCCTAATATAAAACTATAAACATCTTTTTCTTGTCACTCTCACAATCTTCCTGTCTGTTTGTCCTGATGAATCAAGGCTAAGGAGATTTCCAGAGGAGTGAAGAACTGTGTGAAAAGATTTCTGTCCAACCACTGGTGATGTACAAAAGTAAAGCCACAAACTATGTTCAGCTCAATACTTTGGGTGATAAAGAGTCCAGTCATCTTCCACACAGGCTTTGACAACCCTTAAATGGGACTCAGCTAAGCCTTACCCAGCATCTCAGGCAACTGAAAGGATGAGATAACAAATGTTTAGAGCTACCTAGTGTACAGGGCAATTGTCTAGATATCAATAGTACTTTAGAAGACCAGATTTAACAATGCCCATTGTCCAGACTACTCTTGTAGAAATTAGCTAATAAGAATACTTCTGAAAATCAAAGATAATCAGCATGCTTGCTAAATGTTAAAGTGCCAGAATGCTGACTGTGGCTTAGATAACATCTTTTGATGGTTTTCATGCTGTGTCTCAGAATTATATTAAAAGTGAATTCTTTTTTTATAACTACTTGTTTATTTATTTATGTATTTTATGTATATGGGTGTTTTTGTTTTATCTGTGTGTACTTCTGCACATTAGAAGAAACTGTGTCCCTTGGGACTGTGGATGCTGGGTATTGAACTCAGGATCTCTGAAAGAGCAGCCTGTGCTATTAACCATTGAGCAATCCCTCCAGCCCATAAAAGTGAATCCTTATTGTTTAGTGTGTGGGCTGTATGAATGAAAGCTGAGTATGCACTCAACATGTCATTAGCTAAAAAGGTCTGCAAAAAAGTCTTAAACTGAGATTATTTTCTCCAAACATGAACTACTTTTGCCATTGTGTTTTTACGTGTTCTGATATTTTCATATAGCTCAGATTGGCCTTGAACTCATGATCAGCTGTCTCTACTTCCTGAGTGTGGTGATTACATGTCCCCTCATGCCTGTCTGACAATGAATTTCTTACTCCCACCTCCACTGCTGCTGCGACTATCACCACCTTTACCCTGCCACTACCTATAGCATATTAAAATCTGTTATACCAAAGGTTTCAGCTGCATTGATTTGTATAATTTCCCTGTCTCTCCATACTGTGTAACCATTCCACTCTTATGGATGGCTTCTTAGTGGGAAACTTTTGGGAGATTAAAAAATATATACATTTTTGATAAGCAAGGATTATTGATATTTTTGGTGTTTGTATTATCACATGTGTCAAACATTATGAAAATGTGTTGAAATGGGTGATTAATAAAAAGACACATCTGCTTCAACCTTTTATTCTTGTTAATGTGGAAATACAAGAATATTTTAATGACTTTAATTTTGAACTTTCCCATAAAATGTCTGTGCAGAGATACATTATTGTTCTGTACTTGAAATGTTATCCAAGTTATTAAAGAGCTGGCATTGCTCTTCCTCTGTGAGGGTTCATTAAGATTTAGTCAAACAGGTGGGAGAATTATTTTGAGTTTTCTATCAGATAAATTAGTTGTTTTGAACCCTAGAAAAACAGAAGCTTTGAAATCCACACTACATAACAGACATGTATATGCTGTGGAATGTCACTCTGTATGCTGTAAATGTGTGTTGCGCTGATTGGTTGATAAATAAAATGCTGATTGGCCAGTAGCCAGGCAGGAAATATAGGCGGGATAAGTGGACAAGGAGAACCCTGGGAAGAGGAAGGCTGAGTCAGGAGACACCAGCCTGCCATCCAGGAAGCACATGGGACTTGTGGTGACATATAGAGTAACAGAAATGGGCTGAGTGTAAGTGTAAGAGCTAAGTCAGCAGCTAGCCCGACCTAATGGCTGAGCAGTTTTAATTAATATAAGCTTCTGTGTGATTATTTTATAAGTAGCTGCAGGATCACGGGTCAGAGAGATTTGTCCCAACTGTCGGTCAGCCAGGACACAGAAAACTTTCAGTTAAATGTATATCTTTCCAAGATTTACCACAGAACCCCAATCTACCCTTTTTTTTTTTTTACTTTTTTCCCCCTCTAACTATTATCTTATGTAAGTCACCCTCATTTTGAGGAATTTCAAGTGACCTATTAGTTACTAGCATTCTATTTTTCTTTCTCTCCTGAATTCCTTTCTCATTGAGTCACGTTGGGGATTATCAAAAAGTAGTTAAAACCTACACTTTCTATCATTGAATGATCTGGGAAAACCTTATTAAAAATACATACATTTGAAGATCCTACTTACTGTTTTACCTTTGTTACACTCGCTGAGCTTTAACTACTAGCAGTCCAGCCACCAAGACTGTATCCTAGAGGGAATTCTGTTCCCCCAGACAATGGCTCTTTTGCTACCACCACAGGTAGTTCTCACTAAATCTCTGTTATTCTAATAAAACTCAAGACTCAAAGGCTAGGTTGAAAACGTGCAAACTCAGAGAGTTGTAGTAACAACTGGTTAACTTTCTCTTTGTTGATGTCCTGGAAGCCACTCCTGTCCCTAGGATCCCAGGTTAAAAAAAAAAAAAGCACTAAGATCCTCCCTGCTACTTCCTGTCAACAAGTTACTAACCCTGCCTCTTTGAGCTCAGGTTAATTTTATTTAATTAAAGCAAATGCAACACATCTTTACATAGTTAACAAATACAACACAAACAAATGTAACATATTACATCATTAGCAAAGGCAGCAGAAACAAATGCAACACATCTTCACGTAGTTAAAGTAATATTCCACAGCATAAACAAATGTAGGATATCTTTGCCAAGTTAAAATAATATTCCACAACACTTACTATTCTAGATTGTCTGATTTCATTATCCTCTACAGCATTTATTCTCATTTAGTAAGAGGTGGTTACTATGTGCCAACAAACAGCAATAAGAACTTGCTAATACATCAAGATGTCCTAGTTGAGAGTTAAGGCTTTGCAGGTCAGGCTCATATCACTTACCCTGTCAACAAAAAAACAAAATTCTAAATGTGTACTTCCTATAGTGTTTATCAGTTGAAACTAATCTGTAAGAGTTCCCAGGTCTATGCTAACAAGTTCAGCACAGATCCCCTAACTTAACACTTGGATTTCCTACATCAGGAAATGATGGTTACTACCCAGATGTTAAGGAAGTAATGGCAAAAGTCATGTGAAAACACTCATTTGTTTTAACAGTCGTCTGTAACCTTTATGAAGTACAGGTCCTTAGGAAGATAAATTTGTAGAAGTTTACATAACAGTCAAAACTTAAGAAATTTTAATTTTTATGACTGTTTTTCTCATAAATTGGCAAGAAATAAAGTGCTTTTAGAAAACACATGGTAAATTAGAGGGAAATCAAGACTGTATAGAACAGGTTTAGTAACTTTTCCTTTAACAGCCTTGAGACCACAGAGAAATAGCATTTATTACTATGTCATCTACTTGAAGTTGCAAAATAGATGATCAGGACATTATAGAAAGTTGATTAAGATACTCATCAGAACTATCACTAAAGGACAGTTCTGTCTCTATTGCTATCGGCTACAAATGCATGCCCATACTCTAATGACAGTGAAGCGATTCCTGTGACTTTTCCACTTTGTATTACATGTAGATTTTTCAGTATGAGAACATAATATTAGTAAAATTACTCATATTTTGGTTTTAGAAACAATACCTCACTTGGTAGTTAAAAACGAGTCTCTAAACCATGTTCCTCTCCCTTCAGCTTTCAAGAGCTTGGGATCTCAGATATGTGCACAATGTCCTCGAAAAATCTAACCTAAAACATTTTAAGTATAAGGTAATTTTAAGAGTTCACTAGTGTGTTGGAGATAGATGCAGTGTATAAAATATTCAGCAAATTATTGCTTCAAACTAACCACAATCAGTGGTAAAGCTGTGTATTTATTGAACATTGACATTTTCCTTTGATGAATAGAAAAGGGTGTTATATTAAAAGATATACCTTATAAATGCTTTCAAGCCACCTATAATATATAGTTTCCAAATGTGGAGTGCTTTCTCAGTTCCAATAATATCTGGAGTCTAAAGTATTGAGGTGCATGTCTCTGTGTGGCCCTTATCACAGAGGCATTTGATTTTGTCTGCTGCAGCATCAAATGAGTACTCCAGGACTCTCACCTATATTTTTCTCTCTTCACTACTTATAGTAAATATCATTTCTAGGCTCTAGTTCATCTCACATTTTTTTCTTCTTTTCAAGGTATAGAGAGTTGAAATATTTAAAGCATTGATCTTGTAAGAATCAAGCTTAAATCTGATCCCTGTGTTTGTATTCAACTCCACTGCCCTCTTATGTTGACCAGGTGCTGCCCCAGCACAGTGTGTTATGAGGATGGATCCCTAGACAAAAATGAAAGAGGAAATGCTGAAGTGCCTATCATCATACCAGTAATTTGAAATCAAAGATGGCAGCTAGATAAAGATTTCTTTTTTTCTGCAACTCTCTGTCTTCAAGGTACAAAATAACAGGAATAAAACAAGACAGACAGAGGAGAGGGCAATAGTTAGATCTGGTGGAAAGCCCATCTGAGTAAGTAGAACTTCATCCCTTGGCCTCACTCTATTCCCTTTGTCCTTCTCTTGCTGATTACAGCAAGCCATGGCTACTCATTCTCACTTTCTTAGTACAGTCCACCATTTTCCTAGTTCTTTTCTTTATCCTTCTTTTGTCTCCTTCATCCTTTCAATTCCCTCTTTCCACTTTGTACTTTCATGCAGCTGAGATGGGTCATATCAGAATATCCTTTTCAAATGTTCTTTTTTAGTTTTATTGTGTTTTGTTTTTTTATTTGTTTGGGGTGTGTGTGTGTGTGTGTGTGTGTGTGTGTGTGTGTGTGTATGATTAGCCAGGATATGTTATCAAAACCTCACTTTAAGTGTGTTAAAAGACCATTTACTATATTTGAAAATACAGTTTTTATAGTTTGTATTAGTCAACATTCTCTAGTAAAAACATTACCAATAGGAAGAATATATAATATGAAAGTATATTAATTAGATTGGTCTACACAATGGGGCCTGTAACCTCCAACCTTATCTTTGTATGCTGGAAAGGTTGTGAACCCATTAATGGCTCAGTTCATGTGGCTTCCTCAATAATCACACTCTCTCATTGAAGATCTGGAGGATTCCTGAAGAGCTACTGTGTTTCAGTGTGTTTTAGAATGCCAGAGAATCTAGGTTGTGATGTCAGGGCACAGTGGTGGACGCAGTGGCAGAAACAATCAGTTGGTACACTCACCAGCAAAAAGTTAAGGAAGGCTGTTGTTTAGCTTTCTATGAGCCCACATTTGAACATCAAAATGTTGTGTGTTTGTTTTGTCTTTTATTCTTTGGGAGGGTACCACCCAGCTTCCAAATAAATTATATGCAGAGGCTTCTTCTTCTTCTTTTTTTTTTAAAAAAAAAAAAAAAAAGATTTATTTATTATGTATGCAATGTTCTGTCTGCATATATTCCTATACACCAGAAGAGGACACTAGATCTCATTACAGATGGTTGTGAGCCATCATGTGGTTGCTAGAAATTAAACTCAGGACCTCTGGAAGAGCTGTTGGTGCTCTTAAGCTCTAAGCCATATCTCCAGCTCCAGAGGCTTATTCTTAATTATAAATTCCAAGCCTTATCTTGGCTTTTTGTTGTTGTTGTTGTTGTTGTTGCTGCCTTTTCTTAACTTTAAATTATCCCATCTACCTTTTGTCTCTGGGCTTTTTCCTGTTCTTACTTTTGTATATCTTACTTTCAGTCCTACTCCATGGCTGGCTGTGTGGCTGGGTGGCTGGTTCCTAGCATCCTCCTCTCCTTGTTGTCTTGCTCTTTCTTTTTTTCCCTCCCAGATTTCTCCTTCTATTTATTCTCTCTGCCCACAAGCCCCATTTATCATTTCTCTTGCCTTGCTATTGACCATTTAGCTCTTTATTAGGCCATTAGGTGTAATAGACAGGGACAGTAACACAGCTTCACAGAGGTAAACAAATGCAACATAAAATAATGCAACCCATCTTTGCATCATTAAACAAATGTTCCATAGCATGAACAAATGTAACACATCTTAAAATAATATTCTATAGCAGATAAACAAACAAAATTTCTTTCTCTTAGGCTGTCTCTGTCTCTGGGATACTACTGGGATGTGCTGTTTACCCTCTCTAAGGAAGCTTTCCCTCAATTTCTCCTTCCTAGAAACATCTACCTAGAGGCATTACCCTAGTTGATTGTACATACAACCAAGCGTTCAGTTAAACAACCACAAACCCATATTTTTGCCAACTTGACACCTAAGAACATCACCTCATGTCATGTTTAATATCAAAGTGAGGCCAATAACAAGATTATTATTCTTCCTAGCATGATATAACTAAATCACATGTGACTGAAAGAACACTAATCTTCCATAGCAATAGATGGCAAACTTCCTTGATAAATGCTTAGTCAATTAATATAGCATTACTTAAATATGACTGTACACATGCATTCACACTTAGCTACTAAGTTTATCTCAATTTATATTATATTTCATAATAAAGAAATATGAAAGAAAACAAATATCTGCTTAAAAAGTGCAAACATCCCTTTAAAATAGAACAGAAGCACTCTTGGCAACTATATTCACTGTTTCTGTAAGTGATGATGCAGCTTTGGCTGGTATGTACAATTACTAGTCATTCATTCTACACTCACTTCCAGCAACCAAATTTACAGATCTTGGTTCTTATATGGAAAAGTAACCCAAACCATCTTTCCTAAAGGGTCTAGACATTTATATTCCAGAATGATTGCATTGCTATTTACCTCATTATTGGGACATGGTAACTTAAAATGAGCTCTAATGGTTTTACTTTATTGCAGACAAACACTTTCTTACCTCCATTGTGAACTATCAATCAAAGTCCCTTTGTTAGTCTGGATCAATCACCCATAATAACACTATAACTCCATGCTAGCATGTTGATTCAAGGACATCAGAAACTGAAGTCACTAGGAAATATTTTAATATCTGCTTCAATATAACACTTTTTATACCTCCTGACAGAAGAACTCCCAACCCTGAAACCAGGACTTATACACAGACCATGATGTACAGGAACAGAAAGCAGATATTTATTAGTGGTTCACTATGGGTGATGATAAGTAACACTATTTTCATTTCTCTTCCTTGATTTTAGGATCTGTGAATCCTGGTCATGGGGAAAATAGTACCATATATTAGATGCAGGTTTAGAGCATACACACTTTATGCAGAACACAGCCTTTTGGAGAATCATGCCTCAGCAATCCAGGCCATTGACAATTAGTTGACATTATAACTATGGCATCCCAGTTTTCTGTAAAATTAGCTACTTCATGATTGTGGATACAACTGTAACCCTTCTTGGGTTGTAATGTGTTATGAGATATTTGTATACTGTGTGAATGTATATTGCTGTGACCAGTGTAACAAAAAGCTGAATGGCCAATAACTAGGTGGGACATCTGGATAGAGAGAGGAAGTAGATGGAAGAAACTAGGCTCAAAAGGGAGAGACTCCAAGAGATAGAGGAAACAGGAAGTATAAGATGGAAGAGAGATAACATCATGTAACAGAATGTAGGTTAATATAAATGGGTTATTTTAAGTTATAAGAGTTAGTTAGGAAAAAGCCTAAGCTATAGCTCAAGCTTTCATAATTAATAGGAAGTAGCCATGTCATTATTTAGGAGCTGGTTGGCACGATAAAGAAAGACTCACTGCACTAAAGTGAACTCCTTGGTCAGAAACTGTGTAGAATACTGTGATCCTATATAAGACACTCTATGGATGATAGTCTTGGCAGAAGCACTACCTGTAAGAAAGACAGATCTATAACTAGGATTAGCATGTATTCCTGTAAGGGACAAGCTGCTTTTTAAACAGTGGAAGTCCAAAGAGACTAGGATCTTACTAATGATAGTGAATAATGAGGGCACCATCAACAACTAGAGAGCATTCACCAGCAAGAAGCAGAGTAGACATGCACAGATAAATGCTTTCTCATGAGATCTTTTCACATGTAGGCAGCCTTCAGGCTTTGCCCACTCTGGAGAAGGACTGTCTCACCTCTACTACTCTGTCCCAGGAATCCCCTCACAGATCCATCAAAAGAGAGTTTCTTAGTTCATGCCAGATACAATCAAGTTGACAATCAAGATAACAACCACATGTTTCAATCAAGGACATGTTTGTGAATGAAAGTGTAATTGGGAATGTTTATTCCAGGATGATGGACATGATTTAGGATTATACCAATCAATATTATCCTAATGACTGAGGAACCAATCCAACTGCTTAGAGGGATTGAGTCGTGATACAAATCTCAAAAGCTCTGAATTAGTATGTGTTTTCAATATCATATGACTCTCTTAAGAGATATTAAACTGTTCTTTGATGTAGAATGTCTTTCTGTATGCTGTGAATATGTGTTGCTCTGATTTGGTTGATAAATAAAATGCTGATTGGCCAGTAGCCATGTAGGAAGTATAGGTGGGGGAGGCAGACAAGGAGAATGCTGGGAAGAGGAAGGCTGATTCAGGAGTCTCCTGCCAGACACAGAGGAAGCAAGATGACAAGACAGAACTGAGAAAAGGTACCAAGCCACATGGCTAAACATAAATAAAAATTATGGGTTAATTTAAGTGTAAGAGCTAGTCAGTAATAAGCCTGGGCTAATGGCCAAGCAGTTATAATTAATATAAGCTTCTGTGTGTGTTTACTTGGAAGACATAAATGGAAGAGATTTGGTCCCAACCGCTGGCCAGCCAGGACACAGGAAAACTTTCAAAAACTTACAGTTCTTTTTCCCAGTTTTTCTGTCTACAAAATGAATCTTTAAATAGTATAAAAAGTAAGAGAGATCACAGAGATGTCTGCTGCATGGCAGAATTTTTGGATTTGCAAATGATGCATATAAAACTGGAGAGATAACGAATGCTGCTGTTGTAGGGTAATGTATAAATGAGCATCAAGGCAGGTAGGGTAATAAGGTATTTTGTATGCTCATCAGTTTTCTGTCCAGTTGATCTATCAATTCTTAAGAAGTTCTTTCAGTTCTGACTGTTTGTGGTTTGAAGATCTCCTGTTGGACAAATATATATTTAGGTGAGTTGTGTTTTCTTGATGAATTGTGGTTTTTTGGTGGATCAAATGTTTCAATATTATGAAACATCCCATTTTATCTCTGGAATATTCTTTTTTGTCTGTTATCTGTGATGTTATATATCTTGTTTATAATGCAATTTGTTCTAATTTTTTCTCTCTTTTGGTTTTAGTTTCTATGTTTATGCTCATTAAGCTTAATTTTTGATAAGAAATGTTTAGTTGAGTCATACATTTTTAGCCAACTGACAACGGAGGTTTTATTCCCTTTTGAGTGAGCCCAGGCCCTTGTATATCTTATATTATTGTTCTATATCTATGCACTATGCCCCCAGCCCTGGGGGGTCAGGGATGAAGTTTCATTATGCAGACAGTCTGCCTTTGAACTCACCCATGTGGCACCAATTTCTCAATCATAATGACTTAACTTCTCAAGTGATAAGATGAGATGAATTCACGGCCATATCTAGACTCGTGTCTTAAATATTGCTTAGGGATTTAATAACTGTTATGCCTAGATCACAGGGACCTACAAAAGACCACCACAGAGACCAAATCCTGTATGTAAAAGCAAAGAGCCTTTATTTCAAGCTTGGAGCTTGGTCTCTCTGTCTGACTCAGCAGTGAGAATAGATAGCCCCAAGTGTAGGCAGGGTGAGCTTTTTATCATAGCAGAGGTTGGAGTGAGGGAATTTCCAGGATTCAGGACCCTGATGGGCTGACCTTTGTCTAGCGGTATAGGTGGATGCTAGGACTGTTTTGAATGTTAGTTATTTCCCCTTAGATGCAGAACCTCCCTGGGTGGGGTCAGCTTATGGCTTTTCTTGGATCTGGGTGTTGCCTGCCAGTAAGATTGTCAAAGAAGCTGTGTCTGAGCCTCTAAGTCTGTCATGGCAGCTGTGTGGTCAAGCTGTTTTGTTCCCTCCATATTCCCTCCTTCATAAGTGCCAATGACAAGACTTAATCATGAGTCCTATCTGCCCAAGGGTCCGAGGGTATTGGGACCTAAGAGCCATTAGCTAACAGATTTTTCTAGGGCAGTGACATTTGATTCTATTGCCATTCTTAACACCCTGCATTACTGATCTTTGAGTACAGCCAGAATATAATCCTGAATGATTTATATAGAGATAATAATTTCTTAAAGTCATATAATACCTCTTTGATTCTGCAGAAAGGTTGAGTGTCTTATTTTATTGCCAAACCATTTTAGTTAATAAATTCATCATTTGACAACTCTGAATCTATTTTTCTGATATTTCCATGGGCATGGTAGTTAGCCATTTTGTCCTCTATACCAAGGGGTTTTCTTTTGGTCCAGCATTTCAAACTATTTTGTCAGGGAACATGGGATGACATATTCTCTTTTGGAACTGCTTCGAGCTAACACTGGAGCATTGTTGTGAGGACACAAAAAAGCTGAAAGGTTAGCCAAAGGCTGGGCAATGATGCATTTGTCAGAAGCATGTGGTTATCTGACCCAGCTGTAGAGATGGGGAGCAATCACATTGGCTGGACTGTTCCATGTCAGCTTTTAGCAACTCCAGAGCTTCTAGTCTTTTGGAGCATGTTGTAGTCAGCAATTGAAGCTGGATGTGTCTGCCAGCCAATTTGGAAACCTGGTAAGACAAGTTCAAACTAGGAAGAGAAGTTAAAATTTATGTACTTATTTGGAACTTTTTGGCCCATAGTCTTAGTAATTTGGAATGGCATGAGTCTCAAGACCAGGAGAGAGAAAAATACCTCCTCAGGAATAGACAAGTAGGGAAGATTTAAGCTGTACTTATCTGGAGTCCTTTTGACCTCTGCGAAGTCAAGTTTTATGACTCTTTTAACCCCCTGAGGCCTATATGAATTATCTTACAAAATGACTTAAATGTTTTAGATACATTAGTACTACCAATCTCTACTGAAATCATTATCATAGACAAAGCAGGTAATGGGTATCCATAAAATAGCAGGAGTGGACTCACATCTTTTATGAGTCCTAGCAAAAATTACAGATTTGGATTAAAAGCATATGCATTTTCCTTCTGTCTAGATTTGCTTGTCTGATGTTGCCAAGCTGACAAAGTTATAGCTAGCCTAGCCATTAATACTTTCAGAGATCTGAGAAGGATAAATTTGAGTATAGACCAAGCAGCTTCAGAATCTATATTTAAAAAAAAATGGCAAGGACCAGTCCATACCCAGTCCATAATGTTGGAGGCAGGAGTATCAGAACAGCATCAATCTTTGGCACCAGGTCCATAAGGGGAAGGTTTTCCTGTGAAAGAGGAACATGGGGAAGTCTGATCTTACTTTGTCTAGGCAAAAAGGGTGCAATCAATTTTCAAATGTCCTGCTGCTTGTCCACAGTCTGGACTGGTTCCTGGTGACAAGTATTGCATCAGGGCATCTTGCCCTGTGGTCAGCATTGCCATAATCCAGGTAGAGACATTGTGGTGCCCTGTAGTCTTCTTTGGAGACCTTGGATTACTGCTAGGATTTGGAAGTCTACCTGATATAATAAGCTTTTAAAATTAACATTTTAAATGTCATATTCTACAGATTTCTGAAGTATTTGAGGGCTGTCCAGATATATCTGAATAGACATACTTTGTTTCTAATTACTTGTTTTAAGCTCAACACTGAAAACAAATACATGGAACTAAGTAAAGTTTATCTTTGTAATTACGTATATCAGTACTTAGTATGACTACAATTAAAGATTATTTCTTGATTATTTATAAGATGACTATTTTGAGTTGAAGCTCTTCTAGTATCAAATATGGGTTAAGTAAAGAAATTAAAACAAAATAGCCATATGTTAATGGAAGGGCCATAAGTTTCTTTATATATATATATATATATATATATATATATATATATATATAATTTTACAATACCATTCAGTTCTACATATCAGCCATGGGTTCCCCTATTCTCCCCTCTCCCACTCCCTTCCCTTACTCCCAGCCTACCCTCCATTCCCACCTCCTCCAGGACAAGTCCTCCCCCGAGGACTGCGATCAACCTGGTAGACTCAGTCCAGGGAGGTCCAGTCCCTTCCTCCCAGACTGAGCCAAGTCTCCCTGCATAAGCTCCAGGTTTCAAACAGCCAACTCATGCAATGAGCACAGGACTCGGTCCCACTGCCTAGTTGCCTCCCAACCTGATCAAGCCAATCAACTGTCTCACCTATTCAGAGGGCCTGATCCAGCTGGGGGCCCCTCAGCCTTTGGTTCATAGTTCATGTGTTTCCATTCATTTGGCTATTTTTTTTCAATAATTGAATAAAACTGAAATTTATTATAAGCCACAGTCGTCCTAGGGACCTCCATGCTATATATATAGCCTCTATGGTTCTATGGGTTGTGGTCTGATTGTTCTTTATTTTATATCTAGAATCCACCTATAAGTGAGTGCATACCATAACTGTCTTTCTGGGTTTGGGTTACCTCACTCAGGATGATTTTTTCTAGTTCCATCCATTTGCCTGCAAATTTCATGCTTTCATTGTTTTTCTCTGCTGAGTAGTACTCCATTGTGTATATGGAGTACTACACATTTTTTCCATCCATTCTTCCGTTGATGGGCATCTAGGTTGTTTCAGGTTCTGGCTATTACAAATAGTGCTGCTATGAACATAGCTGAGCATGTATCTTTATGGTATGAATCAGCATTCCTTGGGTATATGCCCAAGAGTGGGATGGCTGGGTCTTGAGGTAGTTCAATTCCTAATTTTCTGAGAAACCGCCATACCGATTTCCACAGTGGTTGTACAAGTTTACATTCCCACCAACAGTGGAGGAGTGTTCCCTTTGCTCCACATCCTCTCCAACATTGGTTGTCATTGGTGATTTTGATCGTAGCCATTCTAACAGGTGTAAGGTGGTATCTCAGAGTCGTTTTGATTTGCATTTCTCTGATGATTAAGGATGTTGAGCATTTCTTTAAATGTCTTTCAACCATTTGTAGTTCTTGTTTTGTGAATTCTGTTTATCTCTTTAGCCCATTTTTTAATTGGACTGTTCAGTACTTTGATGTCTAGTTTCTTGAGTTCTTTATATATTGTGGAGATCAATCCTCTGTCAGATGTGGGGTTGGTGAAGATCTTTTCCCAATCTGTTGGCTGTCTTTTTGTCTTATTGACTGTGTCTTTTGCCCTGCAAAAGCTTCTCAGTTTCGAGAGGTCCCATTTATTAATTGTTGTGCTCAGGGTCTGTGCATAAGTTTCTTTTGCCAGAGATAAGGAGGGTGATGTCATTTTTTGCTGCAAGCCTTGGAAATATGAAGTAGGAATTCAGCTGACTATGGCAAAGCTATTACCTAGAAGACTCAAGGATTCTTCCATAGGAAAGCCAAAACTCAAGGAGTATTGGTGATATTAGCTTTTGAATATTTTAGCTGTATCCTGCAGTAAATTTCTTGTGTGCTATTGTAGCTTTCCCATTTGATTCTTTTCCCCAAATCTTCTAACAAGGTAGTTAATCATTTACTGGGTACAACTTCTCATACACTATTGGGGTATTTTGCATAATATTCCCTAGCTGTGTTTATCTTCATTAGCAAACATGTGGCCAGGGCCATCTCCAGACAAAATTTTGCATCTGAGATACTTCTCCTACATCCAAGAACAGACTGCAGATAGACAAGCATTAGCTTATCTCACCTACAGATAAGGGAACATAACCACTATTAATTAAATCCTTAATTCCTTATCTTCACCTTGGTTTATTAACACAAGACCCTAATTTAAGAGATTTACCACTTACTATTCTGGGATGGTGTTTTGGACATCTGCTAGTTACTGAGTAAAGGTAATTATCTCCCAATGACCCAAGGAGACTGCTGACAAGGTCAGGTAGATGATAGGTACCAAGCTTCATTTATTGTGCAAATTAAACTTTAATCCTCCCTCTTTTATCTCAGCCCAGGTGTTAATCATAGTTCTAAAGATCCCCCCTTAGCAATTAAATCAGAGCAAAAGAGATTTTACTAACCAAATACTATACATTGTGGCAAGCAAATGAGTAAACTTTCCTTGCCCTACCAGAAAGAGGTGCAGCCAAGAAAGCTGGGACAAATATGGCACCAAAGGAAAAAAAGAGAGTTTTACTTTACTAGTGACTTATACTAACAAAGACTCCTAACCTAGCTACTTCTAAGATTATAGTCTGAACACATAAATTCCTTTTAAGAATCCCCTAATTGATTTTAGCTCTTAGTTGGTCTTAGCAGAGAACTCAAATTAGTCATTCCCCTTTTTGGGTTGTAAAAGAAAGCCTGACAATCACTGCCTGGTGTAAACTACCTTTGTGACTCTGAAAAAATTGAAGCCTTGTGACCGTGCCTTGGCCAGAAAATTGCTCATTGTATGTGTATATAAACTGGAAACTTCAGAAACTTGGGAAGAACGAAGATGGAAAGAACTAAGATAGAACAATGAGAGAACAGCAAAAAAAAAAAAAAAAAGGGACAGAGTAGCTAAGTATGAGAATAGATTTGACTTAGAAGAATAAAGTGAGTGAATTAAAGAACTCAGTGTGTTTAGATGTTGTAGCATTCCCCCCACCCATCCTAACTCTGGGAGAATTTCTCTCAGGGCAGGAACCTGTGGAGAATTCAATACATATTAGCAAGCAAACACAAACACTTGCTCCAATCCCCTGAGTGAGTAGGAGTGAATGGGAGCTTTATCTCAATTCTCTGTTCAGTATGGACCTTAAATACAATTTCTTAATTGAAGCTCCTTTTAGTATCAATATAAAACATTTATATGACTCAGTTTATTCTAATATCTTAAGCTTAACAAATTTTCCAAAAACAAAGAGTCTAGACATTTACTTGAGCCTGAATGGACCTTGAGTAAGAAGAAACATTCTCCAAGTCAAGGATTCTCAACTTTTCCCAATGCTTTGACCTTTCAATATAGTTCCACGTATTGTGGTAGCCCCTATATAAAATTTTTCACATTGTTGTTTCATAACTGCAGTTTTGCCATTGTTATGAATCTCAGTGCAAACATCTGACATACTGGTGGTACTAGACTACTCTGTAAAATGTTTTTTTTAACCCCCAAAGGGTCAAGACTCATGGAGACAAAGCTGTTCCAAGTCCTTTGCCGACTGCTTTGGTCATTGTCTTGCAGTATAACAAGAAATGAACATCTCACTTTCTGGTTAGTATTTTGTGCTTTTGGCTGTGACCCTAATTTTTAAAATGACTTTTATTTTAAGTCCAAATATTAACAATATAGAACATTTTATAAACTTAAATGTATCATAGCCTTAAAATTTAAATATTTTTAAAACTGTTCTTAAAAGGTTTTAAAATATCTGAAATATCTTCCTGCAATATCAAAAATAAAGGGGGAGAAAACATGGTGTAACCACAATCTGGATAAGGCAAAACCAAGCCCCAAAGTGTAAACAATCCCAAAGTTCGATATCTGGTATTCATTCACAATCCTTTTGTTTCTTTTATTTAAAGACTTGGATCATTTCTTTGGTCCGACCATTGACAGCCTATACACAGCTTGACTTCTAGATTTCAGCCTGCTCCATTTCATTGTGGCTGGTACTTCTGGTGAATATAACATGGCCGTGGCATTTCCAAAACTGTCAAGGTCCACCATGGCACCTAGACTGTCTTTGGAACTCTAGCCCTGCCATACATTTCCAGTCTTCAGCTATTTCATGTGTTCCCTTCATTTTTTAAAAACCATTATCACCTTATCACCTGGGTGACTCCTAAATTGCAAAGTTTAACTGCCAGAGCATGGCACATTCTTGTGTATAAAGGCATTAAGGTGCAGTTTTAATATCTTATTTGTTGAATATCTTATTTATCAAACACATGTCGTCATCTATTTAAATTCTCTAGAAGCTTGGTGTTGAACACTTGGCAAAGACATAAGTACTTAGGTGTAAATCTTTATAACCTTAATGAAAGATGGCTGCCATCCATGTGGCTGTCTACATCATGATGTCACCAGTTGTGAGACCAAAATGAGCCATCTTAGAAATAAGACCAAAATGCTTTCATCCAAAAACTAAGGCCTAAGTTTCTCCTTCTAGGAATATGCCAATAGTTACTGAAACAAGTCAGTCCAGATTCCAGAAACCAGGAAGTGTAAAAGTACAGAGTCACAAGGTAGTCAGGAGGTAATGACTGCCAGACTATAGAATGTTCCAACCCTGGTTTCCAGGGTAACTGACCATAAAAATGTCCCTACCTGAGGGCAGCCAATGAGCAATGGTGGTGGGCAACCACCCCCTTGGAAGTAAGATTAAGCCATGATTTCTAGAAAGCCCCTAGAAGCAAGCCAATCAGAATTGTACCCATACTAGCACCCCTAAATGATGTAACCTTGTGGCTTTTGCCTTTAAAAACTGAGCTTGCAGATAGGCAGGCACTTCCTTCAGCCTCCACTGTGTTGGATATATTGGACGAAGTCCCTGCCTAGGCTTGTATTGCTTTTGTACTGCTTTTGGATATCCAGAATTAAACCTTGCTTTTGCATTCCGGCATGCTTGTCTTTGGTGGTGGTCTCTCTGGGGGTCAAGATCTGGGTACAACACAGTCAAGATGGAGGAAAGCCATGTGATTTGCTGTTTAAAACATGTTTTTCTGCCGGGCGGTGGTGGCGCATGCCTTTAATCCCAGCACTCGGGAGGCAGAGCCAGGCGGATCTCTGTGAGTTCGAGGCCAGCCTGGGCTACCAAGTGAGTTCCAGGAAAGGCACAAAGCTACACAGAGAAACCCTGTCTCAGAAAACCAAAAAAAAAAAAAAATGTTTTTCTAAACAATAATTACAGGCACACATATGCACAGTTGGATCCAAGTTACATATACATATATACAGAGTTAAAACTAGCTTACATTCACACATATGGAGTTAAATCCAAGTCACATACGTATTCACATACACACATGTGTATATCTCTATTTTTTAACATAAACATTTTGCAGTGAAGAATCATCAGCTATTTCTAAAATGAAAACCAACCAGAATTAACCTAATATGATCAAATTTCAATTCAGTATTTGCACTTATGAGAAACCACAGCAAGCATAGTTCACATCCCCTTTGGCCTTCCATAACATGCTATGTACTTTCAATCTGTTCCTGATTCCTCAGACATTCTTACTCCCTCTTTCCCTTTCCTTCTTATATTATTCCAGTGTCCTGGCTTCTCTCTGACTTTCCAGACAACATAGAAATTTTTACCAAAGTCTTTCATGTGGTTGGCCTCAGTAGTCTAGAATATATTGTATGGCTGCAATATTTTAAACAAGACCAGAAGTGCATGTATATACCATAATATGAATAACTCTAAATTTACATCAACATTGTACCAATATGAAGCATCTGAAACTTGCAGGAGGTTTTTTCTCTTTCTTTTTATTTTCTTATCCTAACCAATAATAATTTGTATCCAACCCTCCAAGCTGTGAGCAGCTCTCCAAGCCCTTTTCATGGGTGAGGGAAATTTTCCCAAGCATTTCAATGTTGCCCTCCTCTCACCCCTGCATGGGAAGGGGAGGGGGTAGCTTTTGTTGTGGAGTCAAACCTCCACCAGGTGCAGACAAAGCAATGTCACAGCAGGCAGTCGCCCCAGGGAAGGCTTCAGGAGCCCCATCCACCAGCATGGTGTGTGTGGGGGAGTAGTGAATACACAGTACAGTGAGGGCCAGGAAGGAGGGCCCTGGGGCCAGTGGGAGGCCCCATGAGGCAGGCCCAGGGACCCAGAGACAGAAAGAGAACCCTTTGAAGGTGGGGGCAGGCAGAGCAAAGCTAGGAGCGACCAGCTGCCCCACTACACTGCTGGTAATTGAGCACGATCCTGCCTCCTGTGGGGACTGCAGTAGCTGCAGATCTCTTCAGTCTGTCAAGGGCAAGCCCAGCCTGCAGCATGCCTGGGCGGTCCTGTCAACTGTACCACCCAAGCTGCAGGCCAGAGAGTGACAGAGGGAGGCTGACTGTTCTCAATGAAATGTTCAAGGGGGGAGGTAGGTTAGTAGACAGAAACACAAACAGCAATGACGCAGACAACCAGGTACCACTGTGTCAAAATCGGAACAATAGAGTGACCTGCTCCATCCCAGTTCAATTAGGGGAACCTTCTGTCCCAGTTCAACCAAAGGGACCCTCTGTCCTTTCTGCTGGCTACCCAGCGCCAAAGGCTGTAAAGTTTCTATCTAGAGTTACAACACACACACACACACACACACACACACACACACACACACACACTCACACACACACACACAAGCCCAGGCATAAAACACACATACTTGTGGCCACATTTCTCACACATTCATATACATAGGACATTCCAACAGAAAGGCAAACAAATCCTTTTCCCAGGGAAACAGTGTCAGCTGACCAACTCAAAAATCCTAAAATAAGAGTCTAGTTTTTGTAAGTCAGGAAAAGAACAAAATTACAACACACAAAACAACAAAACAGCTCTCCTGGCACCCAGAGGAAAAAAACCTAAAGATGCCAGCCTCATGCCAGTCCCGCAGGAGCAACCCAAGTTGTCTATACAAATCAACCAAAGGGATCCAAACCTGTCCAAAGGACTGTCTGTAGGCACTTACAAATTTCCGGCTCACTTACAAAGGGATACCCAACACTTATCCAAAAGACCAAAAGGTCCAACTACAAAAGGATATCCAAAGACTCACTTACAAAAGGATATCTAAGTAAAAGTAAACACAGAAAACACAAAAGTAAACACAGACACAGAAAACTTACTGGCTATTTCTTTGTTGTTGTTATTGTGGTGTTGTTTTTTTCAAGGTTTCTTTGTGTAGTTTTGATACCTGTCCCAGAACTCACTCTGTAGACCAAGCTGGCCTTGAACTCACAGAGATCAGCCTGGCTCTGCCTCCCAAGTGCTGGGATTAAAGGCGTGTGCCACCACCACCCGGCAAGTGTGATTGTGTTTAAGTATCCATGTTGCTACTTAATTTTTGTTTGTATTACATTATTTTTTTTCTTTTTCTTCTACTTCTGCCTTCTCTTGGACTCCAAGTTTGATAATTACATAATATTACCATGAAAACTGGGTGTTGAAAATTGTATTAAATTATTGTTTAGTTGAGATTTATAATATAAACTTGTATTTATCACTATCTTCAATCATTGAAATGTTTCTTCCTGAATGAAACAAGAATATTAGCAATATGTACCTTCCAATGATGTTTTCTGTTGTGCCCTGGGCATGAGACCACCAAAGAGACCACCACAGACACAGAACTCACCGAAATGCAAAAGCAAGGTTTACTGAAGCAGTTCAAGTGTGGGCGCCATGGGCTCTGGCCCCCGACTGTGAGTGGCTGCGGCCTTGTTGCTGACCTTGATCAGATGTCCTCCCTATTCAGATTCCCTGCCAGTATCCACCCTTCTGAATGCTTAAGTGAAGTTCCTTGTTTGTATATCCTGCATTTTGGGCGTTAACAACTTAGATGCAAGAATGTAGAACATTGGGTCTGGAATGTAGACCATTGGTAGCAAACTTCTGCCCTCCGGGGGTTCCTCCATTTGTGCTGTAAGCCTGTATTTAAGGTTTCTTCCCTCTTTCAATAAACGGCATTCGACATTCAGTCGTGGCGAATGACTCGCTGTCTCTTGTCTCTATTTTTAATCCGCAGCCCTTCGCTCGGACATGGTGAACGGGTATCGGTAATGCGGGCGTTACCGCTACAAATGGAGGTTCCACCGAGATCTGAGAAAGAAGGAACGAGCTGACGGACACTCTTGGAAGGCCGGCCGGCATTTTAAAGAAAAAAGACTAAGGTAAGAGTGAATTGAAATGGGTGCAGCTAGCTCACAGTCAGTTAATTGGACTGTTGAAGCAGGAAGGCACCAAAGTTAAGTAAGGGCAAGACAGCTAAAGCTTTTAAATGAAAAAGGAAATCTTCCCAATAGAGAAGAGGGAAGGAAAGGAAATTTCCCGTTAGAAAAGGGAGAAAAAGTTTTAATCAAGAAAAAAGTATTTTCCCGGTAAAAAGGGGAAAAATTTTTGAAACTAGGCCTAAAGATTGGGGCCCTGTAGAGAAAGGATGAAAGAAAGAGAGAAGCCTCTTCCCAGTGGTAATGGAGGAAGAAAAGATTTTTTCCAACTGTAGAGTTTTCAGGATAGTTGAAACTCTGAGCTCTTTCTTCCCGCCAGTGCAGAGCGGCAGCATCTGAATTACAAAGAATCGACAGGTAGGCCTCATTGCTGCTGGCTGAACAGCAAGCGAGCCCAGAGCTTAAAGTTTTGCTGTCTGTTTGCTTAATTTTAGTTCAAATGTTTTTTATTTTTCCCTCAGAGTAGGAATAATTCAATATTTAGGATCCCTTCGTGGGAAATGTTTTTCTGTTTTTCCCTTATGGTGGAAATAACTCGTTATTAGGTAGTCCCTTCATGGGAGTAGGAAATTTAAACGTGAGTTTGTGTGTGCGGGATGCACCCAGCGACTGTGGCGGACAAAGGCGTGCATGAGATAGCCCGAAACAGCGGGCAGACAGGTATGCACCAGTGGGAGGCAGAACCGTGATGGAGTGCAGCCCAGGCAGGTGCTGGCAATAGAGTCTGAGCACTGAACAGAGCCAGCGAGCTGGGGCTGGAAAGGGACTAGCGCTAAAAGTTTAAATGGGCCTAACTTCTGGTGAAAAATGGTTTTGGTCAGGACATTGAATGCTAAGTCAATGCTGTGTGAATAAAGGATGTTCTGTTCTTTTGATTGTCTTGATAAATGTTTGGATGAATGTTTGGATTTTCATGGTAGATAAACTAAAGGAACAGGATTCATAATTTTGAACTATATATTAGGTGTGCTCTTGTCTGTTGATCATTACTGAAAATTTGGCTCTGCAATTTAAGTTGCTTTCTAGAAATTCTTGGTTTAATTCTATAAAAAATATAACACCTGAAATGGTTTGGGTTGTTAACTTATTAAATAATGTTGCTAAGATAAACCCATAAATGATAATCTCTTCCTGATAAAGAGGTTACAAAATTATTTTTCCAGTAAATAAAATACAGGTAAATTGTTTGGTCCACATTGTTAATAATTTGTTATTTGCATTAATGTGTTACTTGAAATCTATAAAAAAGAATCCTTTTTTTAAGATTTTATAAAATACTACTAAATCCTATAGAGATTGTATTTAATGCTTTTATAATTGGCATATGTAAAAAAGACCATGGAAACAGAAGCTGGTAATAGAATTGCTCAATTATTATTGCTTTCATATTTTAAATTCAAAATGGCACCAATATATAGAACTGGAGGCTTTGAAAGTACAGAAAAAAAAGGTGTTTTGACAAACAGTTATCAATAATAAACAGCCTAAATTAAAAATAAAATTATGTGGGATTGAGATCCAACTGACCCTGCATGGAGCATGTCAATATGGCCCAATCATTATCATTAGCTTGTAACCATGTTATTTGAGACTGGGTGTATGGGGTCACCACAATATCTGGCTCCTTACCAAAAGTTTGAACACTGATCTTGATTCCCTTAAATATAATCTGAATGACAGCCTGTGGATAAGGAGTGATGATTTTTGCTGGAGAAGCTGGGGAATGTACCCAAGAAATAGGACCTGTTTGCCAAAACACTCCAGTAGGTGAATGAGTAAAACAAAATATCAAATACAATAAGGGAGAATTAAGATCTATATACTGCACGTGAGCCTGTTCCAGGGCCTCTTGTACACGTTGTAGGACTACACGTCCTTCAGTTGTCAAATTATGGGGAGATGAAAGGTCAGGGTCGCCCTTTAAGACATCATACAAGGGGTGAAGCTGACCTGTTGCAATTTTTAAAGTGGGCCGAAGCCATTGAATATCTCCCAGAAAGGTTTGGAAATCATTAATTGTGCATAGCTGATCTGTACGCAGAGTAATCTTTTGTGGGCGTATGCCCATGCATAACAATTCATGACCTAAATAATGATAGGGAAAAGATACCTGTACCTTTTTTGGGGCTATCTGTAAATTAGCCAGGCTAAGAACCTCTTGTAAATTAGAAAAGGCATCAGATAGTCCTTCAAACATCCTGACTTTGTACTTTGACCATTTCTGGCACTGGGGCATTCTATGGTTAATCAGTTGCTACCAGATGGCTCTTCAAACAAAGCTGGGTGACTCTGTAGTCCCAATCTGGTGCTAAATTCCTCAGTTCAAGTTAGAACTCAAAGAAGCTGGGTCCTGATATAAGTAAAAGAATATAGCAGCAGTGGTAGCATCTGTAGGTAACAAGGTGGATGAACTTGTGAGGGAGATAGAAGACAGTGAAGGAAAATCAAAGCTTTCTTTAGACCTCCTATTATGTGGATGCCACAGTAAGGTGCCACCTACCTCTAGAGTGGCAAGTCTTCCCACTTCAAATAACCTGATTAAGAATATCATTTACAGATAATTATGCACAGCTGTTTATCTTTTGGTGTATTCTATGTCTAGTCAAGTTGATGCCCAGGTTAGCACTACCACAACATGTTTCTACCATAGCATGAGTTATTTCAACTACATCATTGCTAAGAATATTATTTTGCTTTGCTTGTTGAGAAAAAATTAGTAGAGTAAAATTTTCTCTGTAAATGGATTTTTGCTCTTTTTTTCAAGAACTTAGAGATTTTCTCCACTACCTTTTGTTTTCATTGTTGTAAATAAAGAATCCTTTCTTTATTGTTATATTTGACTTCTGCATATAACATGATTGTTTTTCTGGTTGCTGTGTAGGTTTTATTTTGTTTTAATCAGTAGTAAGGAATTTGATTATGATGAACTTTAATGTAATTTTCTCTGTATTTCCTGAGCTTAGTTTTATTATAATTACTAAAATTTTATAGTTCTAGTTTTTTATTTGTACAGTATTGAGCTGTTATGTATAGTTTTTCTCATTTCTCTTCTTTAAGATTCCAATTACATATATATTTGATCACTTAAAACTTTTCTGAATCACTGACTTTTTTTGTAGTCTTAATTTGTGTTTGATTTTTGCTGCTGTGTTTTCAATTCTCGATCACTTATTTTTTTTAATTAAGAGATTTTCTACTCATTTTACATATCAATCACAGATTTTCCCATCCTCCTTCTTCCCACCCTCCAGCCTTTCCACCCAACCCACCCCTCATTCCCACCTCCTCCAAAGCAATGTCTCCCATGGGGAGTCAACAGAGCCAGGTACACTCCGTTGAGGCAGGTCCAAGCCCCTCCTCCCTTCACCAAAGTTGCACAAAGTGTCTCACCATAGGCACCAGACTCCAAAAAGTCAGCTCACGCACCAGAGACAGGTCAGGGCCCCCAAACAGTTCAAGCCAAACAACTGTCTCTCTTATCCAGATGGCCTAGTCTAGTACCATGGGGGCTCCTCAGCAATTGGTCCATCTCAATCACTTCTAATATTAGGTTATCTAACTATTAGATAGAGGGTTTGGACTGCATGATGACCATTGCTGCTTGGCAAATTTCCAGCATTTGGACATTGCAGACCACATTCTCCAGTACCATTTTATTTCCATTTTAAGTATTCTCACTATTAATGCCTTTCCCTTTGGCAATCTTGGGCAGGATTTTGCCAAAGGATGAAAATGTGTATAATGGTAGCCTCTCTAATCAAATCAATTAATTCTTTGGAAAACAAATCCCTACCACCTTGGAATTAGGAATCCTATTGTACTTTCCTATTTGCCACAAGAGCAGGAAAGTTAGAGATTTACTAAACACATATGATCCAAAGGATGAAAAAAATGCCTACAATTCAGATCCAGAGCCTGAGGCCATTAATGGCAAGGGTTCCCTTAATAAGTATAGAGAAATCACAACGGTATGATATAATGGGAAAAGAGTAAGGTATCAGGACCTTCCATTTCAGGAGCATATGAGGGGAACAGGTCCATATAGTAAGATGAAAAGGGACACAATTAGGGAACAACTCAGTGCTGATCCCTCTGAGGAATGAAAATTGTAATGTAGTGTCTATTCCCCAAGAAAGTCCTTTTCCCAAGGTCAGGCATCCTGATTAGGGCCCCTATGATCCCCATTCCCTCAGGGTCTTGAAGGAAGTTCCTGCTTGTTACAAGGGAAGTTACTCTTCTTATCTCTCATCTCTCTGACAAGAGGAATTTGTGGCCCTTCCTTTAACATATGACTGGAGGCTATCTTCAAGGTCAACTAGATTCCTCAACCCCTTATCTCAAGCTACACCCCAGCTCACATGCCTCCTTTCTCCCATTTAATCCTATGTGCAACTACAGAGTATAAAAGGTATATTCTTTTTTTCAATAAGTGCTGCTAGCAATTATCCAACTCACTGTCAGATTATGTCTGCCTCTCCCTTCCCACTCCCCCACCCTCATCCTCACCACTACAACCCCCTACAACTCAACTACAAAAGTCAGAAGTAATCAAAGAATACAGTTAAAAGAACATTAGCAATATGTCTGCTGTTACCTGTTTCATGGGAGACAGTCAGAATATAGGTGTTCTGCCCAGGAACAATGGGGAACTTCTGCCTGTTTTTGCCACAAGATCTATAACACAGCAATTTTTTTAAGAATTATTTATGTGTATAGTGAGTATTTTGCCTGCAGCCAGAAGAGGGCACCAGATCCCATTGTAGATGGTTGTGAGCCACCATGTGGTTGCCAGGAATTGAACTCAGGACCTCTGGAAGAACAGCGAGTGCTCTTAATCTCTGAGCCATCTCTCAGTTATTTTTTACAGTTTGCAAAGTACTCAGTTGTAAGTTTGATTGAATTGGATTATAATAATGAATTAAAGGCTATTAAAACAGTCTTTTAAATTTCTTCTAGTTAACTTGCAAGAACTCTGAAAAAAATTCCATGGATATTAGAACCTTATAATTAATTTAACATTCCGATTGAAGTAAATATAAGAAAAATGGCCACTTTTCCCAAACACTTTACAATTTGACTGTTCATAATTTTTTTTTAAAAAAAATCTGGATATTGTAGTAAACACCATTAATCCTAGCACTAGGGAGAAAGTGGGAGGTAGAGCTATATGAATTTGAGATCATGCTGGTTTATTAACCAGCTACATGCCAGTAAGGTCTGTATAGTGAGACTCAGACTCAACCAACCACCAGTGAAACTCCAAAACCAAACAAATAATAAAGATTATTAATGACATTGTCCAGTTTTGGTTAAGATGGATCAAGTACTTTTCATATGTTGAGAGCAATGCTAACTCAATAATTTACATTTTAAAAAAAGCTTAAAAATAAGTTTGAAATTTGTTTCAGGAAAATTACAATATTTAGACACTTGAAAACAATGCCTAGACTTCTACTAGCATTTTGTTAAATGTAAATTAAAGTTATAGACACCAATTATGAATAAAGATAGGATCACAGGAACATTCATCATTAACAAGTAGCAGCTGAAAATACCCTAGTCTTACAGAAATAAATACTTGTTGTATATCAACATATTGAAAAACTGTGTAGCCATTAAAATGATTTTTTGAAGAACTTGTATATTTCCCAGAGTATATGTATGTCTTGAATGAGTATGTATATATATGTAAATGCCTAACAGAGATAACAAAAAGGAAAGAAGACTGAGTGATTAGAAAAATTGTGAGCAAGATTTTCTGTATATTCAATAAGATTTCTCTTTTTAAGATACGTGCTATATACAGGGATAGCTTACATTCAGAATTACTTAGAGAACCCTAGTTTGCCTCAAAGCAACTATTTATAGTGCTCCAATTTATTCAGGTTTTTTTTGTTTGAAAAAAATTAATAGTCTATAAACAATAATTTAGAACACACATCTGAATCATAGTTGTTTCAGGATTTGCCTGCTTGTACAAGCAAAATTAATTTTAATCAAGAGTATGCAGAATTTTGCCCAACTTGTTACTCACAAACCAATTTATAAATGGAATTAAATAAAAAATGAAATCAATCAATTTGATATAGCTCCTGTTGCTAGTAATTGCTTTGTGATAAACTACATTCAAAGAAAAGAAATATTAGAGGTAACAACAATTGACTATGTTGTTGTGAAATTCACATACATGTTTTGAATAAGTAATCAAATTTGAAATGTTTTCTGAATTTCCAAATTTGTTTAGAGTCTTAATTTCAACAGCAGGGGGCATTGAACATTTGCAAATGTATTAAAAGCAGAACACCAGATTAAACTTCTTTGAGGCTAGTGAATTGAGTTTTTACCTGAAATACTTATGGCACCAATAGAAAAAATCTGAGCCACACAAAAAAAAATATTTAAAAGATACCTGGAATGATGATATTCTAATGAATTTTAAACAGAAAAAGGACTTATAATAACATAATTTTTGCAGTACACTGTGTAAAAGAACCGTGAATTATATTAACAACTGGATGCCACTACAAATCCAAGCTAACTATCAGCATTTACATCAAATACTTATAAATTCCCATCAGTCTTGCAGTATCCAATCAGTATTTTTCTCCAGAGAAACTTAATGGAGTACAATTTTCTTGAGCTAATGAAGGGTGAAGCACCTGAGAGGAAAATATGTTCTTTGTTGTCCACCATGTTGGAATAGACATGAATAGCTTGTCTTGGAGATGCTGCCAATGACCATTTCCTATGAAATTAAAGGGATTTGACTGTGTAGAAGGTAAAGGGAGATAGCAAAATAACTCCAGTTGCCTGGAAATACTTAACAACATAGAAATGAGGGGTCTGTATTTTCCTCTTGTGCTGTCTTTTCCTAAAATAACAAGCTATGGAATGTCAGGTAGGATGTGCCACATTTGTTGTTCCTGTAGATTTACTTTGTGAGCAAACATAACAAGCAAGAGAAGAGTCAGGAAAGGACCATTGAAAGTATGACTTTCAAGAAGAGAACAAAAGTTCAGGGATGACTTATTCATTACAAGAGAAAAAGAGGAATCAAGGTCATTGTTGAAAAAGCAACCTTTAATAGAGGTCTTGAAACATACAGAGATTAAGAAGGGTGACTTGGACTTATGTCTTTCTATTTGCTTCTTAGATACCTATAAAATTGTTCTACAGCCATTCAAAACAACACAAAAGTATAAAATAGCCAAAATAAAAAAAAAAAACCCAAACAGAAATGACAGCTCAAACAACAACAAAACTCCACTGGAGATCAGATATATGAACAAGACAGAATGATTCCTGCTGATTGACAGATGAACTTACACTTGGCTAACTTGCAGAAAAGAGAACTTGATGAGGTTATATTGCTGATTTCTCCCAATATACAGAAGCATTCTTGTGAAACTGGGGGCAGTTTTATGTAGAGGCATGTAGCTAGAGTTTTCCTGCCTGGCCTACAGTCAGGACAAATCTCTCTCACCCGCCAATCCCACAGCTGCTCAGACTCAACCAAGTAAACACACAGAGACTTGTATTACTTACAAACTGTATGGCCATGGCAGGCTTCTTTTTATCTAGTTCTTATATCTTAAATCAACCCATTTTTATTTATCTATAAGTTGCCACATGGCTCGTGGCTTACCAGTACCTTACATCTCTCTTTTCATGGCGGTGGCTGGCAGTGTCTCTCTGCCGCTGCCTTCCACTTCTCAGAATTCTCCTCTCTCCTTGTCCTGCCTATACTTCCTACTTGGCTACTGGCCAATCAGTGTTTTATTTATTAACCAATCAGAGCAACACATTTAACATACAGAACATCCCACAGCAGAGGTATATAAATGGAAAGCCTTGAAAGCATACACAGATAAATATAATACAACTAGGAGAAGGTCACAGAAAATGTAGAGTTTCAAATGTACATGAGGATGCTCTTTGATGTAGTGTATCAAGTGACTGGACTGTACAAAGAATTAAATGACTATACAACAACATCATCAAAAACAAAAAAAGCAAATACTGGAGTCAAGGCAGCAAGTTTTCAGTGTTGGGTGGCATGGACTTCAGCAGAACTACTTGCTTATAGGCCTTCTTATCTTCAGCATACATAGAAGGCAAACAAGCTTTTGAAGTTCACAAAGCACAAGATAGCCATTGAATTTATAGCTATGTATTTTAGTTTCACAGTCTGATCCCCACCTTGGAACATGGATAAAAAATTTACTTACATAAGGAGTAGATTAAGCATTGTCCTTTCTGTCAGTTTTCTCCATCTCTGCCTCAGAGCTTCCAGATAAACTTAGTGAGTTAAATCAATGTTTTATAAAAAATGCAAACAAAGTTATTATCATGTTAGTGTGGTTGAAAATATCTCTGTCTACCATGCAGTCACAGTACACAGCTTGCCTGGAGCCAGACAGCACCACGTTGTACTAAATACTGTGAGTAAGACAGAAGTGTTCCCTTAGCTCTTCCCTCAAGCAATTTGCAATTTAAGCAAGGAAAAGTTGCCTTCAAGCTATGTAACAGGAAGACTGATCCACTTTGGGAAGCAAGAGAAAATGGTGAGTAATTTCATTTCACAACTCTCTGTGAGTTCTGAATTTTAAAATCAATAATTATTTTTTGAAGAATTGAAATTCAGTTTGAGCAGGCAGCAACATGTTTCAAATGTTATATTTTGAAGGGAAGTATTACTCCATATGTGCACAGAAGAAGAGGCTACCCAGTGCACTTTGGATGATTTTGGCTAGTGAAAGTTTCCTATGAAGTAGAGCATACTGTCAACATGGTCTTGTGTATTAAATTTAGTTGGCCACTTTCCTCTTGAATAAACTATTTGGGGTAGGGGGAAGAAAAACCCAATTGGGAAAAGTGAAACTATTTGGGACTTAGGTGTAGACTGGTTCCTACACTAAATGCTTTTAAACAGGTGACTTCTCATCTATGGGTGTTAGGGTTTCTTTTGCTGTGATAAAACATCATGACCAAAGCCACTTGAAGATGAAAGGGTTAATTTCATTTTACATTTCCAGACAATAGTCGAACATTGAGGGAAGTCAGGGCAGAAAATTAAGCAGGCAGAAACTGAAGCAGAAGCCAAATCTGCTTTCTCACAGTTCTGTAGACTACTTGCTCAGGGCACTACACACAATGAGCTGGGCACTACAACATTAATCAAGAAAATGTGTTGCACACTTGGCCACAGTCCACTATGGTAGGGACATTTTCTCAATTGGGGTTTCCTCTTCCCAAATGACTGTAGCTTGTGTCAAGTTAGCATAAAACTAGCCAGCACAGTTGTTCAGTGTGTTAGTTAGGGTTACTATTGCTGTAAAGAGACACCGTGACCATGACAACACTTATAAAAGAAAACATTTAATTGGGGCTGGCTTACATGTTTAGAGGTTTAGCCCATTATTGTCATGGCAAGAAACATGGCAGCATGCAGGTAGACATGGTGCTAGAGAGGTAGCTGAGAGTTCCACATACAGATCAGTAGGGATCAGGAAGTGCAGTGAGACACTGAGCCTATCTTGAGCATTAGGAGCCTCAAAGCTCATGCCCAAAGATGCAATTCTTCTAACAATTCCATACCTACTCCCACAAGGCCACACCTACTAATAAAGCCATTCCATGTGGGCCTATGGGAGACATTTTAATTCAAATCACCACCTGGAATATCTACATGACGTCTATTCTTTTAAGGAACACATTTTATGGAACATAGATGAGAATTCTGAAAAAGATACAAATTAATTAATTTAAAAAAACTATCTAGACCATGAAGAGATGGCTCAGTAACAAAGAGCACTTGCTGATCTTGAAAGATCATCCATGTTTCATCCTAAGTTCCTACCTTGTGGTTCAGAACCATCTGTAACTCCAGTTCCAAGGCATCTGACAGATTCTCCTGGCTTACATGGCTGCAAGTATGCATGTGTTGCACAGACATACATGCAGGCAAAATACCCATAAACAATTTTTTTTCTATTTTAAAATAAAATAATTTCCCATGGTAAAAACAAAACAGAATTAAAAAAATTATTGGTCATATAAAGAGTCACATTAATGATGAAAACAGGATATCATCCAAAAGTCAGATGGCGCAATCACTCTCTTACATGGCATCATCTACAAAATAATGTGTGTCACTGTGCTAGATTGAGTCATCTTAGGCAAATAAGAGGAGCCCAAATGAACATACTTAGTCTTTGTTGGGCACACACTTTTCTAACTTGGCAGGATAGTGAACCTGTATTTTGTAAATATTGCATTGTGTTGTTCATTGTGCCTCTAAGGTAGGTATGGGGTGATAGGGATTGAAGAAGCTGAAACTCAACAGGTACACTGCCATTTGAGATCATGGAGTAAAATGCACAGTTCAGGAGACCTTAGTGCCACCCTTAAGACAAGAGAAGCAGAGTCATAAAGATATGGTGGCATGGCTGCATGGCAAGACCATGTCAGTCTCCTTCTTTCCTTTGCCAACTCCACATCTCTTCGGGACCTGAACCCCAATGGAGGAGGACTCTGTCTGCGAGGGATAATTCTTATGCCGCAGAGACACATGTTCCTTGTTTAGCCATTTTTCTTGCTGCTTTATTCATAATATACAGAAGCAGAAACAAATTAAATGCCTTTCAACTGATGAAAGGATAATGAAAATGTGATACATTTACACAATGGGATTATATTCAGCTGGAAAGAAATGAAACCATGAAATTTGTATGCAATAGATGGTACTTGAAAAATATTATACTAATTCAGGAAACTCAGACATAGAAAGAAAAAAATGACGCATTAATTTTCTTATTTGTGGATCATACCTCTAAATCTTTAGATATAGTAACCACAGAAGTTAGAAAAGTGAAATGTAGCCTTTGGAAATTGGGAGAATCCTAGGTAACAGGAGGACACCAGGACAGAGGTGTGATGACGGAAGAAACAGAACATGTTGGGGAGTGGAATTTAACAAGGGAGAGCAGAGCAGGGAGGCCGAGCAATACCAAGGGAGACAGTGAAGAAATAATTTTCACTGAGCATGTTTAAAATAGCTATAAGGGTATATCATTTTATAAATTTAATAATATATAAAAATACACACATATATATAGTGTGTATATGTTGTATGTGCATGAGTGTATTTAATAGTAATAATGAAAAACACATTAATTTGAAAAGAAATGGGGGTACACAGGAAGAATTGGAGGGAGGAAGGAAGGATGACAAAGTTATGAGACTAGTTTTCATTAAACTCTAAACAATAAAAATTTTAATTAAAAAATAATAACACTTCTTTCCTGCTGTGGATATCACTCTATATAAATAAAACACTGATGGCCAGTGACCAGGCAGGAAGTATAGGTGGGACAAAGAGAGAGGAGAATTGGGGAAACAGGAAGAAGGAGGAGAGGCAACCTGTAAAGACGCCGGTAAGCCACCAGCCACGTGGCAAGGTATAGATTTATAAAAATGGGTTAAATTTAAGATAAAAGAACAGTTAACAAGAAGCCTGCCACGGCCATACAGTTTATAAGTGATATAAGCGTCTGAGTGATTATTTTATAAGTGGATTGTGGGACTGCGGGGCTTGGGGAACCTGGAGAGAAGCCCTCCAGCTACAAATGGCGCCCAACGGCTCGAGTTTCCACCTTAAACCTGAGAATATTTAATAACCAATTCTAAACAGAGCCAAAAACAGGTTCCTGCTTCTTGTCTCATACAGGCAGCTAGACTCTGCAAAACGCAGGTTTGAACACTGGCGGGTTCCTGGCGTGTGCGTTTGACCGGCAGTATGGCGGAAATGAGGCGTCTGCCAGCGGCACATTAAGCTGCGTGGTAGATTTAGTCTTTACTAGTATTTTTTTTTTTTTTTTTTTAAAAAAAAGAGGTTTCTGGGCTACACACTGCTTTGATGAAAGCTTAGACCCACTATTTCTGAGACTTGATGACTCCCAGAGCTGGAGAAAACGTACAACCGCCATGTTGAAAAGCTGAAGGGGGTGGAGCCAGCAGCCACAGCACCGTTTCAGGCTTAAAAGGCTACAGTTTAAAACAATAAGTTCGCAGTAAAACTGATTCAGATAAAATAGTTTATAATGCATGTAAAAATGTACATAGGCTTAAAAAAATATATACTGTTATATAAACAAATAGTATCTAAAAATAAAGTGTTTTAAAAAAAAAACAGTGAAGGTAATAAGCCACATAAAGATGGCTATCACACATAAAATCTGGATTATGTTGTCTTTGATATTCGTAACTGAAGAAAAACATTTGATTACAAAAGCTGTTGAGTTATGCCAAAATGTATATTTTAACTCCCCCTCTAAACCCAGACATATTGCTTTAAAAAAAAAATGGTTAAGAGATTCTTGTGTCCCAAATCAGAAGAGCCCTCTGGTGTGGGACAGAGAAAAACCAATATTTTTATTTAAAACAGGTTGATTATAAATGTGATCTCTTTCTAAAAAACAAAAGGGGATATGATATGGATATATAGGATATGGAGATGATAAGATAAAAGGGTAGATTAATGAACCTACTTTTAAAGAACAACTTGTTTAAAATGTTTTACATTGGTATAGATTTTAGTTTATGTTTAAAATGTTTTACATTGGTATAAATTTCAGTTTATTGATACAAACTTGAAGTTAATTTTGTTATACTGTATATATATATATATATATATATATATATATATTTCTATTCTTGTTTGAGGTATTATGTTTATGTAACTCATTTAAAATTATAATGGATAATTAAAAATAGATTAATAATTAGTCATCTATGATAATCATATTTGTAGCCATGTTAGTTAAGTCTTCTAGGTATACATAGATATATTTCAGATAGATAGGTAATCTTCAAACACTTCACAGACCTAGAGAATATGGCATTTAAATAACTTAGAATTCTGTTGACGTGAGACACAATTGCTCCTGGCTGCACCAATTGATCCCGAGAGAATGTTGGGTTTCTAAGACATTTCCATTTGGAAGTTTGTCTTTTTGGCACAAAGTGGCCTACTGGGCAAAGAACTGCCCTTGCCTTGACAGCTAACAGTATGAATGCAATGCTGTCCTTTCTGGACAAGCGGGACACAAGGAAAGCGACCACTGTACTCTGCCAAGACAGGGTAAGATGGTCTTTCAGAATTCCTGCTTCTGAAAATAGTCTGTCAGATACTCTAGGCCTGTAGCCAATTTGAATGCACCAATAATGCTGAGAAACATTAGGTGACTGTCCAGGCTGCCAGCTGTCTTGGTCTACTTTTGCAAGATTCCCGAAAGTTGCTTGCATCCATCTACCATTTCTCAGGTACCATTATGTTCCTTCTCAGGTCTTTGATGTGGTTGAAGACTAGATAGTCATAATTTCCTCAGTTATGATAAAAGATAAGTTAGCTATAAAACCTTAAACTCACAAATTTAAGATAGATAGGACATCTTCTTTAATATTGTAACTATAATTCTTGCTCGGTAATTGTTTTGTTATATGTAATTTTACCATGTTAAAGTTAAAACCTTCCTTTTTAAAAAAAGAAGAAAGGGAAGTGCTGTGGATATCACTCTATATAAATAAAACACTGATGGCCAGTGACCAGGCAGGAAGTATAGGCGGGACAAAGAGAGAGGAGAATTGGGGAAACAGGAAGAAGGAGGAGAGGCAACCTGTAAAGACGCCGGTAAGCCACCAGCCACGTGGCAAGGTATAGATTTATAAAAATGGGTTAAATTTAAGATAAAAGAACAGTTAACAAGAAGCCTGCCACGGCCATACAGTTTATAAGTGATATAAGCGTCTAAGTGATTATTTTATAAGTGGATTATGGGACTGCGGGGCTTGGGGAACCTGGAGAGAAGCCCTCCAGCTACACTTTCCTGTTTAATTTTTTTAAAAAAATATTCTTTTGCTCTACTGTCTATAACTTCTTCACTCATGGGTTTACAGTACCACGATGGATATATTTGACTACTGTGTCCATTAAGTATAGTCAGTATGTACAAGTGTTTAGGGCTGACCACTTTGGATTGGATAATCTGTCGGTTAGCTCACCCCAAGATGCTGATTCTCCCTGTCTTGGCATGCATCAATTGTCTGTAGCTCTTCATCTAGAGACAAGGCCTTTTGAAATTTCTTCCTTCTATGGTGATATTTATTCTGGTGTTATCATTCTTTGTCTTTTTTGGGCACCCTACTGTTGACAGCTCATGGATGCAGCTTCTCTGTCATATCTAAGAGACACTATCTTACAGCAGGCTTTCTGGTCCTCTGATTTCTCGACTCTTTCAGGCTCCTCTACCAAGAATTTCTCTGAGAATTAAGTGTAATGGCTAAGCTCTAGATGTGTCAACTGAGTTTCCATTGACACTTATTATCCTCATTTGAGCCAGTTGTGGATGCCAAATAGTCTCTATTTTTTTTTTTTGCAAAAAGAAGCACCTTTGACTAGGAGCAAGATTGTGGAGGTAAGATAAGTATTTAGAGTGCAAGTGAAAAATGTATTTGCTTAGGAAAATGGCAATAGTAAGTTATCCACTGTGATTTATGTCATCTCCAGCCAGCCAGGTGGAGATGACTAAGTTTACATTAGCAGGCATGAATTCCCTCCTATTGGCCTTATGTTCAATTAGATAGCTGTTGATTATCCCTAATATAAAACTGTCACTATTACACCATTAGGGTTATCTTGGTAGACCATTCATTGTGGTTTGTAGGCATTATAGCTGGATAGCACTGTTGATTCCTTTTTTCCTTGGCAGTTTGCTTAGCACCTTCGAACATTATCAGTTAGAGAAATCAGAGAAGGCTTCCAAACTAATTCCAACTGGATTGCTGCAAGTCCTCTGTATAATGTGTGAATTATCTTAGCAATAAAGTATTGTTTTCAATATCTGGCTGTAATCAAGGGCAATAGCAATAGCCTATTTGCTTTTGGTGTCTCTTGGACTCACCTGACCAACAACTTTAAGAGAGGTTTTGTGTTCCTTTTACTAGATGTTTTGGTAGATTGACTAGTGCTTTTTGTATGGTTCACTTTGTAAATCTACATAATTAGTAACTGCATTTTAGTTATTTGTCTTTATATTCACATATAAGCATAGTCCTCATTCCTCATCAAAAACACTTCTCTTGGCAACAGTTGGATATTGTTACAGAAAACCACATGAGATCAAATTGCAGAGCTGTGGAGCTAAGCCCCAACTGATACATTTACAACACAACTCCTGCACAAAAGGCTCTAAAGTAATTGTGAAAGAGAAAGTGGAATGATTCTAAAAGCCAGAGGATCAAGGGATTCTGTGGGAAATTGTGTACATACCTGTATTGATTCCACTACAAGGTAAAATCAACTTGCCTATGACAGATGATTTTTTATTTTTATGTAAGCCTATATATGGTTAACAACTGCTTTACTGAGAATTTTTATAGAAAAATGAACAGTGGTTTTATATTTTTGTCTTTGTCTGGTTTGATATTAGTATAATACTGGCTTCATTGGAGCTATTACTTCTATTTCTATATTTGAATAATTTCAGAAGTGTGGAATATTCCTTTATACTGTGTGAATAAATGTTGTTGTGATTGTTTCAATAAACAAGCTGACTGGCCAGTAGCTGGACATGATAATGTTAATCAGGATAACAAGACTAAGAATGCTGGGAAGAAGAAGGGATACATCAGAGGATTTGCTTGCCAGACTGAAAAGAAGAAAGACATGCAGAAGAGATAAAAGCTTTGAGCTGTGGGTCAACACACAGATTAATAGAAAGCATTAAGTTGTATGAGTTAGTTAGTAACAAGGTTCAGTTATTGGCTGATCATTTATAATTAATAAAAAATTTTTGTGTGGCTATTTGGGATTGACTGCCAAGACACAGAGAAACTCTGCCTACAAATGGTGCCCAAATGTCCAACACCAACATCCACATTAAGACCCGAGAAAGCTTTAAAAAAGTTCTAAACACACACAAATGTAGCCAAATGCATAGTCTCCTGTCTCTCAGGCAGTACAGAGACCTGTTTCCTGATAGCTACCAGCACTCCATGAGCTAACCTTCATGGTGGGTTCCTGCAGTCTCTCATATGGGTCATGATGAAGAGATGTATCTTCCAGGCACTGCCTATACACTTGAACCACCAGTATGAGCTCTTCCAGCATGTTGCATATTGGGATTGGGGTTTTGCTCATTCAGACAGAAAAGGCTGCAGATAATCAGTAAAGACAGATCCAGACAGAAAAATGTCTAAGCAGTTATAGTGTGTTTAAAATGTACAAAGGCTTGGGAGAGAAAAGAAAAAAGATATAGACAGTCATATATCTATATCTATATCTATATCTATATCTATATCTATATATACTTTTAAAACAATAGAGTACCTAAAAAGGGAGTAAAGCAGTATAAAAGAAAAAAGCCACATAAATGTGAAAAATACACAGAGAGTCTGAATCCTGTATGTTATTGTTTTGTCTTTAAATTTTTTGGCTGCTAAGAGACACTGGATTATGGAAGCTGCTAGATTAAGCAAACCTATATATTTTAAGAATATCTTGACTTCAAAATGGAAGTTAAAAGGTGTGTTGCATAGGAAGGGAGGTTATGCTTTCATTTCTACAGGAAATGGGTGGCTATGGATTTATTCCAGATTAACGTGGACCAAGTTTGATTGAGGAAGACCTGCAAATCCTGACTACAAGCATAAAGAAATAAACCTAAATAAGCTACAAAGCATGTAACATATATTTTACCTGCTCAAACATTAAACAATAAAAAATCATTTGCTAACTTTTACAATGCATAGTCTATACTTGTATGAAAATAGATATATATTACCTTTAAAATTTTATACATTTTTCAGAACCAGGAGATGAGACACCAATGAAAACAGATTGCCCAGATGATCAAGCATCTCAAGAGGTCTCTATTATAGTTTCTTCAGAGTTCTGCATCGAGAACAGCTTCAAGGCTGCTGGCTGAGATGGTCCAGCCTCACAGACTACTGCAGCCAAGACTTAACCATTATCCTAAACTTTCTCAGGGTCCAAAGATGCCAGTGCCCCCAAACAACAAGAAGTAATCATCATTCTAGAGAATGATGATCACATACCCAAAAGATGGGCTATGGATGTTTACTTTCATTTAAAGTGCGTTGGTTGGGAGTTGTTATTGGTCATAGTAGAAAAAAAAAGCTAAACAAGAGTTAAATTCAAAGACCTCTTTCTAAAGGAAAACAGGGGAATATCATATAGAAATGATAAAAGAATAGATTATTGAATCTACTTTAATCCAAAGAACAACTATTAATCTCAAAATATTTTACATTAGTATGGATTTTGGTTATTGATAAAATTTAAAGTTATTTTTGTTTTACTGTATATATGTATCTACTCTTGTTCAAGATGTTTTTGTATATTGATAAAAATTTTAAGGTTTTGTTAGATCATACTGTCTATACATTTCTACTCTTGTTCAAGGTATTGTACATATGCAGCTCATTTATCAATGTAAAATAAACTTCTAGTCCTTGAAACCTACTATTACAAACTATTCAGGATAATAAAGAAATACAGGTTAGTAGTTAGTCACCTATTACAATCAAACTTGTAGTCATGTTAGGTATGTTTTCAAGGTCAAATAAAGATATGTTTTAGACAGGTGGTCTTCAAACATGTAAGAGATCTACAGAACATGGCATTTAGGATGTTTTAATAATATAAGATTTCTTATAACAATGAGACATATCTGCTCCCAGCAATACCAATCTACTTCAAAGATGATTGGCATCAAAGAAATTCCATAAGGAGTTTGATTTTATTGTGGCAAAAGTTATCCACTGAACAAGAAACTGCCCTTTCCTCAATGCTGACAGTATGCTATCCAAATTGGACAAGCAGGACTCAAAAGGAAGTGACTATAGACCTTTGTTCAGACAAGGCAGGACACTCATTCAAAATTCCTGCTTCCCAGAAAAGTCTGTAAGATATTCTAGGCCTGAAGAATGAAGATGAATGCCCCACCATTACAGAAGGACTTTGAGTTGACTCCCCAGGCAGATGTTCCAGCTGTTAACTAAAATTTCACCCTTCTGGGGACTTTGATGCAGTTAAAGACTAAATAATTAAAGTTTTCCTTAGTTATGATAAAAAGGTAGATTAGGTATAAAACATTTGGCTCACAAAAATAAGATAAGTACTATTTTCTCTAAATTTGCCAAATATAGATGGGCTGGATATTATTACTGCAATTCTTACTTAATAAACTGTTTTTGTTATATGCGATTTTATAATATTAAATATAAAATCTTCCTTTTTAATTAAACAAAAGGGGAGAAGTGTGGAATATTCTTTATATTGTGTGAACATATGTCACTGTGATTGGCTTAATAAAGAAGCTGACTGCCAATATCTGGGCAGTATTAGATTAAGCAGGGGAACCAGACTAAGAATGTTAGGAAGAAGGACAGAGTCAGAGGAGTCAGACAGACAGAAAAGAAGCAAGACATGTAGGAGCCATAAAAACAAGGAGCCACAGGACAATATATAGAAAAAATGGGTTAATTTATGTTGTAAGAGTTAGTTTGTAACAAGCCTGAGCTATTGGCTGAGCATTTATAATTGATAAGAAGTTTTATGTGGTTACTTGGGAGAGACTGCTGAGACACAAAGAAATTCTGCCTATGTAGAAGTTTTGATTTTAGTATTTTGTTTAAAATGTGAAAGAATTTTCAAGTGAATTCATCTGTACCTTGGCTTTTTTATTTATATTTTATTACTGATACAATATTTGTTATGGGACTACTTAAGCTGTTCATCTTTTATTTGTTTAATTTTGGTAGTTCAGATCAATCTAGAAATTTACTCATCGTTTCTCGGGCTTTTGGCTAAGATCGGGTGTAGAAATTTACTCATTTCTGGCAAGCATTCTTATATAATGTCAGTTGTTTAAAATATTCTTTTATATCAGGTGGTGGTGGTGCACACCTGATATTTATTTTAATTCTAGAACTTGGTAGGCAGAGGCAGGAAGATCTCCAAATTCAAGGCCACCCTGGACTATAACGTGAGTTCCAGGACAGCCAGGGCTACTCAGAAAAACCCTGTCTTAAAATGAATGAATGAATAAAGTTTGCTGGTCTTTTTTTCCTTTCATAGAACTAGTTTTTAAATTTCTGGATTTTTTTTTGTATTATTTTCTTTGTTTCTATTTTCTTAATTCCTGGTCTAATTTTTAATTATTTTTTCCACTTACTTGATTTGGGTTGGGTTTGTTCTTGTTTTTTTCCATTTTATCTGTGCTCTTTCCTATTTTATTTTTAAATTTTTTTTAAATATTTTTAAATTTTTATGTATGTGGTTGTTTGTTCTACATGTTTGTTGGTGAAAAACTTGCATAACTGATATCTGCAGAAAAGAGCACCAGATGGCCTGAAAATTAATTGCAAATGGTCTTGAGCCACCATGAGGGTTCTGGGAGTTGAACCAAGGTCTCCTAGAATAGCCAATGTTCTTCATCACTGATCCTCCTCTCTAGCCCCCTCTTTCTTAAAAAAAAATTTTTTTTTAATGTAGATACTTAGAGCTATAGGTTTTCCTCTTAGGTCTGTTTTGGATATGTTCAAGAGATTTTGTCATATTGTCTTTCTTATTTATTTAATTCCAGAAACTTTAATAATTATTTTCTTGATTTCTTCTTTAACCATTCATATTTATCTAATGTATTGTTTATTCTCAATAAGTAACTGTAACTAGCAATTCCCTGACTGTTGACTTTAAGCCTTGTTTAATTGGTGAAGTGGAATAAATGAAGTAAATTGAAATTTCCTTTATTTGTTAAAATTTTATTTTTGTCCCAATATGTAAGTCTATTTTAGATAAACTTCCTTAGACTGCCTAGTATGGTATATATTTTATGGAACACTTTGTAGCTGTTAGGTCCATTTGACATATGATGATGTGTAGACAAATTTCTAAACAGTCTCATTAAATAAGAAACACAGAGCCAAATACAGAAGTGAAAGCTGTAGAGATCAGAGAAATAGTGATAACTACCAACAAACCTTAGTGTACCACACTGCCATAGTTTCCCAAGAGAACCAGCTTCTTCCTGTCTAACCTGCACTCTTATTGCCTTGTTGTTCTGCCTTCTCATTGGCTCTTAGCCCAGCTACCCAACTTCCTCATCAATGCCTGTCTGTACAGACCTCCAGGTCTCCTTGGTTGGTACTGGGATTAAAAGCATGTGTCACCATGCTTAGCTGTGTCCTTGAACACACAGAGACTCTGCCTGCCATGTGGTCAGATTAAGGGTGTGTGCTATGACTGCCTGACTTTGGTTTATGACTGGGTATGACCTCTGATCTCTAAGCAAACTTTATTTATTAACATACAAATAAAATATCACCACATTTCCACACAAATAAAATATCACCACAATGATGTTTAATTTAAATGCTCTTGATTGCTTTGTTTTGTTTTTGATGAGATGATCTGTCTAGTTTAGAAAGTGGAGTATCGAAAACTTCTACTACTACCCAATTGAGGTTCATCCCTGTTTTTAATTCCAGTAATATTCTATTGACAAAACTAAAATGAAAATAAAATTATAAAAGAAAATGCCAGAGTTTTGTGTGTATCTGTTCAGAATAATAAAGTCTTCTTGGTTAATTATTCACTTCACTAGAATAATTCCTTCCTTTTCTCTTCTATTGTACTAGTTTGAATTCATTGTTTATAATAAATCAGAAATATAGTTTAAACAATTCTTTATCATATGTATACTTTTATCATTGACTAAAGGAAAAACACAATTACATACTAATAGGGGAGATGTTTCCCTCTGTTTTTACACAAAGAAAAACTTGACTAAATATTTGATACCAAAAGGGAAAGAGTGTTTTCAGTATCTGTTTTTAAGTGGTTGATATTTAATTTTATAATAGTTAATGCTAAGAATGATATTTTGCATAAATGTTGACTAAAAATTGACAGCTCTTATAGCCATTTAAGGTTGTGGGTTGGTTAATCCCCAACCCAAATTAATTTATAGTATCTTTTTATGAAATACAACCTTAATTTTTAAAGATTTTTTGTGCAAGTGTGTTTTGCTTGTACATATGTTTGTGTACCACTTGCCTAATTGGTTCCTGTGGAGCCAGAAAAAGTGTTGGACTTTGGAACCAGAGTTTCTGAAGGCTGTGAGTTACTGTGCAATCTAGAAATTGAACCCAAGTCTTCTGGAATTGCAGTCAGTTCTCCTAACCATGAAGCCATAGCTATAACCTCTTCCTCAAACATCAATTTTTAAAATCCAACATTCTAACACAACCCAACCCAGGGATATATATATACATATACATATACATATACATATACATATACATATACATATATATATATATATATATATATAAATAAATTTGAAGTTTGAGGAATAGTCACAGGAAAATATTAGTTTTCTTCCCCATAATTAAATCATAGATTTTACATGTGTAGTAAAGAGTGTAAATATCAGTCACTCACTGGGCATGTGTACAATAATTTCTAATTGGAGTTGAGATGTATTCAGGCAATGTATGTTGGTGCTGTGTAACTTGATGGCATTCACAATGCAGTGTAAAAATTTGTGTTTATAAGCAAAGCTGTATTACATTTCTACAATGTAACATGGGTGAATACTGATGGAAACACATTTCAAGACTGATTTTGAAGGTATTTTTGACGATTTATAGGTAAAAAAAAATAAAACAACCTTGTTGTTTACTTTTTTTTTCTTTTCATTTTCCTTTTTTTTCCCCTACAATACAGGGTTTCTCTGTGTAGTTTTGGTGCCCATCCTGGATCTTGCTCTGTAGACCAGGCTGGCCTCGAACTCACAGAGATCTCCCTGCCTCTGTCTCCCAAGTGCTGGGATTAAAGGCCTGTGCCACCAGTGCCCGGCTGTTTCCAACTTTCGACTGACCTTGACGTTTAGCTATTCTGTGAGTTTGCTGAGGATAGAGCAAATCTAGAAAATCATATACTGTTTCAGTTTCTTTCTCTCACTGAAAAAATTGGGCTTATAATTACTATATCTATCTCAAAATCCATTGTGAGCTGAAATCTCTGTTAATTTTAATGACTACTCAACTTGCATCAATCATGGAGGTATCATTACTGATTATTGTTTTCATCAGAATTTCTAACTTTGTTATTCACTATGATAAACATTTGTTTTATGCATTACTCATTTCATATTACAAAGTGTTCTGTGAAGGAAAATCTGACTCATTCTTGAAATTAGGTTTTGCTTCAGGTGAATCAGGGTTTTTTTTTGTTTTTTGTTTGCAGGTTTAGAAAGCTTTGAAGTGTTTTCTTTTGACATGTTCAATTTATTTATTTTACTATAATTTATTATATGTCTCCACTTAGGTGAGTTTTGTTCTTTTCTTATTTGTTATAAGACAGGATCTCATTATGTAATCAAGTCTGGACTTAATATCACTCTGTAGCTCAGACTGTCCTCAAAGTCATAGTCTACCTGCTTCAGCCCTTAAGGCAAGGATTACAGGCACACAGGGCATGTAGTGAAAATTTCTCTCTCTTTTGTTTTCTTTTTTGAAAATAGAATTTTTCTCACATAATATACCATAATTATGGTTTTCCCTTTGTCCACTCCTCCTACATCCTCCCCACCTCTTGCCATTCCGATCCAATTCCTTTCTGCCTCTCATTAGAAAGCAAACAGACTTCGATGGGATAATGATATAGTAAATATAGTATACTATAACAAAATATAAAAGATCAAACAAAAACTAACATGGAGAAATGGACAAAACAAACAGAAAGAAAATAAAATGAAAGACGGCTCAATAAAGAGAGACCTACTTGTTTGCACACTCAGGAATCCCATCAAAAAACCACACTGAAAGCCATAATATATATGCAAAGCATAATATAAATGCAAGGGCCTGTAGGATAAAGAGAAGCAAATATATAAATAAAATAAAATAAAAATAACAAGATAAAATTTTAAAAAATAATAATAAAAAGGATGAATCCTGGCATGACATTATGAGACAATGAACCTCCGAAGATGCCCTTCAGTTCAATTTGTGTTGGCCACCTATTGCTGGATATGCAGACTACCTTTTAGAATAGTTTGTTTCCCCAGTGAAACTTCCTTGGAGAAAACAATTTGGAGATGTCTTCTGGGATAGAGGTGTGTCTGTTTCTCCTTTGAGCTCTGGGACCCAAACTGGTGCAGACCTGTGTAGACCCTGTGTGTGTGTGCTCCCTTAGTCTCTGTGAGTTTATATGTGCATCAATCGTGCTGATTTAGAGGGCTTTGTTTTGTTATGGTTTTTTTCTTCCTTCCTTCCTTCCTTCCTTCCTTCCTTCCTTCCTTCCTTCCTTCCTTCCTTCCTTCCTTCCTTCCTTCTTTTCTCCCTTCCTTCCTTTCTTTCTGTTTTCTTTTTTTTTTCTTTTGTGTGTGTATCTCTGCCATTCCCTCTGGCTCTTATACTCATTTGAACACCAGCACTAAAGAAGGCCTTAGAAGAAAGTTCCAGTCTAAAAAGGTAAACCATACCCATGAAAATAAAATAAATAAATAAATAAATAAATAAATAATTCCAGAGCAGCAAATCTAGAGGAAACACAGACTTTCATACACTCATATGCATAAACACCACAATAGCAAAATAACAGGCATCAACAAACACTGTTTATTGATATCTGTCAACATCATTGGTCTCAATTCCCCAGTGAAAAAGACACAAACGAAGAGTATGAAATCCAAAACAAGATCCATCCTTATGCTGCATCCAATAAACATTCCTTAACATCAAGGATAGACATCACCTCAGGGTAAAAGGATGCGAAAAGATATTCTAAGCAAATAGACTTAAGAATCAATTTGGCATAACTATTTTAATATCTGAGAAAATAGAACTCAAATCAACAGTAATTAGAAGAGGTAGGGAAGGGTACTGTACTCCTCAAAGGAAAAATCCACCAAAATGACATTTAATTCTTCACATCATTGCCCCAAACAAAAAGGCACCCTAGTTCATAAAAAAAAACACTGATATAGCTTAAATAATATATTGACCCTAACACATGAATAGTGTGAGACTTCAATACTGCACACTTGCCAATAGACAGGACATCCAAACAAAAAACTAAACAGAGAAATGCTAGAGCTAACTGATGTTATAAACCGAATAGATCTAACATTTCTCCCAAACAAAAAAGAATCCACCTTCTTCTCTGCAACTCATGAAACATACTCAGACACAAAGCAACTATGAACAGATATAAGAAAACTGAAATAGCACCCTGAACCCTATTTAAACTGGACATCAACACTAACAGAAACAGCATAAAGCATACAAACTCATGGAGCTACACACCACTAAATGAAAGAGGTTCAAGAGAGAAATTATAAAGAAATTAAAGACTTTCTAGAATTGGATGAAAATGAATACACAACAGACCCAAACTTATCAGATACAAAAGCAGTTAAAAGAAAGTTCATAGCATGAAGTGCTTACATTAAAAGAAAACAATGGAGACATGTCCTACTAGTAACTTAACAGCTCATCTGGCACACCTGAAACCCTTAGAAGAAAAAGAAGAAATCACATTCAAAAGAAGCAGATAGCAAGAAATAATTAATCTCAGGGCTGAAATCAATAATGTAGAAACAAATAAACAAAAAATAGAATACCATGAATCAATGAAGGAAAGATTCAGTGTTTTGAGAATGTTAATAAGGAATCAACAAACATTTATCAAAATTAACAAGTAGAGAGAATATTCAAATTAATGAAATCAGAAATAAAAATGGGGCCATAACACCAAACACTGGGAAAATCGAGAATAATAAAAACATAATTTAAAAAAAAAAAAACTGGATGCACTCCAACAAATTAGAAAAGTTAAAAGAATTGGATCCTTTTTCTTGATACATACCACTTACCAAAGTTAATTCAGTATTAGATAAACAATTTAAACAGACCCATATGCCCTAGTTGAAAAAAGAGAAAAAGAAATTATTAAAACTCTTCCAAACAAAAATGCCAAGGGCCAGATGGTTCTAGCTCAGAATTTTACCAGACTTTCAGTGAAAAGTTAATGCTAACACTCCTCCAATTATTCCACAAAGTAGAAACAGAAGAAACATTACCCAAATCTTTTTATGAGGTTACAGTTATGTGATACCTTAGCTACATAAAAACCAAAAAAAAAAAAAAAAAAAAAAAATGAAGAAGGAAAGAGAACTACAGACCAATTTTCCTTCTGAACATAAATGTAAAAATTTTCAGTGAAATACTTGCAAATGAATCCAAGATTACATCAAAAAGAATAGCTAGCCCATGTCCAAGTAGGTTCTATCCCAGAGATGCAGGGATGGTTCAACATATCTTTTAATTTGAATTCTATTTCCCAAGATATTGGGATAGTGACAACTTTTTGTCTTCTGGTCCCATTTTTGTTTTTGGTCTTGTTAGTTTCTGTCTTTGAAGGTAAGACATTTTCTTGAACACACACACACACACACACACACACACAAAGATGGATTTTTTTTCTTAATTTGTTTGGCTAGTTTTTCTTTTTTGATTGAGTAATTAAGACTATTAGTATTTAATATCATTTTTGAAAAGCTGTTTTCTTTTTTTGCTGATTTTCTTCTTGATCATAACTGTATTTCAGTAATTATAGCTTTATTTGTTTGTTTTTTTATTCCTCTCCTCAGGCTGATGTATTGCTTTCAATATTCTCTTTACGTCTGGTTTGGTAGGCATGAATTATTTTAGACTGTTTATATCATGGAAAATTTTTATGATCCCTTTAACTATACCAGATAGTTTTGCTTTGTAAAGTAGTTTTGTGGGGGATTTGTGAAGCTTTAGAACTTTGACTTTATAGCTTTAGAGTATGTTCGCTTTTAGTTTCCTTTGAGAAGTCAGATCTCTGATACGTTTCCCTTTACAGGACTTCTGGTTTTTCCCTTGAAGCTTTCAGTAGGATCTGCTTGTTCTATGTCAGATAAAATATTCCATGGGGAGTTTTTTTTTCTACTCCTATTTTGTGTTCTGTATGTTTCTTGTATCTGTACAGATATACCTTTCCTTAAACAGGGGATTTTTCTGCCATGATGCTTATGAAGATCTGATCTATGCTATTGTTAGTGCATTTTTCTTGTCATCAATACCTGCATTTTCTAGATTTGATTTGTGGTCTTCTAAAGTTTCTATATATTTCTTTACTGTACTTCAAGAGGATTTACATTCTTTCACTGACTAATCTATTTTTTTTATCATCAAATCTGAATATTCTCCTTAACTTGTTCCTGTCTGTTACAGCTTTCCTTTGAATATACTAATTGGGTTATTGAGTTTTTTCAGTTCTATTTTCATTCTAGCTAGGGTTTTCTTCAACATTTCCATTTGTTTATTGAACTCAGTTTTCAAAACCTGAGTATTTTTTTCTCATTTAATTCAGCCATATATTTGTGTTCCTTGAATTTCAATTAAGAGATATTAGCTATCCTCTTTAACTCATTGAGGTATTTATTCATGTCTTTAAATTATTTTTCTATGAATTCCTTGATCATATTTAACTTTTTTTTAACATATTTGTCCAGAAGATTACCTAGGTAATTCCCATTTAAGAACATTTAGGCACATTTAGTGAACATGGGAAGGTGAAATATTGTCATGGTCTTTCATATCATATGTATTTTCCTACATTATGTTTTTACTATTGTTCAATTTTTGCTGATTTCATATAGGTGTGAAGAATTGGTAGGTCAGTCCTTCAGATACTCCATGCTGATTTTTGAGTTGATACATGGTTGGGGGAAATTCTCATTTACTATTAACAAAGAATGTATGTGAATGTGACTCCTGGCTTGGTCTGACTGAGCTGATAGACAAGCTGTATGTCTGTTTTAGTTTGCTTTCATTACTATGATAAAGATCACGACTAAAAGTAATTCTTGGAGAAAAAGCTTTGTTTGGTTTACATATCTATGTTACAGACCACAGGAGGAAGTCTAGGTGGTAACTCAAGGCATGAACCTGGTGTTAGGAACTGAAGTAGAAGACATGAAGGAGTGCATGGTATAGGCCTTCTATTCTTGGCTTGTTCAGTTTGCAGGACCACATGCCCAGGGATGGTATCACCTACATTGGGCTGAACCCTTGCATATCAACCATCTATCAAGAATATGCACCAAAGTTTTGTCTACAGGGCAAGCTGATGCATCTCTTCCCCCACTAAGGTTTCTTCCTCTCAAATGACTCTGGTTTGTGTGAAGTTAATAAGTAAATAAGTAAACAAATAAATGTTTGGATATCAAACTAGGCCTAGGAGTATGGGAGTGGTATTTAATAATGGGTTTCTGCAACATTGATCATACAGGTGAATGCCACATGATTCAGGCCAGGCCTGGGAGTATTGGGATGGTTTTCGCAGACGATGTTCTTGTGAATTTATGAGGCTTGTTTGGTGCACAAACAGTGTGACTTGAGGTAGCCCTGATTATGTAGGGATGATATGGGTAGGTGAATCCATAAATTATTAAGCAATACTGATAAGCTGCACATTAGTTGGTTGTTCCAGTATTCTAGAAATTCCTGAGTAAATAATCAATAAATAAAGCAAGATACTTGCAAGTCTTTAAAGTCCATATTATATAATCTAGTAAAACCATAAGTAAAATAAATGCCACCTTTCTTCCTATATCCTTGTGCTTCCTAAGAGGATATAGAATGCACAGCACTACTTTTAAGTTTTCAAATAAGCTGCCTGAAATACTTTTTTTAATAGTTATTCTTATTTGTAAGTTTTCTTTTTTCATTTTACATACCAACCACAGTTTCCCTTCTCTTCCCTCTTCCCGCTCCCTGCCCCCTACTTTTGCCCCACCCACCCCCCATCCATTCCTCAGAGAAGGTAAGGTCTAAATTTCAATATTATTTGCAAGTTAACAGCATGTCATTGTTCATTGACATATCTGCTTGGTAATATCCTTGGAATCTCATATTCCCCACAGTCTCAGTGGAGAACTAAGGATCTTGAGTTCAAAGCACTCCTTGCTACTTAAAGAATTTGAAATCACCCTAGGCTACATGCCTAAAATATAAGTAGGCTACATGCCTACCCACCTAAAAAAAGAAAATCCAAACAAATAGACTCCCCAGGTGTGTGTGTGTGTGTGTGTGTGTGTGTGTGTGTGTGTGCACGCGTGTGCGCATGATGAATTCCAGATGATCAGTTTCACCTCAGACTAAAAATACCAATCTAAGAACATTATGTGGCATGTAGAATTTTCAGTTGGCTGTTCCATTCAGCACATTTATGTAGTAATGTCTCATTCTGACATGCCTAATGTGGCTTCTCTCTTTTCTGTCCTTCCACAAACCCTACTTTGAATTATATCCCTCATTGGGTCATCCTACTAAGTTTAAAAGAAATTCAGAGGATTTATGTAACTTCCCTACTGTTTCAATAAAAAGTTCTGGTAAAGTTAATAGCTTAAATGCAATAAATTAATTTATTTACAGATATGTGGGTTAAGTTCAGTACAAGTTTTCCAGGATTAAATACAAGGTACAATGAGGGTAATATAACTTTTAGAGGCTCCAGGGAGGAATGTATTCTTTTGTTCCTTTGAACTCGGAGGTACATTTATGTTCTACCAGCTGTGAGGCTGGGCTCCTCACTTCTTTGCTATTTGTCAGATTAAGGAGCATCCTGCATCTCAAGACAACTGTGTTCCTGCTTTATCACTTCCTTTCTCATATTAAGGTTAGGCACTGATACATTTGGTCCCTCTGAAAATGTGATTTTCTCACTTCTATTATTTCATATTGTTTCTTTGAACACTTAGAACAATTTCCCCAATCTAAGGATTCATTTTGTTAAAGGAAACTCACCTAAATGATTTGGAGCAATTTACTAATCTCAAGTTCTGTAAGCTTAATAATGTCTAAAAGTCCTCTGACTATGAAAGATATTATATTCACAGATTCTGGAGGTATCCATCATGGTATTGGAGAGCTAACACTATGTACAATATAGAACTTTAATAATTCTTTTTGTATCTCCAGTTAAGTTACTGCTTTCATACTATGACAATGTTGATGACTTATTTTTCAGACTTTCACCCCTTTTAAAAACTTACTCTCAGAAAAGAATCATTCAGCCTTTTCAAGACATTAAAACATTTTTTGTGAAAATAATCTAAGAATATTACTTTAAAGAAAATTATCACTTAATTTCTCATATGAATAATCCTAGTTTCAGTGTTGGAGACATTGCTTAGGAGTTAAAAGTGTATACTTCTTCCAGAGGATCAGAGTTCATTTCCTAACACCAGCATCTGGCACTAACCTGTATCTCCAGATCCTGGGTATCAAATGTTCTCTTCTGGTCTTCTAGGATGCTGTACTCACATGCACATACTAACATATGGAACAACACATACATAAAATTAAAAATAAACATCTAAAAATACAATCCTAAATTATTTGATGCCTGTAGTGGTGATTTGAGGGACAGTGTTACCTTAAAAGTAAATAATCTCACAATTAGTGTCAGAATAAGATCCTCCCAAATCCATAATCCCTGTCACGCAGATATATTTGAAAATCCCAACATATAATGTAGGTGAAATTCTAAATGGTCTTAGTAAATAAGAAACACAGAGCCAAATGCAGAGTTAAAGCCTAAGAGATGAGAGCATTAGCGAAGCCCAAGACTACCTTTAGTTTACCAGTCACTGCTGTCTCTTCCCCTGAGAGAGAGACCTTCTCCTGTGTCCTGTCTTTTTATTGCCTTTCTGTTCTACCTTCTCATTGGCTCTAAACTTCACCACATGATTTCCTCATCACTGCCTGTCTCTACAGACTTCTGCTAAATGGCTTGCATTTAGCTCTGATCCCCAGGCAACTTTATTTATTAACATACAAATAAAATCACATTTCAGCACAAATAAAATATCACCATAATATAGCATACTTTTGTTATATACCTGAGAAGCAAGTTGGCTTCAGCAAAAGAAATGATAAATGTTATCCTTCCTGATGAGATTTGTGAAGAGAGAGCCTTGTGACCATGATATTTTGAGTGGGATACAGCATGTTCAGGACTTGAAGTGAGAAAGCACCTAAAAGAAAGAGCCTCATAACAGACACACTGTGATTGGCATTGAAGGGAGATCTAAAAAAATCCAAGAGCTACATTAGGAGTTAGGAGACATGTATAACACAGTGGTTGGGGCTTGAAGTCGTGCCTTTAAATCTTTCCAGAAAACTTAAGAAACAAAAACTCCCTTTTTTCATTTTTCTTACGAGATTATTTTAAAATTTATTTTAAAACTATATTACTTATTGATTCTTTGGGAGTTTCATAAAGGGTGTTTTGATCATATTCATACCTTCCCCAGACCCACTTCCTCTCCCCTACTGACACAACAGTGTCTTTGTTTATTTTTAAATCACTGAAAGCCAATTTGTGCTGCGGAAATACTGTTAGATGTACTGTCTTCCACTGGAGCATGATCCACTCACCTGATAATACTGCCCCCTGCTTCTGCCAGCACCTATCAATTGCCGATAGCGCCACTACTGGGAGTGGGGTTCCATGCCCGACTCTAATCTCCGTACTCGATTTTAGTCTAGTTTGGGTTGTATACGTTTTTATGCATGCTGTTCCAACCCCTGGAAGTTATACTGAGGAGTGTGCACTTGCTCTTCCCTTTGATGCTATGCGTTCTAACTACCACTGCAGAAACTGTCAGTTATTTCTAGGGAGCATATTAAATAGGAAGGTTGGCTGAATTTCTGGGAGAGTGAGGCAGCGATGAGTTCCATGATCCAACATTTTTTCCATGAGATGGCGGCTGTGACACATTACTAATGACTCTTTGGAGAAACCTTTATATCTATAGTTGACGGATGTGTGCATTAAAATGCTCCCAGTTCCCAGCCCTCTAAGAGGACAAGGAACATCTAGTGGTAAATTTGAATTTGGGTCATAAATGATAGGAAGTAGCAGCTGCTTAGCAAACTGAAGAATATGGAAAAGCTTCCAGAGATGAATGATTGTGTTTGAATGTGAAAATATGGGGTTGCTGATTCAAGCAAATGAAGAGTGAAGCACAGCAGATATTTTAAAACTTTAAGCAACATTGTAAGTAAAATATTTCATACAAAAGTGTGGGTTAGAAACAGGAAGAAAATAATGTATTCAAGCAGTACAGATATATTAAAGGTTTGTTTTTTTCTCTGAAAATGAGCATTTCATCAAAATTGTCAAAGAATAAATAAATATTAATTCATTGAAATGTTTCTTTGTTGTAATGAAATTACAAATCAAATATTGCACTGCTTTCTTCTATCCAATACATCCACTAATAATAGAAATAGTACAGTTAACTAAAACTTTGATAAGATAAATTTGCAAATGATCCAGGGACACAGTTAAGATATGGATATGCTTTCTCTGTTTCTATTTCTTTAAAGTTCTTGAGGTCAGGCTCAGAGTATTCCCTTACTAGGCAGGTATTCTTCCAGTGGTCTACACCCTGATACTTGGAACTTTATAACAAATATTATTGGAATTCTGAGTTTCAATTACACATCAATTTAAAATACAAGGCAAACAGTTAAGAATTCACCAAGGCTAAGCCATTGGTTCAACTTACTTTTGAGCTTCCTTCCTTGCTTTAAAGGCATGGGACACATGTAAGAGAATGGAGGTCATACAGCTATTTTAATGAGAAAAACTAGATGTTGTCAGTGGAAGAAAGTGAGAAGACTTGGGAGAACAGTTGTCTGCAACAAAGTGTAGATATTACCACCACACAAGGACTTGAGGATTTCCTTGGCTAGCATCAAGATCTAATTGAAAATCCTTAGCTTCCAAGAATCTTAGAACCCACTTAAAAACTAGATATGGCTGTGGGTGTCTGTAATCCCAACACAAGGAGAGGGGACAAGGAGGAGCTTAGGTGTCGACCAAGATGACTAAAGTGGCAAGTTTCTGTTTCAGCAAGAGTCCCTTATTGTAAGAGAATGAGGGATGAACAACAGAGGAAGATACCAAATACCTTCCGGAGGTTTCTTTGAGTACACTGGTAGGAACACACCCTTCATACACAGGTTCACAGATGCATAAACTACACAAAATGCAAGGAGGGCATAGGCTGCTTATGTCATCAGTAATCCACCTTAATGCATGAAATATCTTTGTGCAGTGACTAGAGAAAAGAGAAAGACCATTTTGTTACTCTTTTTTGTAACTGCATGAAAACAGCAATAAAATGTCCTTTTCTTTCCACCTGGTTAGGGGTAAAACACCATACTAGAATCAAAGATTGGGCACTTGTGAAGCACTAACTCATTTTAAGGGATTTTGTAAAACAATAACAAGAATTGACTGAAGTAGCTACTAAGTACGGATGTGATTCATCATAACCACACAGGCTTGTTTGACATTTGTCATTTAAGACAAATTTATTATTGCAATTATTATATTTGTCAAAAAATAAAATACATACTACCACTCAGCATTCTGTTTCTTTTTTTTATGCTCTGTGTATGAGATGTATGCAGATCCATGTATGGAGATGTGCTCAAAGGTTAGAGGAGGATGTCGGGTGTCTTGCTTTATCTCTTTGCTTTCTTTCCTTAAGACAGAGTTTACCAATGAACCTGGGAGTAGACTGTGGACCAGTTCATGCCAATGATCCTCCTGCATCTGCCCCCTCAGTACTGGGTTGCAAGCACCCCTGACATCCCATACTTTCCACAAAGATGACACATGTAATACTCAGCACCTCATTTTGGTACACCCAGCAGTCTTTACCCACTGAAACGTCTCTGCAGCCTACAGCACTGCATTTTAAAGTGCCATTCTCAAACCTTTTGAAAAAATAAAAAAAATATATATTTTGAGCAATTCCTTTAAAGTGTTTAATTTAAGTGATCACATTTTAAGTAAAAATGCTTATATTTATTAAGTGCAGTATATTAGGTCAGTTAAAGGAAGTTAGCATAGCTCCAATTGCTTATCCTCTTCATTCCGCAGGCTCCTAGGGTAGGGTATGAACTTGCTTACCCTGTGCCTATGCGTGTGGAAATGTTAGGCAGGCTGCTGCAATGGACTTGTCTGTTTTTCAACTAAATAGTGATTTAAACTGATCATTAGAGGAGAGGGAAGAAGGCTCAATTTTCCTGTCTCTTTACATTTTATTGGACAGTAGTTTCTTTAATGCATGAAAGGAAAATTCTCACTGTGTAAAACTTTGGCAAAGCTATTGTGCAATTATTCTTCTTTTCAAATAACAAATATTGAAGGACAGAGATTAGTTTAGGGGCCAAATACGAAATTCTATAAAGAAAACACATTTACCTTTAATTAATGTTTTTAGTGCTATGGTATTAACTCATGTTGAAATTTTAATGATATAAGTAAATTTTCTGATTTAAGTATTCTTTCATGGAATTTTTTGATGTGTAATCTTTCCATCCCAGTCCTCATTGACTACATGCTGCCTTTGTGAAGATACTGATTTTTATCTTAAGATTACTGTCATTGCTTAAAGTTTGTAAGTTTCCTATGGATTTAAAGAAGAAAGTCTTCAACAATTGTGTGTAGACACTGCTGGCATGCAGTATGGATTTTCCCTTTTATTTGAATCAGAAATGGAATTATTTTATCCTTTGAGTATAAGTAGTGTTACATGGTCATTTATCACCAATTAAATGTGAATAGAAAGGCATGCTATCCTTTGGCTAAACAAGTAAGACCACAAAGAATTGTATCTTCTCCATACTTAAGAACCATACTCTGGTTCCTATGGACTCCACTATCTAACAACTAAAAGAAAAGAATTTAAGACTTCAGAGAGGAGAAGAAAATTATCAACTGAAAGGTATTCATATCCCTTGATTCCGTGAAAGCTCTTCCACATTTATGCAGAGTTTGTGTCTTATCTGTCTTGCTTACTTAAAAGTCTTTATCAATGATTCTTTGTCATATAGCTACATTGTAGCATATGTCACAATATCCAAGACTTAGAAGCAACCTAAATGTGCTTTGACATTTGAAGCAATAAATCAAATGTGATGTCTAAACAATGTGATACCATTCAGTTTTCAAAATGGAAGCAAATCTTCCAACACTGTATATTAACCTAGAGGTCCTAATGATAATGAAATCATCCAGACAGAAAGACAACTACTGTGTAATTTCATATGCAAGTAGAATTTGAAACTCTCAAACTCATAAAAGCAGGGAATTATGGGCAGGCTTTGTTGGAAGAAGTGTGTCAATGGTGTGGACTTGGAGATTTTTGAAGCCTATACAATTCCAATTTAGCATACAGTTTTTCTGTCTCTCTGTCTCTGTTTCTGTCTCTGTTTCTGCCTCCATCCTCCTTTCATCACTGCTCCAGCATTATGCCTGCCTGCCTGAAGCCAAGCTAATTGCATCGATGGTCATTGACTAATGCTCTGAAACTCTGAGGTGCCAAATTAAATTCTTTCTTTTATGTTGCCTTGGTCATGGTGTCCCTCAACAGTGATAACAAACTGGTGAGCCAGTATGAGGAGTATGGTCCCAAAAGCCAGTAAAAGAGTCAGAGACAGCCCCTGCTCATCAAGAGTCCCAAAAGGAGACTACACAACTGTCCCATATATGCCGAAGGCCTATGTCAGTCCCATGTAGACTCCCTAGTTGTCAGTTCAATCTTTCTGTACACTTATGATCCCAGGGTAGTTGATCAGTAGCATTTCTTGAGATGAGATTGACACCTCTGGCTTCTATAGTTCTTCCTCCCTCTCTTGTGTAGGATTCCCTGTGCTTGCTCTAATATTTGATTGTGGGTCTCTGCATCTATTTCCATAAATTGTTGGATGAAACCTCTCTGATGACTGTTGGGCTAGGTACCAATCTATGGGTATAGCAGAATATCATTAGGCGTCATAATAATTGGTTTTCTGTTTTGTTTTTTGACCGGTCATGTTTTCTTTTTTCCTGGGTCTCTGGAACATTCAGCCTCTGGGCCTCTGGCTCCTGATGTGTCAGATAGTATCAAGTGTAACTCACTCTCATGGAATGGGTCTCAGTCTGGAACATTCATTGGTTGGCCACTTGCACAATCTTTTTGCCACCCTCACCCCAGCATATCCCATAAGCAGGAAAGACTGTAGGCCAAAGGTTACAGGAATGTTATGATGTCCCAATCCACCCATTGTAAACTTTGCCTGGTCACAAGAGATGGCCACTTCAGGCTATGTATTCCCTCTTGCTTGGAATTTTAGATGGGCTCATACTTGTAGCTTCCTGTGAGTTTCTGATGTACCAAATTTATACCTAACCCTGAAATGCTCCCTGCCATTTCCAGTTATATCTTTTAGTACTCTATTCCTCCATCTTTCCCCACTTGTTCCCCCATATTCCCATCCTTTCCCACACCCACTCCACCCATGAAACCTCTTCTATTTCCCAACTGAGGGAGAGCCAATCATTTCTTCTTGAGCTTTCCTTGTTACCTGGTATCTCTGTGTCTATGAACTGTAGCTTGGATGGCAAACCATTACTTTATAGCTAATATCCACTTTTAAGTGAGTACATGACATGTTTGTCTTTCTGTATCTGGGTTAATTCAATTCAAGATGATTTTTTTTCTAGGTTTGTCCATTTGCCTGTAAATTTCATGATGTTATTGTTTATAGCAGCTGAGTATTACTCCATTGTGAAAATGTAAGACATTTTCTTTATCCATTCTTCAGTTGAGGAACATTTAGGTTATGTCCAAGTTCTGGGAATTACAAAACAAGCTGTTATGAATGTAGTTAAGCATGTGTCTTTGTGATATGACTGAGCATTCTTTGGGTATATGCCTATGTAGCTTGAGAGTTTTCTCTCCGGGTCCTACCAAGGCCTGGCAGTCCCTTAGCCCACTTATAAAATAAACATACAGATACTTATATTATTTAAACTGCTTGGCCATTAGCTCAGGCCTATCATTGTCTAGCTCTTACTCTTATATTCAGCCCATTACTATCAATCTTTGCCACGGGGCTCAGGTCTTACTGGTGCCTTACATCTTCCTTGTCCTGGTGGCAGTTGCAGTCTATCTCCCTACTTTCCTCTTCCCTCCAGTCTCCTCTCTGTTAGTCCCACCTATACTTCCTGCCTGGCTACTGGCCAATCAGTGTTTTATTTATTAACCACTCAGAGCAACACATTTGCCATACAGAACATCCCACAGCATGCCCAAGAGTGGTATAGCTGGGTCTTGGGGTAGTCCTATTGATTTCCAAAATGGCTGTACAAGTTTACACTCCCACCAGCAGTGGAGGATTGTTCTTCTTGCTCTACAACCTCTCCAGAAGGAGCTATCACTTGTATTTTATACTTTAGCCATTCCATATAATGGAATTTCAGTCATTTTGATTTGTATTTCCCAGATTGTTAAGAATATTGAACATTTCTTTAGATGTTTCTTGGCCATAAGAGATTCTTCTGTTGAGAAGTCTCCATTGAGATTTGTACCCCATTTTTAATTGGATTATTTGTTTTTTGTTTTTGTTTTTGTTTTTGTTTTGATGTCTAGTTTCTTGAGTTCTTTATATGTTTTGGAAATCTCTCTGTCAGATGTGGGGTGGGTAAAGATCTTTTCCTATTCTTTAGGGTGTCATTTTGTTCTATTGGTGGTGTACTTTGCCTTACGAAAGTTTTTGGTTTCATTAAGTCCAGTTTATTAATTGTTTTTCTTACTATCTGTGTTTTTGGTATTCTATTCAGGAAGTTATCTTCTATGCCAATGCATTCAAGGCTATTTCCCACTTTTTCTTCCTTTAGGTTCAGTGTAACCGGATTTATGGTAAAGTCTTTGATCTAGTTGGACTTCAGTTTTATGCAGGATGATAAATATGGAACTATTGGTATTCTTCTACATGAAGACATGCTATTATAGAGCACCATTTGTTGAAGATGCTTTTTTTTCCATTTTATAATTTTGGCTTGTTTTTTGAAAATCATGTGTCCATAGGTATGTGAATTTATATCTGGGTCTTTGATACGATTCTATTGATCTACCTACATGTGCTTATGTCAATACCATTGAATTTATTTCACTATAGCTCCGTAGTGGAGCTTGAAATCAGGGATGATGACAGCTCTGTGAGTTCTTTCATTTTAAATGTTTGTTTTAGCTATTGTTGGTTTTTGCTTTTCCATATTAAATTGAGTATTGTTCTTTCAAGTTCTGTAAAGAGGTGTGTTAGGATTTTAATGGGGATTGTGTTGAATTTGCAAATTGTTTTTTGTAAGATGGTCATTTTACTTTGTTAATCTTACAGATCCGGCCAGGCGGTGGTGGCGCATGCCTTTAATTCCAGCACTCGGGAGGCAGAGCCAGTAGATCTCTGTGAATTCGAGGCTAGCCTGGACTACAGAGTGAGTTCCAGGAAAGGTACAAAGCTACACAGAGAAACACTGTCTTGAAAAACAACAACAACAACAAAAATCTTACAGATAGATCCATGAGAAAGGGAGATATTGCTGTCTTCTCCAATTTCTGTCTTCAAAGACTTGAAGTTCTTGTCATACTGGTCTTTCATTTTCTTGGCTAGAGTTACAAGAAGATGTATTATTTGTAACTATTATAAAAGGTGTGTTTTCCTCATTTCTTTCTCATCCCATTTATGTTTGTACATAGGAGGGTTACTCTTTTGTAGTTGTTGTTTGTTTTGTTTGATCTGAGATAATCTTGTATACTGCCACTTCACTAAAGGTGTTTATCAGCTAAAGCAGTTCCCTGATAGAATTTTTTGGGTCCCTTATGTATACTATCATATCATCTGGAAATCTTTCTTTTCAATTTGTATTCACTTGATCTCCTTTAGTTTTTTTATTGCTCTAATTAAAATTTCAAGTACTATATAAAATAGATATGCAGACAATGGACAGCTTTGTCTTGTTCTTGATTTTAGTGATATTGCTTTGGGTTTCTCTCCATTTAATTTGATGTTGGCAACTGGCTTGCTGTGTGTTGGTTTTATTATGTTTAGGTATGTACATTGAAAGCCTGATCTTTCTAAGACGTTTATCATGAAGGGGTGTTGGATTTTCTTAAAGGCTTTTTCAGCATCTAATGAGATGATCATGTGGCTTTTTTTTTTCCAGTTTGTTTTTATGATGGATTACATTGACAGATTTTCCTATTTTGAACCACCCCTTCATTTCTGGGATGAAGTCTACTGATTAGTTTGCCAGTATTTTATTGAATATTTTTGCACCAATGTTCACGAGGGAAATTGGTTTGTAATTCTCTTTCTTATTTGAGTCATTGTGTAGCTTGGGTATCAGAGTGACTTGGAACTCATAAAGAGAATTTGGCAATGTTTCTTCTGTTTCTATTTTGTAATATATCTTTGGGAGTATTGGCATTAGCTCTTCTGTGGAAGTATGGTAGAATTCTGTACTAAAACTGCCTGACCCTGGGATTTTCTTGGTTGGGCGATTTTAATAACTGCTTCTATTTCCTTAGGGATCACAAGTCTATTTAAATGGATTATCTGATCCTGATTTAATTTTAATAAGTGGTATCTATCAAGAAATATGTCCATTTATTTTAGGTTTTTCAGTTTTGTGTAGCTCAGGTTTTTTTTTTTTTTCAGTATGACCTAATAATCCCCTCAATTTCCTCACTGTGTATTACTATGCCCCCTTTTCCTTTCTGCATTTGTTAATTTGCATATTCTTTCTATGTCCTTTTTGTTAGTTTGAATAAGGGTTTGTCTATCTTGTTGCTTTTCTCAAAGAACCATCTATTTCATTGATTCTTTGTATTGTTTTTTTGTTGTTGTTTCTATTTGTTATTTACAACCCTAATTTGATTATTTCCTGTTGTCTGCTCCTCTTGGATGTGGTTTTTTTTTTCTTGTTCTTGAGCTTTCAGATGTTCTGTTAAGTCACTATTTTGATTTTTCTCCAAATTCTTTATGAAGGCACTTAGTGCTATGAAATTTCCTCTTAGCACCATTTTCATAGTGTCCAATAAGTTTGGGTATGCTGCTCTTTCATTTTCATTGAATTCTAGGAAATCTTTAACTTCTTTCTTTTCATCTTCCTTGAACCATTGGTAATTAAGTTGAAAGTTGTTCAATTTCTATGAGGTTGTAGGCTTTCTGTAGTTTGGGTTGTTGAATTTCAACTTTATCTCATGGTGATCTGGATAAGATACAGACAGTTATTCCATTTTTCTTTTGTATCTGTTGAGATTTACTTTGTGACCAAATATATGGTTAATTTTGGAGAATGTTCCATGGGGTGCTGGGAAGGTATATTCTTTTGTGGAATCTACTACATAAACAAACTGAAAGAAAAAAAACCAGATTGTCATCTTAGCAGATGATGAAAAAGCCTCTGACAAAATCTAACACCCTTTCATGATAAAGGTCTTGGAGAGACTGTGGATAAGGGGAACATACCAAAACATAATAAAAGCAATATACAGCAAGTCAACAGCCAGCATCAAAGTAAATGGAGAGAAACTAAAAGTGATTCCACTAAAATTAGGAATAAGATACGGCTGTCTACTCTGCACATATCTGTTCAATATAGTACTAGAAGTTCTAGCTAGAGCAAAGAGACAACAAAAGGAGATCAAGAGAATACAAATTATAGTGTGAATTCTAATTGGTCATAATAATCAAAAACTAGAGTAAGATATTGTGGTAAATGCTGAAATATCAGAGAAGTAAAGGAGCCAGCCACTAAAGAGACTTCTTACCTCTACTGAATCCTGTAGTTGGGGATTTTTCCAGTCCTGCTGGGGCCCGCAGCCACTCAGACCCAAGTAAATACACAGATGCTTATATTATTTAAACTGTTTGGCCTAATGGCTCAGGCTTCTTGCTATCTAGATCTTACACTTAAATTAACCCATAATTCTTATTTACGTTTAGCCACGTGACTTGGTACCTTTTCCCAGTTCTGCCTTCACATCCTGCTTCTCATGGTGGTGGCAGCTGGTAGCGTCTCCTGACTCAGCCTTCCTCCTCTCAGAATTCTCTTCTCTGCTTGTCCCACCTATACTTCCTGCCTGGCTACTGGTGAATCAGCATTTTATTTATCAACCAATCAGAGCAACACATTCACAGAATACAAAACATATCCACAGCAAAATCCTCATAGTGAAAGGACCTGAGCTCCTTTTCCTCCAGCCTTATTACTGTCTCCACTTCCCTAGAGCTAGGATTAAAAGTATGAGCTTCCTATGTGCTGAGATCAAAGCACATCCTCCTTAGTGCTGGAATTAAAGGCATGAGCCTCCACTACCTGGTTCTGTTTCTCTCTTAGACTTGTATAGCCCAGAGTGGCCTTGAACTCCTGATCTTTATGCTTCCTCCTGTCAAGTGCTGGGATTAAAGGTGTGTGCCACCACTACCTGGCCTCTTGTTAACTAGTGTCTAGCTCCTCACTCTCATCTCCAGGCAAGCTTTATTTGTTAGAGCACAAACAAAATATAACCACAATAAATGGTAAGAATTGAAAGGTCATCTTGGTGGCCTTTTCTTTTGATGAGTATGTAGTGTCCTTTCCTATTTCTTCTCATTAATTTTGGTTGGAAGCATATTTTGTCAGGTATTAAAATGGACTACCCCAGTTTGCTACTTTTTTTCTTGAAATATCATTTCCATGCCTGGAATATCTTTTCTAACCCTTTACCTGAGCTAATGTCTATCCTTGATATTGAGGTTTTCTTCTTTGATGTAGTAGAAAGCTGTGTCCTGTTATTACATCCATTCTATTAGTCTCCTTTCTATTGGAGAATTGAGACCATTGATATTGAGAGATATAAATTACTAATGATTATTCCTATAATTTTATTTTTGTATGATTGTTGCTTCATGTTATTTTATTTTTATATGATTGTTGTTTCCTGTTATTTTGTTTTTAATTATTGATCATGGTGGGAGATGTAGTTTTATTATTTATTATTTATTTCTATTTAATTACATATTTATATTTGTATGTGTGTGTGTGCATGTGTGTGTGTATGTGTGTGTGTGTGCGCGTGTGTGTGTGTGTGTGTGCATACGCACACAAGAGTGTGTAAGTGTGAGTGCTTCCCTTCTTTGAATTTTTTGGTTGGAACTTTTTATTTCCTGTGTTTTTATGGTTGTAGTTAACATCTTTTAAGTTGGAGTTTGTCTTCCAGCACCTTCTGTGGAGTTTTATATGTACATAGATACTGTTTAAATTTGGTTTTATTATAGAACATCTTATTTTCTCCATCTATGATGATTATAAGTTTTTCTGGATGTAGTTGTCTAAGGTCACTTCTGTTTTCTCATTAGAGTTGGCAGTAGATCTGTCTAGTAACTTCTGGCTTTCAGAGCCTCCATTGAGAATTCAGGTGTAATTCTAATAGGTCTGCCCTCATATGTTACTTGGTCTTTTTTCTGAGCAGATTTTGATATTCCTTCTTTGTTCTATGTTTTAGTGTTTCAGTTATTATATGCTGAGTGGACTTTCATGTATTATCCAGTCTATTTGTTGTTCTGTATGCTTCTTGTACCTTTATAGGCATCTCATTTTTTTAGGTTAGGTTTCCTCTTTGGTTTTTTAAAAACATTTTCTTTGTCTGATCTGTGCTTCTTCCCCTTCCTCTATTCTTATTATTCTTAGCTTTTGAATTTTCATAGTGTCCCAGATTTTGTGTTAGGAGTTTATTCGTATTTAACTTTTTTTTTTTTAACCATTTCTACTATTTTGTCTTGAAAACCTGTGTTTCAGTCTCCCATCTCTTTTATTTTATCAGTGAAGTTTGCTTTTGACATGCCTATTTGAATTCCTAAAATGTTTAGGTCTAGAATTCCCTCAGTTTGGGTTTTCTTTATCTGTTCTAATTCCATTTTCAGGTCTTGAATCATTTTATTCATTTCCTTTCACTGCTTGTGTTTTGTTAGATTTCTTTAAGGGATTCATTCATTATCTCTTTAAGTGCCTCTATCATATTCATAAAGGTTGTTTTGAGGAATTTTTTTTTCTTGTGCTTCAGCTAAAATCAGGCCCTGTTTGGTAGAGTTTCTGGACTCTATATGGTATCCTGGCTGTTATTGATTATATTTTACACTGGCATCCAGACATCTGGGATTGGGAAGGTTACAGTTCTAGGTGCCGATATATGTTTTTGTCTTTGTTTGGTGGGTATTTTGTTATTTGGTTTCTGTTTCCTCTCTGATTTTTAAGAGGGTGTTGTGGCTTTGTGTTACTGTTAGGAAATTTTCTATGGGCCTGATAGGAGAGGCCCCTGCTCCATAGTTCCACATAAAATGAATTTCTTGGTATTGGGAGCTAATATTTAGGAACAAGGATAGGCTAGGTGTGTGCTGGGTTCACATAAGGGAGGAAAGCAGAGTGTTCCACCTGTATCTGCTTATTTAATACCCTTGGAATGGAGCCACAGAATGAAGAGAGGACACTGCAGAGTGTCTGCTATAGTGCTGAGGATGAGACGGGGATTTCATCTGGAGGAGAGGAAGGAGATGTGAAGATTTGGAACCAGCCTTCCTGCTTCCCTGTCAGAAGCACCCTGTGGCTTAGCAGGTGGGGCCTGTTTGAGTTAGGGGCTAGAATAAAGAAACTATTTGGGGTATGGATGCTAGGACAGATAGGTCTGTAGGGTCCAAAGGAGATGCTGTTGGGGGAGGGAAAGGAAGGTGGTAGCAGGTATTCTGTTGCACAGCTAGAGATTTGATTGGACTTGGGGAAACTGGGAGTGGTGAAGGTCTTTTGTTAACTTTTTAGTTTCCCTAGCCTGTTCAGCTGGTGTGTTCCCAGGGAATCCTTTATGTGTATTTTCAGCTATAAGGAAACATGAAATGATTCTTTCTCCACCCTCCTTAGGTTAAATAGGGCTGAGCTTCTCCACCCCAGAAGGGGAGACTGATGCTCAACAGATTTCTGACAAGTTCTTGGCCCAAGAATGAACTGGAATGAAGAATTACGAAAAAGATAACCTCAAAGCATTTTGGTTTTTAACGATTACTGTGGTTCTTTGACCCAAACCTAATCAGAGTGTCTCTTCATTGAAGGAAAATTGCATAAGAAACACTGTATTCAGAATGTGGAATAGCTGTCACAAATAAGATTTTAAATAGCTATTATTACCTCCACAAGACCTACTCAAGATTTATCCAATCTAATCCTGGGAAAGGTGATGTAGACACTGACTAGGTCCAATCCTTTACTAACAAGTAACTAGCACAGGACAACTGGTCAGTAAGGGAGAATTCTTTCTCATTGAGGATTTGGCCACTAGTAGTTTTCCTATGCACCGTTAGATTACTGCACTGGCATATTTGACTATCCATAACAGAACTTAGTCAAAAGAACGAAGGATGTGATGCTGTGAAAGAGCTAACAGAGAATACTGGGGAGGATGGTGAGTGTGTTTATATTTCATTGTAAACATGTATTTTGTATGAAAGTCTCAAGATTTAAAGAAAATAAAGGACTTATCTGTTACATAATATATATTTCTTCGGAGGTTTTAGAGAGTCCTCTATAATCCCCAAACAGTAAATTGTTTATTAAAATCTTTTTGTGTGTCTAAACTTATAGTCACAATGGGCATTTTGCTTTGCTAAAAATTCATTGGATATAACTTTTACCCTAAATTTTAAATTTCAGCATTTTGAAATGTATTTTTCTACTCTAAGTCATATCTCTCTGACTGTTAAGTATTTTTCAAATGGAGAGACAACAATGGAGACAATTTTAATGGACAAACATATGCAAATTATTTGCTGAGAAATGCACCATCAAGTCTCAGGTTTCGGTATTTTCTATTACTCATATTTCATGTGTTCTTTTTTTTGTATTTGTTTTTTTTTTTTTTTTTTTTTTTTTTGAAATAGGATTTCTCTGTCTTGTCTGTCCTGGACCTCATTCTCTAGACCAGGCTTTCCTCAAACACTCAGAGATCCATCTGCCTCTACTTCATGAGTGATGAGATTAAAAGCATACACCACCATGACCCAGCTCATGTATTCTTTGTGTTAATAAACTGAATCTTTTCTTCTACCAAAATATCTAAATTTGACATTCCGTGATTTGTAACAGAAATCGTAAAAGGTCTTATAATAAAAAAAGAACCCAGAGCCAGATATTGGGATGAAAGCTGAAAGATCAGAGAAACAGAACAAGCCACAGCCAACCTCACCTTGCCAATTCCTCAGCTAATCCTGTTTCCATGAATCCTCAAACTGAAAGCTTCTGCGTCCTCACCTCTGAGGGTCTCAGTGAAACTGCTGCTTAGTTCCTGTCTCCTCAAGTCTTATATACCGTTCTTCACCCAGCCATGTCACTTCCTAAGATTAAAGGAATGTGTGCTTTCCAAGCAAAGTTATGAGATCTCAAATGTTGGAATTAAAGGCATGTGCCACCACTGACTGACTCTTTTCTCAGTGTTGGCCTTGACCTCACAGAGATCCAGACCAATCTCTGTCTCCCAAGTGATAAGATTAAGGGTGTATGCCACTACTATCTGGCCTGTATGTCTAATCTAGTGTCTGGCTCTGTCCTCTGATCCACAGATAAGTTTATTAGGGTACACAATATGTCACCACAATTATTTTACTATGGAGAGCACACCTAAGGTAAACAGGAGCAACAAGAGGGTTTTATGCTCCATGTACAATGACTCTATTCTCCAAAGTGCCTCCTTTTCTGTCCTCAGATTTTTTTCTCTACTACCTCTCAGAATTTTACCTATCTGCCAGAATAAACAGACTGTACTGAATTGTTGAATTCATTATTAAAGATGAAAGATTAATGCTTAACTTTCCTGTTGAGTTTATAGCAGAAATGAGTTAACTTACAAATTATACTTTATAATATAACTGTAATTTAACTGGACTGGTTATAAAATGTATTTTTTAATGGAAATGTTCAACTATGGACAGAACCGTAATATAGAAGGTGCTGAATTTTTAAACTTTTGATAAAATTCATCACATGACCTATTTTAATCTTGAAATACTTCTATATTAATTTAGTGAAATGATGAATTTTTTGAATGAGTGAGTCCTTGCCTTACCTGTGAATAGAATATATCTTTAATCACTTATACTTACTAGTAGACCTCACTTCTGAATATTGACAGTTCCTTCAATTTCCCCCATAAGTGATGTCAGAATTTTTCCTTTATCAATTAATCTGCTGTTAGATCCTTCTATACTTTATGTACACTCTCCAAGATAATTCAGTCTAGAAAACCTACTAAATGAGAGCCATGCAACAAGGTACTGAACAAAAAGGCTACCTTTCTCACACTTTTCCTTTTGAATGTCTCATGGAAACTATACTATAGTGATATCTGTCTATGTGATTATTAACAAAAATCTGGCATCAGAGCATATTCAGTGTTTGTAGTTATATAGATATTCTCAAATGTTGGTTTCTGTTATTCAGTTTTGAAAGAAAGATTCTATTAGGTCAGCCCGTATAATAGAGGACAAAACAGCAAAGAGGAAATCTTCACTAAAAGCTACCACAAATTCAACTTTAAATATACAGTTGAATATACATACCTATTAACATCCTAAGTCTTCAAAAACAACTGTGACATTTAAGTATTTTGTTCCATGAAATACTTATAAAATTAGACATTGCATTTTTGATAGCTTAAATATTTATGCAGTTATAGCTTCTCTGAGGAAACAAAGTCTTGACTTTTGAAAACCAGGAAATTTTATAGAAAGCATCCTTTCATTTACATGTACAAAGATTTTGTTTCTGAGCCATGCATTCTATTTCATACTAGCTTCAGTACAATTTGCTTACCTTTTTATTAGTTATTAAGTTATTTACTGCTCATTTTGCTGGATAGTGGGATAAATGATGTGTTTTCGCAAAGAAATTTTTAACTAGAGGATAACAAGATTGCTCAGTGAGTTAAAGTGCTCAGCACACAAGTGCAAGAATCCTTGTTTGAATCCCCACAACCAAACAAAAACCATGCTCAGAGGGAGCATTTGTAATCCCAGGGCTCCAATAAAAAGGAAATTTTCAGAAGCTTGTGTGGAGAGCAACTAGTCTGATACACACAGAGGGAAAATAAAAAAGAATACCTGTCTTGAACAAGGTGGGAAGTGTGCACTGCGCTCATGCTTGTTCACTGACCTCCATACATGTTCCATAGCACAGGGGCACCCAGATCAACACTTATGAATTCACTGTGGTACATTCATACACACACGCACACACTTACACACCAGGCACACATAACAATAACTGAGTTATTCTTTGAAAATGACAGTTGCATTTTCAACATTACGTCTTAAAATATAACTATGTACTTCTAATTTATTACAAATTATAGAGTGAGTTGGGTGTGATTTTTAAAGGAAAGTTAGTTGCTCAACATGCATAAGGCACTGAATTCTGTCTTGAACATAGATGAAAGGAAATTGCAGAAAAGAAAACCAGCTGAGCAAAGTAAAATAATGATGAGCTAATGCTATTCACTTGGTAACAGACATGAGTATGTCCTCTATTTGATATTGATGAATCAAGTTCAGAGAAGTATGACAACTCTGAAAGGGTATCATTCTGTAGCCAGAAGATTTCAAGTGTCCCAGCCTGCTGATGGTTGGGACAAATCTCTTACTCATGTCCCCCAAGTAAACACACAGAGGCTTATATTAATTAAAACTGCTTGGCCATTAGTTCAGAACTACCACTGACTAGCCCATTTCTGTTAATCTATATGTTGCGACGTGTTCCTTGTCTTTACCTCTGTGCCATTACATTATACCTATGGGGCCTGGCCAGTAAGGCTCTTTCATCAAACAGTGGTCACTTGCTTTATTTCCTCAAAGAGGGGCTGTACTACACCGTACTTTCATTGCATATAAACATTCTTAAGAATGGCTGTGGATGTCCCTCCCTGTATCATTGTTTTTTCATATACATTGCATGATACTATAAATGTCACCGGGGAATCCAATAACTTTAGTAATACTAGCAGATTTATACTTTCATTTCTATTTTAAGTTGAAAATAGATTCTCTTCTGATATAATATAAATCTATTACAGTTTCCCTTCCCTTACTCTTCCCAGTTTTTCCCTACATCTCCTTTCCCTCAGATACACTCCCTTTCTGTCTCTCATTAAAAATTACAGACTTCTAAGATATGACCATCAAACATAATAAAATAAAATATAATAAAATAAAAAAACAAAACATCATATCAAGAGTGGACAAGGCAACCTAACAAAAGGAAGAGTCCCATGGGCGGGCACAAGAATTTGACACCCACTCATTCACACTCTCAGAAGGTCCATTAAAAACACCAAGGTGAAAGCTGTAATGTAAAAACAGACTTGGTGTAGACCTGTGTTGGCCTTGTGCTTGCTGTTTCAGTCTCTGTAAATTAATATGAACCCTACTCAGTTGATATATGTTGCATGTCTCAAAGTCAGCTAAGAGACTTCTCTGTAGAGAAATGAATTTTTTTTATTAGTTCCCGTAACATCTACTCCAATGTGTAGATAATGGGCTGGTCTTGTGCTCCCATTGCCTTGCTATATTTAGACTTGAGCCTGACCAAGGAAGACTCCTGTACAAATGTTTTCTACAAATACTTCAATCAAGGATGGAGGGTCAATTCCAAGCTTATTTATACTACCTATCAGAATATATCTTTAGTGGGGTGACTCTGACTTTCTCACTCACTGGCAATCCCATGTGCTCCTGGGTGGAGAGGCCATAATCTGGGAGCATGATTAAACCACTTCATCTATTTCATCAGGGGATTTACACATTGATCATAGAAGCATTTATGCTGTTTATTATATGATATTAAAGGAAAGTAACACATACTTAGTTAATTTTCAAAAAAATCGAGGACACACAGATGATTGGCCAGATATTTCTAAAATCATTGATGTATAAAATGAGATATTTGCAATCACATTTTATTCTGTGTAAAGCTGCTTATTATGAATTGGGTCAAACCATGCAATGTATAATGTACAATGAACACAATGTTATGAACTATACAATATTCCTTTAGTGTTCTGTTGCTGCTTTGCTCCTTTCTTTTATTTCTCTGGAGGAAATGACCTGCTGATGGCACAGCCTTTTCTATCTTCATCCAAGTTAAGTAACAATCAAGTATCATAGTATAAGTGATATATGAACAATTAAGATTAAGGAATGAATAAATCAATCTATGACAAGTATAATTCAAAAGCAATATCTTATTGTGCCTTAGAAAATGTATATTGAGAGACTGAAAGAAGAAAACCTTGGGAACACTAATGGTGTGTACAACATAATAATTAAATCTGTATCTATTGTATGCATCAAGATCAACAGTGAGAAGAAATACAAATATGAAATGATCAAGTTCACTGACCAAAAAAAAAATCATAATTTTAAAGTCATTTATTTGTCTATATACTAGTAAGTACCATTGAAATTGTTTTTAAATATATAGTTTAGAATGACAATATAATGCATTTTGAGAAATAAACAATGTAAAATATTAGAATTTTAAAAACACTACTGAGAAAATAAATATAGAACTCTGCATGTGTATATTCCTTGAAGAAATGTCTGTCCAATACTTTTATTCAATTTTAAGTTAGGTTATATGATTTGCATTGTTGGACTGAGAGACTTCTTCAAATAGTTTAATGATTTTTTTTATCAAATATAGAATTTCTAGTTAACAGGATTTATAGATGCTCAATACCAGTTAGTTCATTAAAAATCTAATCAAATAATAAGATACCATAAGATACCACCTCACAGCTGTTAGAGTAGCACACATGATTAACGTGTGGAGAAACTATAGCATTTAAAATCTGGTTCACAAGATAGGAAGTATGGTTACTTCTCAAAAATTCAAAGTTAATGCAACCAGATGACTACCCATATCACTTCTGGAGAAATGAGATGAAATTAAATCAAGATCTTGAAGAGAAGAGATGCCTATATCTCAATGTGACTTGAAGCATAAACTATGATAATCTATATATGGAGAATAATTCAAGTGTTTAGTTTCACATGTATGAATACAGAAATGTTTATTCACATGATAGAATGCCATTAGACTTCAAAAGAAGAAAATCTTATACTTGTGACAATGAGCATTTACTTGGAGACTTAAAGCTAAGTATGACAAACCAGACACAAAAGGATAAACACAGGCTGATTCTATTTCTGTGGGGTATTTAAATTGAATAGAGGCAGAAAACAAAATGGTTGTCTGAGGCTGGGAGAAACGGAGAGCTTTTGTTGGATGGGTAAAAGTTTTGGTTTTGATAAATTAGTAAGTTCTAGATACATATTTCCAATGTGGCATCCATGATTGGTAGCAGGTTTTGAATATTTGGTGCATGCCACACTGTTTATGATAATGGCATCAAAGTGCTTACATATGTATGGATTCATCAAATTGCACAATAAAATGAATAGTTCTTTGTATTTATGCTCCATGTCAAAAAAGCCTTTAAATATTTTTGTTTTTATTTTTATATATTAGAAGTTTAAAATTGCTTTTATTTTTGAGATTATCAAATGCCATTTCTCCCTTACCATTTTTTTTACAAGCTCTCCAATATACCCCTCCTTGCTTTCCTTCAATTTTATGGAGTTCCTGGAAAATTTCAGAGTATAATTTATCAGTAGTTAATATATAAGTCTTGTACATAAATAGCATGTGACTCTCAGATTGTTAAATATGCATGTTGGCTCTGTTATTCTTAATTTTTGGTTTTGAATATAACTGTGTCATCACTAAGATGTCTTACTTTGTTTTGATTACAGATCAAAGTAACACTCTGGAGAAAATGGAAGGTCTTCTTCAAGACTTCCTCCCACTTATTCTTCTCACACTATGAAGGCAATTCAAGATTCTCTGCTGATGTCCTTCTCATTTGGGAGGCAGTTAGCAGGAGACTTTTCCTTTGACATTGTGGAGATCCAATGAAAATAGAAAGTCATGTAAAAATAAGCTTGTACTACACAACACTGTCTATCTTAATATATTTCAGTTTGGATGTAAAAGCAGTTAATATTCTGAATTTTTAATTAAGATTCTCATGATCTTCTTAACTAAGTATCATAATGATATCATTGATTGATTGAGATACTTTGTCTATGATTTAACATGCCAAATCAGACCACAGATCCCACCTTGACCTCTTTGTTGGTGTCTAAGAACACATGTATTCTCAGTTAAGAATGTTTGACTACTTTGTTCCCAATGTTGATAATGTCTGAAGCAGTAAGACCTAAATTTATTCCCACTGAGACTGAACTGTCCGTGCTCATTGATATCTATAACCATGGTGGTAATTAACTTCACACAACCTGGAGTAGAATCCTTGATGTAAGAATAATTCTGGGCTTAGTCTGTGGCATGCCTGGTTGACAGGGAGGGTTACATACTCTTAAAGAACCCTGATTCTCCCTCTCAAATCAGTTATTAATTACCAACATGCCCTTAGTTAGTAGTGGGACTTTGTGCTCACTTGTGTTTTCCATGTTGTGATTTTTTTTTTCTTATCTGAACTTTCACAGTTTTTGTGTGTGCTATCAAAACTGCTTTAAGTTCATGGGTGCCACTTTCTATGAACTACTCCAAATGAAACAATCTGCAAATTCTTTGTCTTTTGTCTTTGTTAACTTTTTATGTCATTGATAAAACACGCTGACCAAAAGCAAATTTCAATTTAGACTCCCAGGTCACAATATGTCACTGAAGGGAAGCCAAGGCAGGAAGTCAAGGCAGGAGCATAGAAGCAGGATCTTATACAGAGGCCACAGAGGAATACTGCTTACTGGCTTAGTTCTTGTGGCTTGTACAACCAGCTTTATATAGTGCCCTGGACCACCTGTTCAGGGGTAGAAATAGTTTTATGATCTGGGCCCTACCACACCCATTGTCAATCAAGAAAATGCAGGGCAAGTTTTACCACAGACCAGTCTGATGGGCAAATTTTGTCCATTATGTCCACCTATTCAAAAATGGCTCTAGCTTGTTTTAAATTGATCTAAAACTAGACAGCATAGCTTTCATATCCTATATTCACAAATAAAGTGCAATACAAATACACATATAAACACACACACTATAAAACAAAACTATTGCTATATTAGGAAGAAAATATTAGGCTATCCTATGTCATATATCCACAAGTAAAATGCAAGTGTTCCCTCTAGCTTACACCATGTGAATTACAACATACAAATAGACACATATGTGTACACATACATACAGACATACAATATGATATATTTAAGAAGACATATTTTGATTTTTTTCACCATTGAGTAGATTAGGGATAAAGTTTCTACATGAAATTAAACTTCTCTTAAAGTATTTTGGTAACTAAATTTATGAGCAAGGGGGAGAGATCATTATTAATTTCAATTTAAAAACAAAGAATTTTGCTCTCTGCAGCAAGGAGTGAGAGCTACCTCACCTCATGAATAAAATGCCAAAGTCAAGAACATACACCCCACCACCACACCCACGCACAGCTTAACACAGAACCAAAGAAAGAAGGAAAGATGGAAGAAAAAGATGGAAAAAAGAGATGGAAAATACTTTCCTAGGTTACTGAAGTAGAAAGCGAACACTACAAAATTCTTCAGAATTGTCTAACACATAAATTGCTAAAGATGATTACATACAGATTACAATTAAATCTGACACATTCACATAATCTTCCTTCATTCCTCTCAGGGAGATGCCAGAAATGAAGCAAGAGAAAATTTGGATATTAATCTAAAATATAAGAAGGAAGGAGCAAGACACAAGTACGCATGATAGTTCCTGATCAGGTTTTGAAAGTCACTGAAGTGTTAACCTGAGACTCATTTGAGGAAATTAAATACATGCTTCCACAGAGGCAAATGTCTTCAGGAAATGAACCAATTAGCTCAAGTACATTGGTTTATAGTCTCAAAGCTTGGATGCACTGCAGGATGCAAGAACTGCTTGATGTATATTTGGCCCTCTATAGCCCTCCTCCATCTCCTTCAAGAATTTACACTTCTTAGTGTTACTATGAAAGACATATGCTTAATCTGAAGCAAAATAAATAAAGATATTTGAGGGAAGAAGAGGAATGACTACTCAAAGAATTTTGTGAAGGTGTTCATTAGGAACCAGGACCCCATCACTGACTGGTACTAGCTGCAAAATTACCACCCAGGCAAATGAAAATAATCATCCACATGAAATCTATCTAAATGTGGAAATCTTTTCCAGAGAGAATCTGAATGACCAAGAAGAAAAACCTTTTCTAAATAAAACTCACATTTCCTTCAAGTGTTACCAAAAAAGTACTGTTTCTTAATATCTCTGATCAATGACATTGAACCATTGAATGATTTTCAGAAGGACAGCCTAATCTTGTATTTGCCTGCCATACAGCAACCACACACTTCCCTGCTCTCTATCAGTGTAATGAATTGCTTCTGACCCTATCTTAAATTCTGTGCATACTTTTCAAATATTGGTTATCAAAAATCAAAAGTGTTGCAAGAAATTCTGTAGGTCAACATTATAAAATGTTCCTTGCGCATAATAATTTCTGAACTGAATTTTCTATCATATTTCCATACAATGTCAAGATAGAAGTGAACAGACCCATAATGAAACTTACAGCTTTTATGTTTTTGCTTCAGTGAACCTAAACCAAATTATTAAAGTTGATAACTTATCTTTTCAAATTTCCAGCATCAGCATTCATGAAGGTTTTACTAGAATTTCAGTCCAGCAACTAAAAAGAAATTGATAGTATGTGTACCCATGGAATGAGTATACTTTGTGATAAGGCATTGCCATCAGTTGGATAAGTCATAATGACACCTAGAGAGGAAATCTGGGACAGAAAAGGGCATCAAGGAAGTCTTTCCTTAATAGTTTTCTCCCAACGTCATTTCTTTCATTTGTGATGGGTATTGTATTCTTTCATTCTCCACCTCCATGAGTAAATACTGACTTATCTTTGAGATTCAAAGAGTCTCATCTTTCATGACTTTTTTTTCTTCAGTGACTCACTTTCTATTTTCTGGACAGGGTAAAAGAAATGAAAATGCTTTATTACATTAATTTATTGGTTACAGACTTTTTATTTTTAGAACACATCATTGTACTTTGATATCATTTCCTTAGTAAAGTATCCATCCTTTAAAAATTTCTGAGTTTTATACACACACTGCCTCATTTACTCCTGTGAGGATTACCTAATCTTTTGACATTGCCTCAGACAGTGCCAGACACAGCTAAGCATATAAAGCAGTAGTAGTCTGCATTGTAAATGACCTTTCTAGTTAATATCTACAAAAATTGTATTTGTTTTATACCTGACAATTTTTTGTTTATTTTTGTTTTTCTTTTTTTTAATTAAGATTTTTTTCATTAATTTTTATACACCAATCAAAGATTCCCCCTCTTCCCTCTTCCCATCCCCAGTCTTCCCCTCCCAACCTACCCCTCACTTCCCTGACAAGAAGGCAAGGCCTCCCATGTGGAGGTACATCCAATAGAGGCAAGTCCAAGTCCATCCCCCTGTCTCAAGCCTGCACAAGATGTTCCATCATAGGTAGTGGGCTCCAAAAAGCCTGCTCATGGACCAGGGATGGATTCTGATTCTACCGCCAGGGGTTCCCCAAGCAGATCAAGCTACACAACTGTCTCACCATGCAAAGTGCCTAGTCCAGTCCTTTATAGGCTCTCCATTCATTGATCCAACTTTTATGAGTTCCCACTACTTGGGCTTGGTTGTCTCTGCAGCTTTTCCCATCATGATCCTGATGCAGTTGCTCACAGAATCCCTCCTTTCTCTCTCCTACTGGACTCCTGGAGCTCCGTGCCTATACCTGGCAATTTTTTTTTTTTTTGGTTTTTCGAGACAGGGTTTCTCTGTGTAGCTTTGCGCCTTTCCTGGGACTCACTTGGTAGCCCAGGCTGGCCTCGAACTCACAGAGATCCACCTGGCTCTGCCTCCCGAGTGCTGGGATTAAAGGCGTCTCAGAACCATTTTTTTTTTCTTCCAGAGATGGTGAGATGGTGAAGTGAATTGTACGGTTTTTCTGGTCATAGTTTGATTCCCAACACCCACATGTTGACTCACAACCATTCCATTCAATGGCATCCAACAACCTCTTCCAGCCTCTGCTTGTGTCAGACAATCATATGGCACACTGGCAACAAGCAAACAAAACATGTGTATACATAAAAGCACAAGTAATAACAATAATAAAGTATTATCTTTCTATAGTAGGTTTTTTTTGAGAAAGTAGTAAGTCATGGGAGTGTGTTTATATACTTAAAATCTGTGAGTTCATATATATAACTACCCTGTTGTGTCTGGACAACATGGTTTCCTTGTAGTCACCAAGTGCCTCTCATTCTCACACTATTTATTTCCCTAGTCTGCAATGATTTCTGGACCTTTGGGGGAGTAATGTGTTATATGTGTTCTATGTAGGGATGGGTATTTCAGAATCTTTTAGTTTCTAAATCTGCCTTGTTGAGTTTCTCTGTGTAAATCACAGTATGCTACATGCTGAAGCTTCTCTAATGAGGGATGTGAGATGCCTTGATCTGTAACTCTAATCATAGGTCATTAGGAGTTTGTTTTAATACTGTATCCATTTAGCAGAATAACAGTTGCTATGTCTCTCCTAGAGTCTATTATCTGTCTGATTTCCTGGCTGAAAATTGTGCTAGATTTGGGTTCCATCATGTAAAGTTTGGCTTAAATCCATAATGACGAACATTGCATATTTTATCTCATTTGTGGATGTTAGATTTGAATTTTCAAATATGTGCATTTCATTTGGAATAGCCAAAGAGAAGAGAAAATCACTAGTGACTAATAGGACTGGACTTTCACAGGAGAGGGGATATAGCAGTATGGACTGCTATAAAAGCATTAGAAGGAATTATGTAGCAGTAAGGGATAAATTATGATTGGAAGGGGAGGGATTGGTAGAAGAGAATAGCAGGGAGGGACAAAAAAACTAAAGCCATTTCCAAAACATATATGGAAACTTATTATTGTAGATTTATGGAAAATAAGTACATACATGCATAAAATTGAGTTATCCTAAAATAGAGCATCAAAGGCTATCAAATTACACCAGAAGTTAACAAATAAAAAGTCAAGTACCAAGAATAGGTTACTTCTTTTAGAATTGTTGGCCAGTATTGTATCACAGACATGTAAAATATTACAGAATATTGACAATTCTCTTGATTATCCTTATCAAAATATCAAAATATTCTTATTAGAATCTAACGGTGAGGTCACATTGCAGAAGGCAGCATACACTTGAGTCATAGAACATGAAGAAATAAAGCCAGTACAAAACTGGAAGTTTCATTACTACTGACTTGCTTTCCATAGTAATAGAAGGATCCCTGTACTCTACCAGACAATAAGAATAACCATCAGTCTTACCCAGGTATAAACTCTGAGAGATACAACAACTAGAGTGATATGACATGCCCACTGGTATAATAGTGGTGCAAACATCCTGGGAGTAATTATCCTTTTTTTAGTTGGATTTAAGGCCAGCTTGGCAAAAGAACCCCCCCCCCCAACTAGTTTCAAAAGTGATGATGTGGAAATGTTTAATTTATGTTATACTTTGTTCTCTGATAATTTTCTGTTAAGAAATATTTGTATCCAATGTAGGAAACATGTTTCATATTTTATAACTGATCATGAAGCTCATAGGCCCCATGTGTGAACTTATTACTATTATTTTACTAAATGGTCACATTATCATATTGCCCTCTAATTTTATATCTTAGTACCCAAGGTTGAGTGCAGCTCTCAATCTTCTTTAGAGAAGCCTCTTTATGTAGTAGAGAGCAGGTTAACACAGAAACCTATCATAACCGGTCAAGTACAGACCATAAGTGCATGTAGAGCACTCAGCCACAAGTGAGACATCTATATCACAACCACCCTCCTCCCTATCCCATTCCCCATAACTAGGCTCAGGGACCATTATAGAAGAGAGTTCAGAAAGACTGTGAGTGACTGGGATTGGGGAGGATAGTCTGCAACAGTGTCTGTTGGACCGAACATTACCATTTCAATCATGAACTCAGCAGTTTTGATTGCCTATAAAAGAACTGTAAAGATTAATCCAGTAAACATTACTGCATAAAAAAGAGAGATGCTCATGAGCCTCAACCTCTAGCTGATAAGATATTGACACTTTAATGGCTTCTTGGGAAGATAAAGTCAGTTTTCTTTATTACAGGTGTGGCCCTTCATAGGTCATCCACATTGCAGTGGATTGAGTGACACTTGTGAGCACATAGGTGGCACCAACTGGACCGGGTGTGTTATTCAAACATAATTGAAAGGAATTTGGGAGAAGGTGGACTGCTGGGCCTGGGAGGAATTGCAAGGAATGGCTGGTGATTATGTTTAAAATATATTACATGAACATATAAAATGTTGAAGGAATTAAAATATTTATTTTAAAAGAAGCATTGTCTTTTATTCCCTACAACTTAATTAGGAAATGCATTTCAAATCATTTAATTTAGTTGTAACACATTTTCTCTTAGATATTTTTCTTAGTTATATTACCTGTACTGGTATATGTTGATTTATGCTTGATTTAATTTCTAATATATAGCTAAATATAATAAAGTCTATCCAGCATTGTTGTAACAATTGCCAAGCATGCTGTTATAATTCAGAATCACTGTTTATGTTTCTTCCTTGGCATTTCATCTATTTAAACATTATTCTGAGTTTTTATGTTTTAGTAAGAGATAATAACACTTGCATTAATTTACGTCACTATGGCTTTGGCAGACCACCACATTGAATTTCAATTTCCACATTCTTCTTCATTTCTGCAATTTAGAAGTTTGTAGATTGTTAATGAGTCAATAAGAACAATTGCTTTTCTAACACAATCTAAAAATCAAGTAGCATTGTATGTATAATTATTTAATGTATGTGTTGTGGGATATTTGTTCATGATTTGAAGGTCTATCGCTGTGATTAATGTAATAAAAAGCTGAATGGCCAATAACTAAACAGGAGGTATAGGAGAGAAAGAAAGAGGAGGAGGGATCTAGGCATGTGGGAGAAATCAGGAGACATGGAAAGGAAACAGAGGCTTTAAGATGGAAGAGAGGTAATGCCACATGATAGAATGTAGATTAATATTAATGGGTTAATTCAAGTCATAAGTGCTAGTTAGGAACAAGCCTAAGCTATAGGCCAAGCATTCATAATAAGTCTTTGTGTCACCATTTGAGATCAGGCTGCCTGGACAGAGAAAGACTCGTTACATGTATATATTAGTGAGAGCACTTGCTCATAAAATAGAAGTTCCAAAATTATAATGTATTACCAGACACAAAAGCCACAGACATTTTGAAAGCCACAAAAGTAAATTATTCATATTTGCATTTATATAAGAATATAAGAAAGAATTGCCCAAACAGTTCAAATATTTTAGCTCATTTAAACCAATACCCTTTAATATTCCATGTGCAGATTGTTTTTTGTCTTGCAGTAAATATGCTATATTTAATATTTCTTTAAAATTACCACCTTCTTGGGACATTGTTCAATGTCTGCTTCTTGGTGATTGTTATAACAAAAGCTTTGGGGCTCACTTTATTTCCTCAGGCAGTGTTTGTGGTTGTGGAACAATGTACCTGTTTTTGTGGCTGTTTGAGAAAATGTTGAATAAATGTGGATTAATCACAACTAATCAGTCATAATCATTCAAAACAATCATTCTGTTTTTAAAACCTATTTTTCTTTCATTTATATATAAAACAAAACTTAAAATCCAAATTTAGAATTCAAACCTTTTCAGGAATAAATTTTGTTTTGTTTCCACTAATCATTTGATTTCTTTATTTTTATTGGATTGAAAAAGGTCAAGATTTGTAACAATAAATTTTGTTGCCCCCTCTCCCCGCACTTAATAAATATTTATTGACTGCTTGTTAAGGCCCAAATGATGTGTTAATTTCTTTTTTTAAATTTTTATTAATTAAATTTATTCATTTGTTTTTACATCCTGACTGCAGTTTCCCCTGCCTCCTCTCCTCCCTTCCCCTCCTCCCCCCTAGCCTATGCCCCCCACCAACCTTGCACTCCTCTGTTTTTGTTCAGAAAGGGACAGCCCTCCCTTGGGTATCAAAAAAGCTTGGCATATCAAGTTTAGGACTAAGCTCCTCCCCTCATATTAAGGCTTTGTAAGGCAACCAGTATGAGGAATAGGTTTCCTACTAAAACCCTGCCAAAGTGTCATGGGCAGGCCTGGCTCCCACTGCTAAGAGTCTCACAAACAGATCAATCTACACAACAGTCACACATATGTAGAGGGCCTAGGTTAGTCCTTTGCAGGGTCCTTACCTGTTGTTCCAATGTCTGTGAGCTCCTATGAGCCCATATTAGTTGTCTCTCTTGGTTCCTTTGTGATGACCTTGATCCCTCTGGCTTGTGCAATTATTCCTCCCTCTCTTCAACAGGATTCCTGATGCTCAGAACAGTGCTTGGTTGTGGATCTCTGCATCTGCTTCAATGGGGTACTGGACAAAAGCCCTCTGATGACCATTATGGTAGTCAATAATCTGATTAAAGGAAGTGGCCAGGTTCAGGCTTCCTATCCACTACTGCTAGGAATCTTATTTGGGGGCATCCTTGTTGATTCATGGTAGTTTCCCTTGAACCAGGTTTCTACCTGGCCTCCAAATGCCTACCCCATGAAGACATCTCTTTTGTTACTACTTCCTCTATAATGGCCCCAACCTGATCTCTCAGTTTCTCATCCCAACCTGTTCCCAGTTTACCCAGGCGATCTCCTTCTTCTATTACTTCTTCTCAGAGATACCCATGTGTCCCTCTTTGAGCCATCCTTGTTACCTAGCCTTTCAGGGACTGTGCATTGTAGCATGTCTATCTTTTACTTTGCAGCTAATATTCACTTATGAGTGATTACATAACATGTTTGTATTTCTGGGTCTGGGTTACCTCACTCAAGATGATTTTTTTCTAGTTCCATCAATTTGCCTACAAATTTCATGATGTCATTTCTTTTACAGTTGTATCATATTCCATTATGTAAATATTCCACATTTTCTTTATCCATTCTTCAGTTGAGGGATATCTAGGCTGTGTCCAGTTTCTGGCTATTATAAATAAAGCTGCTATGAAACTAGTTGAGCAAGTGTCCTTGTGATATGATTAAGTATCCCTTGGGTATATGTCCAAGATTGTTATAGCTGTGTCTTGAGATAGATTGATTCCAAATTTTCTAAGAAACTGCAATATTGATTTTCAAAGTGGATGTATACCTTTGCACTTCCACCAGAAGCAGAGGAGTGTCCCCTTGCTCCATATCCTCTTTAGCATAAGCTATCATTAGTGTTTTTAGTCTTAGCCATTCTGACAGGGGTAAGGATGGAAACTCAGTCATTTTGATTCGCATTTCCCTGATGGCTAAGGGTGTTAAACATTCTTTACGTGTCTTTCAGCCATTTGAGATTCTTTTGTTGAGAATTCTCTGTTTATACCTTACTTTTTTTTGCAGTTTCTTAATTCTTTTTTTTTTCATTTTTTAAATTTATTTATTAAGAAATTTTCTATTTATTTTACAAACCAACCACAGATCCCCCTATCCTCCCTCCTCCTGCCCCCTCCCAGCTCTCCCCCCAACCCACTCCCTATTCCTACCTCCTCCAAGGCAAAGCCTCCCATGGGGCATAAGCAGAGCCTGGTACATTCAGATTGCACCAGGCAGATTCAAGCCCCTCCCCCGGTACTAAGGCTGTGTAAGGTGTCCCACCATAATCACTAGGCTCCAAAAAGCCCACTCATGCATTTATGAAATTGTATATTGCTCTTTTGAGGTCTGTAGAGAATCATGTTGGAATTTTGATGGGGAGTGCATTGATTCTATAGATTTCTCTTGGTAAGATGGCTATTTTTACTATGTTAATCCTACCGATCCATGAGCATGAGAGATCTTTCTATCTTCTGATATCTTCTCCAATGTCTTCCTTTAAAGACTTAAAGTTCTTGTCATGCAGGTCTTTCATTTGCTTGGTTAGAATTATCACAAGATAGTTTATATTATTTGTGACTACTATAAAAGGTGTTGTTTCCCTGATTTCGTTCTTAGCCCTTTATCATTTGTATATAGGAGGGCTACTAATTTTTTGAGTTAATATTGTATTCAGTCACATTGATGAAGGTGTTTATCAGCTGTAGGAGTTTCCTGATGGAATATTTGGGGTCCCTTATGTATACTATCATCAACAAATAGCAGTAATTTGAGTTCTTCTTTTCCTATTTGTTTCCCCTTGATCTCCTTTGATTGCTTTATTATTCTACCTAGAACTTTAAGTACAATATTGAATATATGTGGAGAGAGTAAACAGCCTTGTCTTGTTCCTGATTTTAGTAGAATTGCTTTGAGTTTCTTTCCATTTAATTTGATGTTGTCAATCAACTTACTGTATACTGTTTTTATTATGTTTAGGAATGTTCCTTTTATCCCTGATATCCCCAGGACCTGCATCATGAAGGGGTGCTGTATTTAGACAAAGACTTTTTGAACATCTAATGAGATGACCATGTTGTTGTTTTTTTTTTTTTTCTTTCAGTTTGTTTTTATGGTGGATTGCATTGACAGATTTTTCTGTGTTGAACTATCCTTGCATCTGTGGGATGACACATACTTCATCATGATGGATAATCTTTTTGATGTGTTCTTGGATTTGGTTTGCCAGCATTTTATTGAGTGATTTTTTTTGGGGGGGGGTGGGAGTCTCTTCTCTCCTTTGTCCTTTTTTTTTTTATATATATATATATATATATATATATATATATATATATTACAATACCATTCAGTTCTACATATCAGCCATGGGTTCCCCTATTCTCCCCCCTCCCATCCCCTCTCCTTACTCCCAGCCTACCCTCCATTCCCACCTCCTCCAGGACAAGTCCTCCCCCGAGAACTGCAATCAACCTGGTAGACTCAGTCCAGGCAGGTCCAGTCCCTTCCTCCCAGACTGAGCCAAGTGTCCCTGCATAAGTTCCAGGTTTCAAATAGCCAACTCATGCAATGAGCACAGGACTTGGTCCCACTGCCTAGTTGCCTCCCAAACTGATCAAGCCTTATTGAGTGATTTTACATCAGTGTTCATGAGGGAAATTTGTCTGTAATTCTCTTTCTTTGTTGAGTCTTTATGTAGTTTGGATATCAGAGTGATTTTAGTCCCATAAGAATTGTTTGGCAACTATCCTTCTGTTTCTATTGTGTGGGATGATTTGACGAGTATTGGTTTTTATCTCTTCTTTCAAAGATGGCTAGAATTTCATGCTGAACCCATCTGGTGTTAGCCTTTTTTTTTAAATTGACAGACTTTAAATGACTACTTCTATTTCCTTATAGGTTATAGATCTATTTAAATTGTTTATCTGGTCTTGATTTAATTTTGGTACATGACGCCTATCAAAAAATTTATCCATTTCTTTTAGATTTTCCAATTTTATGGTCTACAGGTCTTTAAAGTATTACCTAATGATTCTTTGGATTTCTTCAATGTCTTTTGGTAGGTCACCCTTTTCATTTCTGATTTTGTTAATTTAGATATTCACTCCCTGCCCTTAGTAAACTTGGATAAGAGTTTGTCTATTTTGTTCATTTTCTAAAAGAAGCAACTCTTTGTTTCATTGATTCTTTGTATTGTCTTTGTTTTTATTTTGTTGCTTTCATCCTTCTGTTTGATTATTTCCTGTTGTCTACTCGTCTTGGGTATGCTTGGGTTTTTTTGTTTTGTTTTGTTTGTTTGTTTGTTTTTTTGTTCTAGTGCTTTTAGGTGTGAGATCCTTTTTCAGGTTCTTTATGCAAGTACTTAGTGCTATGAACTTTCCTTTTAGCATTACTTTCTTTGTGTCCCATAAGTATAATTTTCATTGAATTCTAGGAAGTCTTTAATTTTTTTATTTATTTCTTCCTTGATCCATTGATAATTTATTTGGGAGCTCTTCAGTTTCAATGAATTTGTAGGCTTTCTGTAGTTTGTATTGTTATGGAACTCTAACTTTATCCCGTGGGGATCTAATAAGATACAGGCCATTTTTTTTTTTTTTTTTTTTTTTTTTTTGTATCTGCTGAAATTTGCTTTGTGTCCAAGCATGTGGTCAGTTTTAGAGGTTCCATGAGGTGCTGGGAAGAAGGTATATTCTTTTATGTTTGTGTAAATGTTCTGTAGATATGTTAGGTCCATTTGAATCATAATATCTAATATTTATCTTATTTCTCTGCTTAGTTTCTGTCAGAAAGACCTATCCATTCGTGAGGATAGGATGTGTCCCACTATTAATGTGTGGAGTTCAATGTGTGATTTCAGTTTTAGTAATGTTTATTTTAGAGATGTGGGTGCCTTTGCATTTGAGGCATAGATGTTCAGAACTGAGGCTTCATTTTGATGGATTTTTTTCTTTTGATAAATATTAAATGTCCTCCATTTCTTTGGTTAATTTTAGGTTGAAGTCTATTTTGCTAGATATTAGGATAGCTATGCCAGCTTGCTTCTGATGTCCACTTGATTGGGAAATATTTTCCAACACTTTGCTCTGAGCTAATGTCTCTCTTTGAAGTTGAGGTGTTTTCTTGCCTGCAGCAGCAGAATAGATCCTGTTTTTGTACCCATTCTGTTAGCCTGTGTGTGTGTGTGTGTGTGTGTGTTGCCTTTTTTGTTTTTTGTTGGAATGAGATTATCTATTGCCTGTGTTTTGCTTGGTGCACTTAATTTTCTGCTTTGAAGTTTACCTTCTAGTACTTTATGTAGGTCTAGATTTGTGAATAGGTATCGTTTAAATTTGGTTTTGTTGTGAAATATCTTAAGTTCTCCATTTATTGTGATTGAAAGTTTTTCTGGGAATAGCAGTCTGGTCTGGCATCTATGGTCTCTTATTGTCTGCAACACATCTGTTCAGGCCCTTCTGGATTTGAGAGTCTCCATTGAGAAGTCTAGTGTCATTCTGATAGGTCTCCCTCTATGTATTACTTGGCGATTTTTCCTTGCATCTCAATATTCTTTCTTTATTCTGTATGCTACTGTTTTGACTATTATGTGGCAAGGGGAGGGTGTTTTTCTTTTCTTTTCTTTTCTTTTTTTTTGTAGAGTTGATTTGGTCTTCTGTAAGCTTCTTATAATTTTATATGCATATATGCATGTCCTTTTTTAGGTTGGGTAAGTTTTCTTCTATGATTTTGTTAAATATATTGTCTGTGCCTTTGAGCTGGGAGTCTTCTCCTTCTATTCTTAGGTTTGGTCTTTTCATGGTACCCCAGATTTCCCAGATGTTTTGTGTTAGGAGTTTTTCTTTGGCCAATGAATCTGCTTCCTCACTCATATCTTCAATGCCTGAGATTCTCTCTTCCATCTCTTGTATTCTGTTGGTGATATTTGCATCTATATTTCCTGTTCACTTACCCAGATTTTCTATTTCCAGGATTTCCTCATTTTGTGCTCTCTTTATTGCTTCTATTACAATTTTCAGGTCTTGAACCATTTCCTTCATCTGTTTGATAATTTTTTGTGTGAATTTCTTGGCACTCTTTGAGGGATTTACTGATTCCTTCCAATTTTTTGTATGTCTTGTTCTTTATTTCTTTAAGGGAACTCTTCACTTCTTCTTTGATGGTCTCTATTATCTTCATAGAGTTATTTTTAAGATCATTTTCTTGTGCTTCAGCTGTGGTGGAGAGTTCATGTCTTGCTGTCATAGGATCTCTGGTCCCCCATTCTATCATTTAATATAGCACTTAGACATCTCGATTTGGGATAATTATAGTTCTAAATGTTGATTCTTGCATTTGTCCTTTTTGGGTGGGTGTTTTGTTCCTTTGTTTTCTATTCCTTTTTTGTCTTCCAGCCTAAAGGGTGCCTGGTAGTTCTTCAGGTACAGTAGGGTATCTCAGCTGAGGTTTGTGAGGATTTGGTTACTAAGATCCAGCCTTGCTTTATAGGCCTATGTTGTCTCCTGGAGTTGTGGGCAAGTCTGACCATAGGGAGAATGATGAGATGGGTGGGGTTGGGTGGTGGAGTGGGTCTTGTGGGAACACAATTCAGTGGATGTCAGTGGTGGCAGTCCAGTTGGCAGGCTGGTCTCTCATCTGCTTCCTGGCTACTGGAGACTACACCATAGCAGTAGAATTTCACCAGAGTTGGAGGCAGAGCAAAGCTGCCTTGCTGATGCTGAAATGGGAGGGGGAGGGCCACAGGATGTGCCCTGGGCCTTAGGGCCTGGAGATTGTGGTACCTCAGCTGGAAGACCAGTCACTCATCTATACTTCTGACTGGTGACTGGTGTGGGCTATGTTGGTGTGGAGTCTGCTGGAGTTGTGGGGAAGGGCTGGCTATAGGAAGGATGATAATATGGGATGGATTGGGTGGCAGAGTGGGTCTCAGGGGAAGTGGTTCCAGTGGGGGGGGGAGTGGTCCAGCTGGCAGGCAGGTCTCTCACTTGCTCACTGGCTGGTGGTGACTGGTGTATGAAATTTTTCAATTAAAACATGACTAGGAGGCCTCACCTTCCATAGGTCTCCCTCCTCTGCTCTGCACCAGCCAGCCTCAGGACCTTCACCTGGACTTCTAGGCAGCTTTGTAACTGCTCTGGAGTCCCTCCCAAGTCTTGGGACCAAGTAAAAATAAAGCATTTTGAAACAGCAAAAAAGAAAAAAGAAGAAGACAAAAGCTATGTTGTACTGTGTTCCAGTGCCAGACCACTGAGTTATCAGAGAAAATGTTCAGCCACATCACTGCAAACTAAAATATGTATTTTCCAGAAATCCAAACCTTGCTATATTGCCAAAGGTTTGGTGATGAACACAATGCCCTTATTGGAAATGGGTAATTTATACTGTTAAACAATCATAAGTAAAAAGTATATTTAGGTAGACGGGCCCGGCGGCAGAGACAAGCAGACGCAGGTAGGCCTGCAGCGGTGGCCCGCGGAGGTAGACGGGCCCAGCGGCGGCCTGCAGAGGTAGACGGGCCCGGCAGCAGAGGCCGACAGGGACATACAGGCCCGGTGGCAAACTGCAGAGGTAGACAGGCCCAGGGACAGAGACAAGCAGACGCAGCTTGGAACAGGGATGCCCCTAACCCCAACACCTGGGGAAGAAGCTATCTCCGTGGGTCGGAATCAGAACGAATCTGAACACTCCATCTGAGGACAACCCAGGGCCCAGCTGCTGATCCTGTGAAACCCAACAACTTGGAGGTGTTGGTGAGACTATCCTGCTCAGCTGAAACCCATCTGGGAGAAGATTCAGATGCCTACAGTTTAAAGTCTGAAGAAACAAGATCAGCTGAGGAGTTGACAAATGAACAAAATGTGACCTGGGAACACAGAAGAAGGCGCTACCCAGCCACCACACCAGATCACCAGAATCATAAGTATATAATTCACCGATTGAAATCAGCTGCCCCTGAAGAAATAGCCCAATAGCACCAATTTAACCAAGAACCCCTACTAAACCAAGACTAAAAATTAGAACAAGAGAGGCACTCTCAGACACAGACACCACCTGCACTGCACAGAGGAAGAGATGAGTAGACACCAGTGCAAAATACAGGCAACAACATAAAGACCTATATGGCAACATCAGAACCTAGTGATTCTACACCATGACAGAAGAAACAGAAGAAATCAACCCTAAAAATGACTTTAAGAAGATGATAGAGGCCCTTAAAGAAGAAATAAAACATTCCCTCAAAGAGGAAATAAAAACTTTCCTTAAAGAGGAAATGAAAAACTACCTTAAAGAGGAAATAAAAACTTTCCTTAAAGAGGAAATAAAAAACTCCCTTAAAGAGGAAATAAAAACTTCCCTTAAAGAGGAAATGAAAAACTCCATTAAAGAGGAAATTAAAAACTCCCTTAAAGAAATGGAAGAAAAAACGAACAAAAAATGGGAAGAAATCAAAGAAAGCCAAGAAAAAGCAATTAAACAGATGAAAGAAACATTCCAAGATCTGAAAAATGAATTTGAGACAATAGAGAAAACACATGCTGAGGGAATGCTGGAAATAGAAATCCTGACTAAACGAACAGGAACTACAGAAACAAGCATAACCAACCAATTGCAAGAGATGGAACAGAGAATCTCTGACACTGAAGACACGATAGAGAAAATAGATTCGTCAGTCAAAGAAAACACTAAAGACAAAAAAGTCGTAACACAAAACGTCCAGGAAATTTGGGACACCATGAAAAGACCAAACCTAAGAATAAGAATAAGGGATAGAAGCAGGAGAAGAATAACAACTCAAAGGCACAGAAAATATATTCAACAAAATCATAGAAGAAAACTTTCCTAACCTAAAGAAAGAAATACCTATGAAGATACAAGAAGCTTACAGAACACCGAATAGGCTGGATCCAAAAAAAAGTCCCCTCGCCACATAATAATCAAAACACTAAACACACAGAACAAAGAAAAAATATTAAGAGCCGCAAAGGAAAAAGACCAAGTAACATATAAAGGCAAACCCATTAGAATAACACCAGACTACTCAATAGAGACTATGAAAACTAGAAGATCATGGACAAACCTCATGCAGACACTAAGAGACCACAGATGCCAACCCAGACTATTATACCCAGCAAAACTCTCAATCACCATAGGCAGAGTAAACAAAATATTCCAGGATAAAACCAGATTTAATCAATACCTGTCCACAAACCCAGCCCTATAGAAAGCACTAGAAGGGAAAATTCAACCCAAAGAAGCTAAACACATCCATGAAAAATCAAGCAATAGATAATCCCACACCAACATACACCACAGAAGGACAACACAACACAACCAAAAAAAAAATAATAACAGGAATTAACAATCACTGGTCATTAATATCCATCAATATCAATGGTCTCAACTCACCTATAAAAATACACAGGCTAACAGAATGGATAAGAAAACAGGACCCATCCATTTGCTGCATACAAGAAACACACCTTAACTCCAAAGACAGACACTACCTCCGAGTAAAAGGCTGGGAAAAGGCTTTCCAAGCAAATGGACCTAAAAAACAAGCTGGTGTAGCTACCCTAATATCTAATAAAATAGACTTCAAACTAAAATCAATCAAAAGAGACCAGGATGGACATTACATATTCATCACGGGAAAAATCCACCAAGATGAAGTCTCGATTCTAAACATTTATGCTCCAAATACAAAAGCACCCACATTCATAAAAGAAACACTACTAAAGTTTAAAACGCACATCAAACCCCACGCATTAGTAGTGGGAGATTTTAAAACACCACTCTCACCAAAAGATAGATCTACCAGACTGAAACTTAACAAAGAAATAAAGGACCTAACAGATGTTATGACTCAAATGGACCTAATAGATATCTACAGAATATTCCATCCTAACACAAAAGAATATACCTTCTTCTCAGCACCCCATGGAAGCTTCTCAAAAATTGACCACATGCTTGGACACAAAACAAATCTCAACAGATACAAAAAACTGGAATAACCTCCTGTATCTTATCAGACCACCATGCCTTAAAGTAAGACCTCAATAACAACAAAAATTATAGAAAACCGACAAACTCATGGAAACTGAATAATGCCCACCTGAAACATCAATGGGTCAAGGAAGAAATAAAGACAGAAATTAAAGAGTTCCTAGAATTCAATGAAAATGAAAGTACAACATACCCAAACTTATGGGACACTATGAAAGCAGTGCTAAGAGGAAAATTCATAGCTCTAAATGCACACATAAAGAAGATGGAACAATCCCATACCAATGAATTAACAGCACAACTGAAAGCTCTAGAACAAAAAGAAACAAACTCACCCAGGAGAAATAGACGCCAGGAAATAATTAAATTGATGGATGAAATCAACGAAATAGAAAACAAGAGAACAATACAAGAAATCAATGAAACAAAGAGTTGGTTCTTTGAAAAAATCAACAAGATAGACAAACCCCTAGCCAAATTAACCAAAAGGCAAAGAGAGAGCACCCAAATTCACAAAATCAGAAATGAAAAGGGAGACATAACAACAGACAACGAGGAAATCCAGAGAATCATCAGATCATACTTCAAAAACCTGTACTCCACAAAAATGGAAAACCAGGAAGAAGTGGACAATTTTCTGGATAAATACCACATACCAAAATTAAATCAAGACCAGATAAACCATTTAAATAGACCAATAACCCCTAAAGAAATAGAAACAGTCATCAAAAGTCTCCCAACCAAAAAAAAGCCCAGGACCAGATGGTTTCAGTGCAGAATTCTACCAGACTTTCAAAGAAGAACTAATACCAATCCTCTTCAAAGTGTTCCACACAATAGAAACAGAAGGAACACTACCAAACTCTTTTTATGAGGCTACAATTACCCTGATACCCAAACCACACAAAGATGCAACAAAGAAAGAGAACTACAGACCAATCTCCCTCATGAACACTGATGCAAAAATACTCAACAAAATATTGGCAAACCGAATCCAAGAATACATCAAAACAATCATCCATCACAACCAAGTAGGATTCATCCCAGGGATGCAAGGATGGTTCAGCATACGAAAATCAGTCAATGTAATACACCATATAAACAAACTGAAAGAAAAAAACCACATGATCATCTCCTTAGATTCTGAAAAAGCCTTTGACAAAATCCAACACCCCTTCATGATAAAGGTCTTAGAAAGATTAGGAATACAAGGAACATTTCTAAACATAATAAAAGCAATTTATAGCAAGCCAACAGCAAACATTAAATTAAATGGAGAGAAACTGAAAGCAATACCACTAAATTCAGGAACAAGACAAGGCTGTCCACTCTCCCCATATTTATTCAATATAGTACTAGAAGTTCTAGCTAGAGCAATAAGACAACAAAAGGAGATCAAAGGGATACAAATTGGCAAGGAAGAAGTCAAACTTTCACTATTTGCAGATGATATGATAGTATACATAAGTGAACCCAAAAACTCTACCAGGAACTCCTACAGCTGATAAACTCCTTCAGTAAAGTGGCAGGATACAAGATTAACTCAAAAAAATCAGTAGCCCTCCTATACACAAATGATAAAAGGGTTGAGAAAGAAGTCAGAGAAACATCACCCTTTACAATAGCCACAAATAATATAAAATACCTTGGGATAACACTAACTAAACAAGTGAAAGACCTTTTTGATAAGAACTTTAAACCTCTAAAGAAAGAAATTAAAGAAGATATCAGAAAATGGAAGGGTCTCCCATGCTCATGGATAGGTAGGATTAACATAGTAAAAATGGCAATCTTACCAAAAGCAATCTACAGATTCAATGCAATCCCCATCAAAATCCCAACACAATTCTTCACAGACTTGGAAAGAAAAATACTCAACTTTATATGGAAAAACAAAAGACCCAGGATAGCTAAAAGAATCCTATACGATAAAGCAACCCTTGGAGGCATCACCATCCCTGACCTCAAACTCTACTATAGAGCTATACTAATAAAAACAGCTTAGTACTGGTATAAAAACCAACATATGGACCAATGGAATTGAATTGAAGACCCTGACATTAATCCATGCACATATGAACACCTGGTTTTTGACAAAGGAGCCAAAACTATACAATGGAACAAAGAAAGTATCTTCAACAAATGGTGCTGGCATAACTGGATGTCAATATGTAAAAGATTACAAATAGATCCATATCTGTCACCATGCACAAAACTCAAGTCCAAGTGGATCAAAGACCTAAACATAAATCCAATTACACTAAACTTAATCGAAAAAAAAAATAGGAAGCACTCTTGAACGCATTGGCACCGGAGACCATTTCTTAAATAAAACACCGACAGCACAGACCCTGAGCACAACCATTAATAAATGGGACCTCTCGAAACTGAGAAGCTTTTGCAGGGCAAAAGACACAGTCAATAAGACAAAAAGACAGCCAACAGATTGGGAAAAGATCTTCACCAACCCCACATCTGACAGGATTGATCTCCACAATATATAAAGAACTCAAGAAACTAGACATCAAAGTACTGAACAGTCCAATTAAAAAATGGGCTAAAGAGCTAAACAGAGAATCCACAAAGCAAGAACTACAAAGGGCTGAAAGACATTTAAAGAAATGCTCAACATCCTTAATCATCAGAGAAATGCAAATCAAAACGACTCTGAGATACCACCTTACACCTGTTAGAATGGCTATGATCAAAAACACCAATGACAACCAATGTTGGAGAGGATGTGGAGCAAAGGGAAAAAAACTCCTCCACTGTTGGTGGGAATGTAAACTTGTACAACCACTGTGGAAATCAGTATGGCGGTTTCTCAGAAAATTAGGAATTGAACTACCTCAAGACCCAGCCATCCCACTCTTGGGCATATACCAAAGGAATGCTGATTCATACCATAAAGATACATGCTCAGCTATGTTCATAGCAGCACTATTTGTAATAGCCAGAACCTGGAAACAACCTAGATGCACATCAACGGAAGAATGGATGAAAAAAATGTGGTACATATGCACAATGGAGTACTACTCAGCAGAGAAAAACAATGAAAGCATGAAATTTGCAGGCAAATGGATGGAACTAGAAAAAATCATCCTGAGTGAGGTAACCCAAACCCAGAAAGACAGTTATGGTATGTACTCACTCATAGGTGGATTCTAGATATAAAATAAAGAACAATCAGACCACAACCCATAGAATCATATAGGCTATATATATAGCATGGAGGTCCCTAGGACAACTGTGGCATATAATAAATTTCAGTTTTACTCAATTATTGAAAAAAATAGCCAAATGAATGGAAACACATGAACTATGAACCAAAGGCTGAGGGGCCCCCAGCTGGATCAGGCCCTCTGAATAGGTGAGACAGTTGATTGGCTTGATCCGTTTGGGAGGCAACTAGGCAGTGGGACCAAGTCCTGTGCTCATTGCATGAGTTGGTTGTTTGAAACCTGGAACTTATGCAGGGACACTTGGCTCAGTCTGGGAGGAAGGGACTGGACCTCCCTGGACTGAGTCTACCAGGTTAATCGCAGTCCTCGGGGAGGACTTGTCCTGGAGGAGGTGGGAATGGGGGTTGGACTGGGGGTAAGGGGAGGGGGTGGGAGGGGGGAGAATAGGGGAACCCATGGCTGATATGTCGAACTGAATGGTATTGTAAAATTATATATATATATGTATATATATATATATATATATATATATATATATATATATATGTATGTATGTATATTTAACAATTCCTCCCTAACATTTGAATACAAATCCATGTTTGCTTCTCAAAATATATTTTGGAGAAAAATGTGAGATTGTCAGAACACAAATTTAACTTCTATCTAATGCCTTCCATTAAATACATTGCTGCATATTTTAGTAGGCTATTTCTAAATTATTTTCTAGAGCTGGAGTGATTTGAGATGGAATTAGTATTGTTAAGTTACACATCCCCTTTCCCTCTCCTCTGTGTCACCTATTTCTTCTCTTTCCCTCAGAACCAAGCCTGTGTGAAGACTCGTGTTAAGCACCTTGATCTCATTAATATAACGAGGCTTTCATCTCTTTTTTATTGATCACTTTGTTCCTTGAGAATTTCATGTATATACATATATATGAATTATATATGTATATTCTATCCACAGTGCTCTATCATCTTCCTCTTATCTCTATCACCCCACCGCACCTTTTCCTACCAGTCTTTCTCAGATTCTAGATTGTTGGTCATTTTGTGTGTGTATGTGCCATTTTGCTTAACCAAAGCCCTCTGTGCAAACATTAGGTTGGAATTACCCATTGGACTCTGATAGAGGTCACTTTTAGACACAAAACTGAAGGCAAAAACTCCTTTTGTTTCTGAATTACTAGTAGCAAATAGTTTAGCCCTAACAAGTAAGATAATCTGAGCCTTCCTCCTTCTACACATAATGGTTGACAGTCCCAGTATCATGAAGACCCACTTCAAATAACAGCAGCTGCTGAGTTCACAAAAGCACTTGATTAGGTCTTGCCAGAAGAGGACTGATATCCTTCTCCCTATCTTCTGACTCATGTATTCTTTCTGTTTTTTTTTTTTTTTTTTTTTTTTTGAAAATTTCTATGATCCTTGCTGGACATAAGAAATATGTATTGTTTAAGGCTGTACAGTGATCCATCACTTTTATCAATATCTTAAGTAACTTAACTATGAGACTGTGCATTCACCACCATTCCGTGAAAAGAAGCTTCTCTGTGGAAGGCAAGCATGTATATGTGTGTACTGCATGCATGACTGCAGTCTCTTGAGTGCAAAAATCAGGATCAGACACTCTCTGCCTGTAAATGATTGTTAGCCATAGTATGGGTACTAGGAATCAAAGCTCAGTCCTGAAATCAGAGGCTTTTCTGTCAATCTGGTCCTGCAGCCACTTTAAAATAATCACTCAGAGGCTTAATATTAATTACAAACCATTTGGCCTGTTGCTCAGGCTTATTACTAACTAGCTCCTGCAACTTAAATTATCACATTTATATTAATCTACATCTTTCACATGGCTATAGTGTTATTGTACTCCTGGCATCTTGTCCCCTGGGTGACTGACTGGCTGGCTTCTCTCTCTACTCAACCCTTCTTCTCCTATATCACTATTTTGATTTCACCTGGATCTATCCTGCTTTGCCATAGTCCAAAGCAGCTTTATTTATCAACCAATGAGAGCAACATATATTCACAACATACAGAAAAACATCCCACATCATAGTCCCCTTCAATGTCTTAGTTTTTTAAGTTATTAATGCTTTCTAGATTATCATCTATTATTTGCATATCAGACAAATACATTTCTCCCATTCTGTGGATTGTTTCTTTACCTGAAGGATTATTTCTTCTCTTGAACAGAAGCTTTTAATTCCCCAAAGCCCCATTTGTCATCTGTTGTTGTTTTTTTTTTTTTTCCTGAGTGACCAGTGTCATATTTAGAAAGTCTTTATCTCTACTTATATGTTGTATAGCATATGCCCTACCTTCTTGTCTGGTAATTTTAAAGTTTTAAGTTTATGATAAAGTCTTTGGTCCAATTGAATTTAAATTTTGTGCAGGATGATAGATAAGTGTCAAAATTCATTTCTTTACAAGTGGACATACAGTTTTACCAACATCATTTGTTGAAGATTCTGTTTCTTCCAGTCTGATATCTTATGTCTATAGTTAAATGTGGTTTTTCTATTCTATTCCATTTTTTTACCTGCTTGCATTTGTGCCAGTATCATGCTGTATTATTACAATGACTCCTTTGTGTAATTTAAGATCAGGGATGGCCAGGCTTACAAACTTTACTATTTTTGCTGCAAAAATGCTTCCACTGTCTGGGGTCTTTTGTGTTTCCATATTAATTTTAAGATGGTTTTTTGTGTTTATATGACAAAATAACTTGAGCATTTTGTTTTGGAAAACCCTTATATCTTAATGTTATTGCATTGGCTATTAAGTTTTAACATCCTCATTTGGAAAAGGGCACCTTCAAAACAGCACATACTCTTTTAAAGACATTAGGGACCTCAGCAATATACAAGACAATAAAATGCATGCATGCATGCCTCTGTTATGAGTTGTATAAACACATGTGATTTTCTCTATGATCAATATGAACAGTGTCTCCTAATGAGCAAAGACACTATAGATTACAGCAGAGGGCGGATCATGAGAACCAACTTCTGAGATGAGAAGGACTTTGATTCTAACCCTTCAATGAGTAGTTGCAGCTATTAATTCTGTGATTGGAATAATTAAAGAATTTGCATTTGCTTATCACCATTACTAATGGAAAGAATTCTCTTTGAAAATCAAGAGCTCACTAGGGAAAGATAAGAGATCAAAATAAACAAGCAAGGATGTTTAGAAGAATGTGTGAGTGACAGGAGTTTTAGTAGAAGAACTACATGCATAAATAAAAATATGAAGAAGAATTAAAAGCTAGAGAATTGTGAGAACATCCAATTAACATCTGGTATAACATTTTTCTGTTTATAGTGTTGATTTGTTAAGTTTCATAGCTTGATATTTACCTAAATTAATAAATTCAAGTTAGGATATTTTATTTCAGATTGTATTTTCACTATAAAGATCATTAAATTATTACTATCATTTTATCTTCAAATAAATCATTAGGTACTAGGGAATCTTCTTCAGTTGATCCAAGTGGTCAGTAGCTAATAGAAACACATTTAGTTGATGTTAAATATTGAAAACCACATTACACGTTGCTGATGTCCCGTAACTTGTCCATTTACAGTTTATGGTGCAAATTTTAAATTCAAGTAATGGTGGTTTTCTGTCATAGCTCATACTTTATGGCTCACGGTCAGTATAAATAATTTTTAGGCCATTTTGAGATTGTATATATTTTGAGATCTTGTAAAGCTCTTGCTTATAAATCTATTTATTAATGATTATAAATAATTAAAAAACATAGCTTAAAATGAATCATTCCTGAAATGATTTAACCATCTCTAATTTTTTTGTTTACTATTACTGGCCTTCATTTTCTTTTCATATCTCAATTAGGTATTAGGTGATTAAATTCCATGCAGCTTTCCCTGTTCAATCTCCAGTTTAATAACTGTAATTATTCACATTTATAATGTGAATCTAATAATTAATTTCATCAATTTTACTGGCAACTTTAATGAGAAAATGATTTTTTTCTTAATCCTTCATATGTTTGACTTTACAATGTTCTCTGTGTCTCTCTTTCTCTCTCTTTCCCACTCTGTGTCTATATCTCTCTTTCCTGTCTTTTCCCCCTCCCTCTGTCTGGTTCTTTCACTTTCTCTTCTTCAATACTTTGCTAGCCTACCAATATAAATTCCTTTATATTAGGGTTCTGAATGTACTAAATAGATAATTTCATCACATTCTTGTGATGGAGTTATACTTTGATAACATGAAATATACTATCAAATAATGTCGATGCTTTCAAGTAAAGAGAGAAACCTAAATATTAGAACAAGATCATTGTAATAGAAGAAAAACATGTAACATATAAAAACCATGATGTGTGTCAGGCATTAGATTGTTTTCTACATTGAAGCCTAAATCACCTCATGCTGTCCTCATCTACCAAGTTTTCATTGCTGAAATAAAACATTATTGTTACTCATTCTCCTAGTCATGCATTTACTTATCAAAATATATTAACTGATTATTCATCATTAATTATATGTTGATTATTCAAATGGTATTTGAATTGTTTCAGAAGGAAGAGAAACTTATAATATCCCACCAAACACATGTTGACATATGAGTAAGACAACCTAGACAAAATGAGCTTTTGAATAAAATAAAGAAAAACAAAAACTGTACCTGGTTGAGGTAGAGTATCTAACTTCTCTTGGACAGAGTGAGAAGCATAATATAGAGCAATATTCATAGGACCAAGAATCAAGGACAGATTCTTGTCTTCATTTGGATAAGTGCTATTGATGAACTCTGTAGTACAATAATGAATAATTCTTCATCTATTTGAAATCATTCTCAAAGAAATGCTTTTTCTAGATTATTCTTTTGCATGCCTTGATTTATCTACATGTGTTTCCCAAACGTGCAACTAATCTGCATTTAATGGTATAATAGAGAAAAGAGAATTGTTCATAAATCAAGTTGGTTTTTAAGGGTCTACATAAATCTACATAAATTATCCATGAATCAAATTGTGAGGATTCATAGCAGTCCAGACTAATAGTGGTCAGAAGTGGAATGAAAATAATTTTTTTTTGGATAGACATATAAGAAGCTTCCCTAAGGAGCACATACATAATTTCTCCCTTCAATGGATGTATCTTGGGAATATGAAAGCTTATTGTCTTAATAGAGCAGAAATGTGATCACACTTTAAACACAGTTTTTGCATTATGCAGTATTTGCATTGGCGTCTGTTTGAATGTAAAACTTTTCAATGAGAGAGAGGTCAAGCATAGGTAAAGTGCTTTACTAAATCAAGAGGGAATTGCAAACAGTATGCCTAAGAAGTAATAAAAGCAGAGTAAAGATTTATTGAAGAAAGGAAAAGTTGATAAACAATAACGTTTATTTGTAATTTGAAGACTTGACCCCAAAACACTCACTAGCTCTGTTTGTAAGAAGCTAATTCATTTTATGAATTAATTATTTGTCTTCATGCTACTTGGGAAAATTTATTATAGTAATTAAACTGAGAATTGTTTAAAACAAATGTGGATTTCTTTCATTGCTGTTTTTCTTTTTCTATAAATATATGGTTATATCATTTTCATGGAGGAAGTTTAAAGACAATAGCTATGTCAAAAAAAGTGTTGACATGATAAAAGTTCCTCTTTTGCATTTTAGTCCCATTTTGTGAAACATAAGAAGTATACATTTTTTCCAATAATCCTTTTGAAGCATTCATCTCTTGTCATTTCTGCCCGTTGAACTTTATAACAAGAGCAAAAAGATTGTGACTTTCTTATGTGCTAAGTGTTGTGTTAGTCTCATGACTTCTCTTTAATTTTATCAGTTAATAGATACATTGTTGTTGATTGTTTATGCTCTGTTGGGGCACCTACCAATGATCTCCCAAATAAATCACACAAGGAGACTTATTACTTATAAATGCTGGGCCCCACCTTGGCTTATTTCTTGCCAACTTTTCTTAAATTATCCTGTCTACTTTTGCCTCTGGGCTTTTACATGTCTCTTATTTCTATAATTCTTACTTTCACTCTTACTCCATGGCTGGCTCTGTAGCTGTCTGGCAGACGCCTTGCATCCTCCTTCTCTTGCTCCTTGATTTCTCTTGCTCTTCTTCCTCACTCCCTACCAGATTTCTCCTTCTGTATATTCTCTCTATCCCTATCCCCACCTATCCTTTATCCTGCCTTGCTATTGGCCATTCAGCTCTTTATTAGACCATCAGGTGTTTTAGACAGGCACAATAACACAGCTTTACAGAGTTAAACAAAAGCAACATACACAAAAGTAACACACCATAAAATAATATTCTATAATATGTAGTGGGTAGCCATTAATAATATTTTCCCCCTTTTATCTAAATAAAAAGTTTCTCTTTAACATAGTAAAATTACATTCAACAAAATGTTATCAAGTAAAACTTATATATACATTATTCTGTCCATTTGTATGTAGCATATTCAGAAAAAATAATGCATTATCTATCCTATCTTAGTAAGTCCAAAGATAACTTTCTATCATAACTAAGAAAAACTGTAACTATAACTACCTAGTTTTCAACTCCATCCAAGACCCCTACATCCAAGGATATAGTATACCTAACAACAGAGACATTTGGCTGCCTGGACAATCATCCAAATTTCCTCTGCAATATTTGGGCATCTGTCTTCAGACTCCATGCTCAGAATATCTGGCAAACATTTCAGTGAAGCAGGAAATATGAAAGACCTTCCTGCTTTATATTGACAAAATTCATCAATTGCCTTCCCCTGTGCCCTGCAGAATATCTGGCAGATTCTTCTGTGAAGCAGGAATTTTGAAGGACTGTCCTTCTTAGTTTTCACAGATTTCAATAGTCTTTCTTTGTCCTGTGCATCCTTCATGTCCAGTCTGCACAGAATATTGTCAGCAGTAAATGGCAAGAGTAGATTCTTTGTCCAGTAGCTAACTTTGCCACAGTGAAAGCAAACTCTATAAGGAGTTTCTTCAATGCCCATCATCTCTGAAGTAAAGTGGTGCTGGGAGCAGATTTGTTTCATTGTCATGACAAATTTTAAGTAAAAAACATTTTAAATGCCATATTCTATAAGTCTTTGAAAACCATTTTTCTATCTAAAATGTATCTCTATGCAATCTTGAATACATACCTCACACATCTACAAATATGATTATTATAAATGACTACTAGCCTATGTGTTTTGATTATCCTGCATAATTCATAATTATAGCTTTCAAAAACTAGAACTTTACATTACTAAATGAACTGCATAGGTACAATACCTTAAACAAGACTGGAAACTTACATACAGTGTAACAAAAATAATTTTAAATTTGTATCAATATACTATATTCCCCTAAATGATAACAAACATCCATAGTCCACCAAATAACCAAAGGCCACCCACCACATCTTTTGGGAATGTGGGCACAGTATTCTCCAAACTGCTTCCTGATGTCTGTAGATGAAGCATCTTTAGGGTCCCTGAGAAAATTTGAGATAATGGCCAAGTCGTGGGAAGACCAGCTGTAACCTTTGTTGGTAGAAATCACCTGCCAAGTTTCAAGAGGTCTCCCTTTATCAAACCTGATCCATATTAACCTGGAACATATCCACAGCCTGTTGTTTCCTGTGGAAACAAAAGCAAAACCTCTTCTCCAAAGCATTTTCAATTTCCATTTGACAAATACATTTTGTTTTACTCCTTTCTTAAAGTTAAGGCATTCCTAACATATCTGGATTTGTTCAATTAAGCGTTCCAGTTCACAATCCCAAGTCTCTTAGCTGCTATTGTTTGCTTGTCAGCATTCAAAAACTCAAAATCAACATAACACTATATAGGATCCAGACTCCCTGTGCATTTTCCATTTTACTTGGCTTTTTTTCTTTAATATTACTTTTATTGTCTCTTTAAAGGCTTTATTATTTGTAAACTATTTGTTTCTTTCTATGACTGTCCATACACTTTTTCTTTCTTTCTAAAGCCTATGCACAATGTAAACAACACTGGAATCTGTTTAGAGATTTTTTTTTATTCTATCTGGACTTCTTTTATTGCATATCTCTAGTGTTTTTTGACCATGTTAGGAAACTTTAGAGTGCTAAACTGCACCTGGATTTGTTGTCAGAATTTTTCTTAGGTCCTGCCTGTCCCACAGCTACTCAGACAAGTAAGCACACAGAGGCTTATATTACTTACAATCTATATGGCCTAATGGCTCAGGCTTCTTGCTAGCTAGCTCCTATAACTTAACCCATT